>NC_080768.1:17640690-17943720 GCF_020826845.1 Diceros bicornis minor
GTTTTATTGTTTTTCTTGGAAAGTAGTTACTACCTTATAAAATATATTTAAATATGTAGAGGAGTTTAATGCAAGCATGTTTTAAATAGACTTTTTATTTTAGAGCAGTTTTAAATCTACAGAAAAGTTACTCCCTATTATTAACATCTTATATTTTGACGGTACATTTGTCACAACTAATGAACCAACACTGATGTGTTAGTATTAACTAAACTCCACGTTTCATTCCAGTTTCACAAGTGTATTAGTCAGGGTTCTCCAGAGAAATAGAACCAATAGGATGCATCTACATGTATATCTATATTCATAGATGTATATAGACAGATATACATTTATAGACAGGTAGAGAAACAGAGATAGAGATAGGTTTATTTTAAGGAATTGGTTCATATGATTGTGGAGGCTTGGTAAGTCTAAAATCCACATGGTGGGCTGGCAGGCTGGAGACCAAGGGAAGGGTTGCAGTTCAGCTCCAAAGGCAGTCTGATGACAGAATTCCTTCTTGCTTAAGGGAAGTCAATCTTTGTTCTATTAAGGCCTTCAACTGATTGGATGAGGCCCACCCACACTATGGAGGGTAATCTGCTTTACTCAAAATCAACTGATTTAAAAATAGCCATTACAACCAGTTTTTCCCCAATGTCCTTCTGTTCTAAGATCCTATCCAACATACCATATTACATTTAATCATCCTGTCTCCCAGGTATCCTCTGGTTTGAGACAATTTCACAGGCTTTCTTTGTTTTGATGACCTTGATTGTTTTGAAGAGTACTGGTCATGTATTTTGTAGAATGTCTCTCGATTGGGATTTGTCTTGTTTTTATCACGATTAGACTGGGGTTAGGTGTTTGGGGGAGGAAGACCACAGAGGTGAAGTGGCATTCTCACCGTATCTTCTCAAGGGGACATGTGATCATCACAATTCATCACCGATGATGCTCACCTTGGTCACCTGGCTGAGGGAGTGTCTGTCAGGTTTTTCTCCCGTGAAGTTACTTTTCTCCCCTTTCCATACTCTACTCTTTGGAATCAAGCCTACACCGAAGCTTGGGGGAAGGAGGAGCATTTACATAATTCATTTAGAATTTTTCTGTAGGAGATTCACCTCTTTTCCCCTGTTTATTTATTTGTTCATTCATTTATTTATATCAGTATGGACTCATAGATGTTTATTTTGTTCTTTCAATTATAATTCAATACCACCTTATTTTGTTACTCAAATTGTTCCAGCTTTGGCGATTCAAGGCTCTTTCAGGTTGGCTGCTGTGTCCCTTTGACATGCTCCATTCTTTTGTGGCTTTTTGAGCACTTTCTTATTTTCTGCCACTACAAGATACTCCAGGTACATCTTATATTTTCCCTGCCCCAGTCCTAGAATCATCCATTTCTCCAAGGAGCCCTAGTGTTTTTTATTGGAGAATGGTTTTAGAAACCAAGATCTAGGTGTTAGGTGTGTACAGTGACACTGGGGACAGCTCTGTGGCAGAGATAGACAATATATGAGTGTGTATATGTGTATATTTGTAAATCAAGGACACAATTTTGATATGCACAGTTTCAGTTTACATGATACTTGTGCAAAGGAAGGACTGCCTGTATTGGATTAATATAAAAGATTCTATGTAACATTTATATATTATGATGCATAGTAATAAAATGAACACTGGTGAACTCTCCTCTCAATTTTTTTTAAAACTCTTTAATTCAATGTTTTAAAAGGGGGAATGTTTGAAAGGGGGAATAATTTAAGATCCTGTTTATTATGCATCTACAGGCACTTTCCAAAAATCATCTCTAATTCACACAACTCTACAAGGAAGATAATAATATTAGAGTTGTTTTCCACAATTTATGCTCAGAGAATTAAGTTACCAGCTCAGGACTGCATTACTAGAGAAAGGCAGAGCCAGAACTTGAAATCGGGTCAATTTTTAGACAAGTTAGATGTTGCTTATAACTTTTGGTATATTCTTATATTACTAATAGATTTTCAGAGGGCAATCCCATGCACAATTTCATTTCATCCTAATGAGTTTTCCAAAGCAGGCTAAGGCAGATCCTATTATCTTTATTTACAAATAACACTAAGAAAAATGTTTTTCTTTTATAAATCATATTCAAATTTAAAACATTTGTAATTCTTTTTTTTTTTTTAATTTCTTTTGTATCCCTATATAAATTTCAATGTGTCTTCAAGGATAAACAGGCAAGATCAGTAGCTTTGGTTCTGATATTCAGTTAGGCATTTAACTGTGTATTAATGATGTTTATGATCACTACTTGGAATAAATGTGTATTTAGAAGAGAATATATATATAGAGAGAGAAGATAATATGTGTATATATGTACGTATATGTATATATATCTTGCATATGTATTATGCAACTTCAGCCTTGGCTAAGAAGGATAGAGTCTTAAAATGTTTAAATTATGTTAAAAATAAGAGTCAAAGGATTTTATAGTCTGGAGCTACTTACCATACAGTACAGAAGCCACTAGCCACATGTAGTGAATGAGCACTTGCCATGTGGCTAGTCCAAATTGAGATGAGCTGTAAGTATAAAATACACACTGGATTTCAAAGACAGTACAAAAAAAAGAATTTAAAATATCTCATTAATAATTTTTTATATTGATACATGCTTAAATGATAATATTTTAGATAGATTAAAGAAAATATATTATTAAAATTAATTTCACTTGTTTCTTTTAACTTTATTAATCTGGATATTGGAAAATTCAAAATTATGTGTGTGGCTCACATTATGTTTCTACTGGAGAGCACTACTCTAGACCAATCCAATGAGAAGATTTTGTAACTTTAATCTTTAAACAAACAGTATTGCTTTAGGTTTTGAAATTTGAGAGAAGAGAGAGATGAACTAAGGAAAGAACTATGCATGAATGGATAAAGAAGATGTGGTGTGTATACGCAATAGAATACTACTCAGCCATAAAAAAGATGAAATCTTGCCATTTGTGACAACATGGATGAAACTTGAGGGTATTATGCTAAGCGAAATAAGTTAGAGGGAGAAAGTCAAATACCGTATGATCTCACTCATAAATAGAAGATAAAAACAAGAACAACAACAAACACACACACAGATTAGGAGATTAGATTGGTGGTCACCAGAGGGGAAGGGAGTAGGGAGGAGGGCAAAAGGGGTGACTGGGCACATGTGTGTGGTGATGGTTGGTAATTAGTCTTTGGGTGGTGAACATGATGTAATCTACACAGAAATTGAAATATAATGATGTACACCTGAAATTTATGTTATAAACCAATGTTACCTCAATAAAAAAATATATAAATAAATAAAAAAAATAAAGAACTGTCCAGTTTTTGAGCAGAATTCGTGAGAAATATAAAAGAGTCAGGATTTTCTGGGTTTGAAAATAAAACTGTTTCAACATCATAGTCTCTCTGGGTAAAACTGAGAAATGGCTTCCATGCAAAGATTGAATCCTGGGCAGAGGTAAATGTGAAACCAAAGGTTTGGCTTATTAAAATCTCAGGAAGATTTAGGGGCTTAAGACTATTGTCCCACAGCAGCCTCAAAGGTGCCCCTACGACCTGTCCTCGAAAGAAAGGTCACTGTGGCTTATGGCTAATGGAGTGAACGCCAATAAAATTCAAAGAAAAACACAACATTTATATGAGAGAACTATATTGGTGGAGTGGTGGAAGCACTTGCAGCTTAGACTAGAAGGGAGTCAGACTTTTGTTCTTCCCCTCTCAGCCTTCTCTGGAAGGAAGCAGGCTGAGAGCCTACTCAGTTGCAAACCTGGGCCATTTTGTACTCATGAGGATGACTCAAGAGGGTGGAAGCAAGAGCCCAGAAGGCAGAGCTAAGAGCTGGGAAGAAGCCAGGGAGCAGAAGTGGGGCCTAATCAAGGAATTGGAAACATGAGCCTTCTTGGATTTCAAATAGCCGTGGACCGGTGACTACTGTGCCTGCTACTGGCCCTCCTTTTCAACTTGAGTGTCAATTGCGGTTGTCCGGTCTCTGCCTCACTATTGTTTGTTGGGCGTGTGGGAGGTTGTTGGCTTGTCTCTTTAGTTCATTGATCTTCAGGTCCAGAGGAAATGCCCCCAAGGAGGAGTTTCCTCATTATCTCTTGAACATGATTGAGATGATGACATTTTAGGAGATTCTTGGGAAGCCTGAGTATATCGTGCATGTGGGAGCAGTGTAAATAATGTGTGGCCAGAAAGTGGATTATGGCAGAGTAAAGATGTCTGCCAGTTCTTTGACATTCTTCCCATCCAGAGGTGGGTTCTGTATTCCAACCCTTTCAATCTGTAACTGCTTTGATAATAATTCATGCCATTCCAGGCCAGCCTTTAACAGAACTGACAGCTTCTCAGTTCGTTTCTTGGAGCCCTGAGCTGCCATGTAGGAATTCTGACCACCTGCTGGAGAGACTACTTGGAAAGATCTTGAGACCATATAGGAGAGGGGCCCAGCTGCGCCCAGCTTTCCAGCCATCCCTCTACCCCAAAGTGCTAATACGTTGGTGAAGCCTTCTCGGGCCCTGCAGCTCAGCCCAGTGGCCAACTGAATACCCTGAGTAACCCCAGTTAATGCCACGTGGAGCAGAAGAACCACTCAGCCAAGTCCTGCTGGAATTCCGGAATTCTGTGGATTGTGAACATGCCAAAATGACTGCTGTTTCAATCCACTAAATTTGGGGTGGTTGTTATTGCAGTAATAGAAATCTGGGACACACACACGCCATATCATGAGTGACCTCGCACATGTTACTTAAGGTCTCTGCCTTCGTATTTTCATTAGTAAAATTGGATAATAGTGTCTATCTAGCATGGCTGTTAAAAAATAAACCAAAAAACATATATAAAGCAACTAGCATATGTTTGGATCATAATGTTCTTCTTTATGTTCTTCTGTTTTCCTGTCATGTCTCCCTTTACATATAAATAGTATTAGTACATATATATGCACATACCCTGCATATGCATACACACATATATATACATACACATGCCCTGCATATATACACATATGTATGTATCAGGATTTAAAATCTCATTCATTTTAGAATTTATAACCACTTACCACTTTAAAACTGATTATTTGTAAATGTGGTGAGGCTCCTAGTATCCTTAGTTCAAGAAATGGATTATTATTTTGTTGTTGGTAGTGGTTTCTTATCATCATCTTAGGGTTGTCCATTAAAAGTCAGATTCAAAATAAACAAACTAGATTTTTCACTAATAAATCAAATAGATGTGGTGTACCTCTGTAAATACAGGATATTGAGCAGGAGAAACAGGCAGACTTCTTTGTACCAGTTCAGACACAGATGGCCTCAGATCTCAAAGGAGAATGGATATGCAGAGCGGGGCTGGAAAGTGTACCAGCATCCACTTTTATTTTATTTTACTTTTTTTGTGAGGATGATTCACCCTGAGTTAACACCTGTTGCCAACCCTCCTCTTTTTGCTTGAGGAAGAGTGACCCTGAGCTAACATCTGTACCCATCTTCCTCTATTTTGTATGTGGGACACTTCCACAGCATGGCTTGACAAGTGGTGTAAGTCCTTGCCCGGGGTCCAAACCCACAAACCTGGGCCGCCAAAGCAGAGCACGCGGCACTAACCACTATGGCCCCAAGGGGCTGACCCCCAACATCCACTCTTTAAATTGTAATCATTAAAAATCTTTTAGCAGGAAAAGGCATGCCATATGTAGCGTCTACCCTTGGACACCTTGTTTGGAATATGTATTTTACTTAAGCTAACTCTTGTTTCTTTTAGTTTATGAAAATAGTGGCTTGGTAATTTTGCTGTCTCCCAATGACTCTGGTCCTGGTATAACTGTATGACTCCAAGATTGAAATAAGCATATATTAATAAACCAAAATGCAGTTATGCTGTCTGGTTTGTAGAGAAGTTATTGGACTGTGTGAGATAAAGCATCTATGTATTTGAAGATGGAGAGCCAGGACATGACAGCAAATAAACCTTTGGTGCATAATCAGACCTAGAGTTCCTGTTAATCAGATTAGCATCGTGCATTTACCAGGTCTGAGACTTCAATCTTTTTTTAAAATCTCCCTTCTGCCTACCTCCCCCACCTTCAGCCCTGTTTGATGGGGGAACGTGGATAGGTGCAATCTTTCTGTAGTTCTCAGGTTTCTCGCGTTAATTAAAATTCCATGTGGAAGAATTAAGGGCAGCAAACACCTGTCTGGACAGACCCCGCCGCCCAGACAGACAGACCCCAGGGAAGGAGTGGGAAGACCAGATCCGTGCGCACTGGAGGCGCGGAGACGGCGGTGGGGCGGGTGCCGAGGGGGCCAGTGGCCTGTGGCCAAAGCTCGGGTCACGGGATTATGAAATCTGGCCTCTGGCAGCAGGAAGGGGGGCCCGCGTGCTTTTCCGGGGGTCGGGTTCCTGGGAAAGCGGGACGCGCTCAGAGGGCAGGGAACGCTGGCCGGGCTTTAGAAGAGGGGGCGCCGCGGCCCCGCCGCCGGCCCCAGCCCGACCTCCCGGAGGGCGCGGCGGCCGGGGGAGGAGGAGGGAAGGGCGTGCGCGGGGGGACGGGAGGCGTCGCCCCGCCGCGCCGGAATCTGGCCCCGACGGATCCGGAGGGGGAGCAGCCGCGCCCATGGGCCGTGCAGACCCGGCCGGGAGCGCCCCCGGCCGCGCCGCTCCAGGCGCGCGGCGCCTGCACGTGCAGGACTAGCCGGGCGGGGGCGCAGGGCTGGGCGGGCGCGGAGCCGCGGCCCCGGGGGCGCGGGGGCGCCTGGCCGCCCGCCGCCTGCAGAGGGCCCGCGCGGGGGGGCCGCGCCCGGCGGCGCCCGGGCCTCGGGGCGCGGGGCCCGGCCGGGGGGACGCGAGCCCAGGCCTGCGGTTGATCGTGATTGGGTAAGTCTTGAGCGGGGAAGGGAGGTGGGCTGGACTTTCCGTCGTGTCAGCTTTTTGTGCCGTGCGCGTGATTTTTTCCTGCCTGCCAAGCCGGTTTCCATCTGGTCTGTTTCCTTGCATCCATTCGTGAAATCGCTTGTGCTGACATCATCAGGCCTTCCCAAGCGAGGGAACAGAGGAGAGAGCCGTGGGTGCTTCTGGAATCTACTTGTATTCAGTCAGGGCGGTGTGAGTGTTTCATGGGGGGAGCAGCTTCATGATAGCCAGTCCACCCAGAAAACCATCCAGAGCTTCAGCCCATTCGGAATACAGTGCTCATTTCAGACAACACTCTTAAGCAGAAATACAAAATTTTTTTTTTCCTTTCGTGAGGAAGATTAGCCCTGAGCTAACATCTCTACCAGTCTTCTTCTATTTTGTATGTGGGTCGCTGCCACAGCATGGGTGACAAATGGTGTAGGTCCGCACTGGGATCCGAACCCGTGAACCTTCAGGCCGCCACGGTGGAGAGCACCAGACTTAACCACTACACCACCAGGCTGGCCCCAGAAATACAAAATTTTGAAAGCTGCGATCCCTGTTTAATAACTGTATTTCTACAAGGCAAGGTGGCAGAGGTGTATGGGTTATCAAGAGGCAACTTTTAAAGCATGAAAAGGTAATCGAGTCATTTCCTTGACAGCCGGAATGGAGTGACTCACCCAGATTGGGACTCAGCCTTAACTTTGATGCACCGACAAATTAGTGCAATATAGTTCAGTGGTTGCACTTCAGTCTGCCCTAAAACCTAGGTCCTGTCCCCAAATGAACAGCCTTAAATACTAGCAGTATTTTATCATCTCTAAAATTTAAGAAGTATAGACAGGAATTAGTGTAAAAATATTACACGTATTCTATGTTTTATGTAATAAAAGCTTAATAGACATTCCACTACTTTCAAGTTTTAAAATATCTATAGGACACATCCTATGAGTTGTGTATACTTTCTTAGACTATAGAGGTTACATAGTAGTTGATGGTTTACAGAGAATTAAAGATGTTCAATATTTTGCATAAAATAGTACAGTGCATAGTTAGAGGACAGAGAAACCAAAGATTCAAAACAAAACATAAAAAAAAAAGAAAAGGCAAATTTTATAAATTCTATTTTAGTTCACAATGTTGGTAACTTGAGGTTTCTGGAGAGAAATGCAGGTCAGGTGGCCTGGGTCCTGGGACCAGCTCCATCCCTATCTTCTTCTCGACCTTGAGCAGTCTTTGAGTTAATGAGCTCAAATTCCTCTTCAGAATTCTTTTGAATTCCGTGGTCAAATGTATGTTATTACACTGAACTCTGAAGTTCAGAAAGTTCCACAGAAATATAGAGACCTTGAAGGAGAGAAGGTGGGGAAGAGCAGAGGAGAAAAAAGTTGGAGGAATGGTGTGGAAGTAGATGGTGTTTCAAGGCGCGCCCTTTGTAGTAATTCCTCCCCACCTCCACCCCTGCGTCTTCAAGACCTCCTGTCCTCAGCTCCACTTTGAAGCGAGTACGAATGCTGATCTTGGCAAGGATATGACACAATGTGGAGAGAGGAATGCGTTCTTCCATTTGGTAAATAATTGTCTTCTTAGTTTGAAAAGACTTCGTCCTCCCCCCCCCTCAGAAAAAGGGTGAATTTTTTGGAGGAAGAAATTTTTGTTCATTGAAAACAAAGCAAACTGCCAAGCATCTGATTAGTGAATTTAGTTTTCAAGTTGCACAAAAGGGCAGAGGAGGAGCCAGAAGCAAGAAAGGTGGAAATGAGGGACGCAGCGGCTCCATTCAGTTGTAAAAGTCATTTCTGGAGACGTCAGCTACCCTAAGAGCTGGGAATTTTCTTTCTTTATGAAGGACAAAAAAATTTTCCAGAAACATCGTGGATTTGGAGAATATTTTTGTGTCTGGTCACAGTGTAATCTTTTGTATTCAGCATGAACATTCAGAGTAATTACAGAGCAAAAACATGTTCTTCGTTTGAGTCGCTTTAAATTTATCTTTGCCTATTGTTTGTTTCAGCAAACATACAGCATTTCTATGGGACAGGCATTTTTTAGGTGCTACAGATAAAAAATAAAGTGTCAAGATCTTCACAATAAAAAGCCAAAGTACCAAAGGAGAACTGTATAATCCAAAATGCTGTGGGAGATATAAAGAAACAAGAACCCAGGGTTTTCACAGAGTAACCTATGGTAACAATAATGGCAGTGAGCAAGATCGACCTGGTTTATCCACTGATGATGTAGACACTACATACCTGATCTAATTTAAGTCTCACAGCAACTGTACAAAGAGTTGACAGGATCGTCACTGTTTTACAGATGTAGATATTGAGTCTGGCAGAGGAGAAGTAACTTGCTCAAAGCACACAGCCTATCAGTGGTATAGCAAGATTCTAGCCCACCATTATTATATAGATATTACGAGGGAACAATATTTTATTTGACTCCCCACCCTGAAGTTTAAAATGATTTCTTAATAATAAGCAAATTAACTTATATACCAGGATATGTTTCTTAATGTTCACAGCAGATCTATTTGATGTAATTTTTAGTTGATTGCCTCTTTCATGTCATATTTTTATGTTTGTCTAAAGGGTTATCAAGTTATATGTAAATTATAAATAATTGATAGTTGTCTTTTTTTTTCTTTTTGCTGAGGAAGATTCACTCTGAGCTAACATCAGTTGCCAATCTTCCTCTTCTTTTCTTTTTTTTTGCTTGAGGAAGATTAGCCCTGAGCTAACATGTGTGCCAGTCTTCCTCCGCTTTATATGTGGGTCACTGCCTCAGCATGGCTGATGAGTGGCTGCGCCCGGGATCTGAACCGGAGAACCCAGCTGCCAAAGCAGAGTGTGCTGAACTTAACTACTAGGCCACTGAGGCTGGCCCCAATAATTTATAGTTTTAAAACCATCTGCACAGGGCTAAAGATAAAGCAGTTTATTAGCGTAAAAGCTTGTCCTATATTCTTTTCTCTGGTATCTTTTCTTGAACACCTTTACCTTCAGAATTGCTTGGTTGTACTTAAGACATAGGCAGTAGGAGAGGGAAAAATCATATAATTGTGTTATTGTCTCATATAAGACACATGTGGAAGGCAGAGGTTCTTGCTAACCTCTGTTTATAGTAATTAATTTGTTTTTAAATCTCCCTTTGTTGTAGAATACTATAGGTACATAACTAAGGGCAGAATTTATTCTCTTATGTTAATATTTTTTAAAACTCCATCTACATTCAGAAATACAAATGTTGAAAATTTTAATTGAAAGCAAAAGCAAACTTTTTTTGTTAATGAATGTTAGAGTGGTGTGCCTGTTAGAAATATTGAAAGTTAACTTTTTTCTAAATTACGACCATATCTTAAGTTAATATAAAGTATAAGTTATTTGTATGGGAAAATGTGATTTCTATAAAAGAGCAAAAGTTGTTTACTGTTAAACATTAGGAGGATATTTTGACTAGAGGGAAGTAAACGTTTTAAGAGGCTCATTGAAAGGGCATTTTAATGATTAACACGAACTATGCTACACCAGTAAGGTTTAACACCTTATTTAAAGTTTACAGATTTCTTCTGTTTTAGTTTACCATTAATTTTAGTATTTTAAAACTCTCTACAAATCAGGCTATGCACCACACAGCAAGACCAAACTAAAGTGAATTGTCGTTTATGTGTTTCAGTCATTTCTTTTATTTATTTATGTGTTTAGTGATTCAAAAGCATTTGATATATTTCAGAATTAATATGGAATTATCGATTTTTTCCTGGAAGACTGGTTGGCTTCTGTAAGCACAAGAGACAAGTGGGCCCTGAGATCCAGCTCATGTTTGACTTGCCAAGTCTTATGTCTCGGAGTGAGGCTGTATCTATCCAGAGTTGGGCAAC
The DNA here is from genome assembly GCF_020826845.1 of Diceros bicornis minor. Lineage (NCBI taxonomy): Eukaryota > Metazoa > Chordata > Mammalia > Perissodactyla > Rhinocerotidae > Diceros > Diceros bicornis. The sequence continues at coordinate 17,651,488 of NC_080768.1, forward strand.
TCTTACCGATCTGGCTAAGTCACAGAAAGTTGTTTGGTTTTTTCAAGATTACACAAAGTGCATGTAGGTTAATGGCAACCTTGACTCTAAGGAATATAAAAATGTTAAGGTCCTAGGCTTCAGTTTCTTGAGGATTTGTAGTGTGTGTGCTTGTGTGTGTGTGTGTGCGTGCATTCACACGTATGTGTTTAGGGGACATGGCAATAGGAGAGGGGCAACTATACAAAAGGAAAATTTTAAAGTCCTAGTGAATAAAGTTATATTATTACATTAGAGATACATTTCATATTTTATTTTATTTTTCAGGAGAGGACTGTCAGAAGGATCTGGAAAGCATAGTTTTGCTGTGAAAAGCAAAGATTCTTTACCAACACACTTTACAAGAAATGTGCAGAAAGCCATTGATAAATATACCTGGTAAGAATTAACCTGTTAAATGCTTCTGATTGTAAAATCAAAGGATGCCTGTAACGAATATGGGAAGCAGAATCAATCATTGGCCTTGAATTTCTAACAGAAAAAAAGCAGTTTTATTTTTAGCCTAGTGAAATGTTACACTGCATAAATATTTCAACATCAGTGTACTGTGAAATTAACAAATATATTTAAAGAAAGAAAGAGGAAGTCAGCTCAGAGAAGTAAAGCCACTTACCAGTATAACCCCTTCCCGGGAAATGTTATTTATGTTACTCACATTTGTTCCTGCAGTGAATCCGTGTCATCGTTTTCATCAAGTGGAAGCCCTACACACCCAGAAGCCCCCAACTCTTGGTCTGGGTCTGGGACGCAGAGTTCTACCACTGGCTTATCTACAGAGCAGAGCTCCATTTACTCCTGGAGAGATGATGTATGTCTCAGAATATTTTGGATAATCCCTGATTACAATTTATAAGGAAGAATTGCTTTCTTATTTAAAAAAGAATCTTTTTTACCAATTTTAAAAGCGTTACCTAATACACACATACAGATACATACATATCAAAGCATTTACATGGCACACGTAAAGACTTAAAAATACAGAAAATAGGAGGAAAAATGAAAATCACTCATAATCTCATAACCTAGAGTCTTAGCTGTTGATAGTTTTGTTTTTTCCGCTTCCCAGCCCTCCCCCTCAGTATGTTATACATGATATCCATGGCTGGAAATTCAAGACAGACTCTGACAATTAGGAACTCGAGTAAGAGAAAAAATTGGGAAAAGTAAAAACTGTAAAAAATCGGGGCCAGCCCCAAGGCCTAGTGGTTGAGTTTGATGCTCTCTGCTTTGGCAGGCCAGGTTCGGTTCCTGGTTGTGGACCTACACCACTCATCAGTGGCCATGATGTGGCAGCCACCCACACACAAAATAGAGGAAGACTGGTACAGATGTTAGCTCAGGGCAAATCTTCCTCAGCAAAAAAAAAAAAAAATTATAAAAAATCACCATGATTAGGGAATTTTCCCTCAATATTCTAAGTCAGATGTTTTACTTTCACCTTCTAACCCTAGTGGAAGCTATTAACTTTAACCTCATTTTTGTTCTTTTTGGGAGTGGGATTCGTAGCGGGGTGACCTTTGAGTCTACAGCTCAGGCTTGTTTGGCACTCTGTCCATTGCAGGGTCTCCTGCTTCTTTATCCTTCAAGTGTCCCTCAGAATCCCGGGATGCAGCCTTTTGTGAAGCCCAGATCGCTGAGGAAGAACTTCCATGCTAGCACCTTGGAGGTTCTGACTCCTGCTCTTTTCTTGTGTGCGTTCCGGTTTTCTTTAAAAACAGATTTCCACTCCTCGCTACATGTGTGGATCCACTTCCTCTGATGGCTTCCTAGCAGTGATTCTCCAAGCAGTGGGAGTGAGAGGGGCGTGGGAGGGAGTCAGCTCTGAAATGCTCAAGACTTTTGCAAACAAGACGTGACTGTCTCACTTGTGATGAACAGTCCCCACCCTCATGCCCACTCCCTGCCACCCCCAGTCACAAGCTCTCCTCACAAGTAGGCAGATGGTAAGTAGGCTGAGAGCCTGGACCCTCCAAATTATGGAATTCTTTCGGTACACGTTCTCATGTAATTATCCAGAGAGGTTCTTACGACTTCCATTTACAGAATTTAAATTACTCCAGATCCTACAATTGATTTTAACTGAAAAACTTATACTTACTTTTTTGTTGTTGTTGTTGTGAGGAAGATCAGCCCTGAGCTAACATCCATGCCAATCCTGCTCTTTTTACTGAGAAAGACCGGCCCTGAGCTAACATCTATTGCCAATCTTCCTCCTTTTTTCCCCCTTTTCTCCCCCAAAGCCCTAGTAGATAGTTGCATGTCATAGTTGCACATCCTTCTAGTTGCTGTATGTGGAACACTGCCTCAGCATGGCTGGGCAAGTGGTGCGTCGGTGCGCGCCCGGGATCCGAACCCGGGCCACCAGTAGTGGAGCACGCGCACTTAACCACTAAGCCACGGGGCCAGCCCCTTACTTACTTTTTGAGAGGTAATATTTGCAAAAGCAACAAAATGAAAAAGAGAGAAAATGGAAAGTAAGCCCTCTTTCACGTCCCAGCCACCCAGTCCCCTCCCAGGAGGGCAAATATTATTGGTTTGCTCCTGATTTGCATTTTATTTTATTTTTTTGTGTGTGAGGAAGATCAGCTCTGAACTAACATCCATGCCAATCCTCCTCTTTTTGCTGAGCAAGACTGGTCCTGAGCTAGCATCCATGCCCATCTTCCTCCACTTCATATGGGACACCGCCACAGCATGGCCTGACAAGCGTTGTGTCGGTGCGCCCCGGGGATCCGAACCCGGGCCACCAGTGGAGCGCCCGCACTTAACCGCTACGCCACGGGGCTGGGCCCCTGATTTGCATTTTAAAAAAGAAAATTCAACTCCCCTGCACTCTGGGGATCCAGCTTATTATCAGTGTGAGTGAAGAAGTAACACGGAGAATATTGACTAGCAGTCTATGAAAATCAATCTGCATTGACCGTTTGGATCAGCTATGTCAGACCAAATATACACTTTGTTGGTCTGAGTTGTGAATGAGATTTCAAGTTCACACACTCATGGAAGAAGATATAACCAGTGCCCTGGCCTTGGAGGCTGTCTGTACAGTGCTGGTCCTCCCAAAGTAATGTTTATGTGCTCCTCATTGGCTCTGAGGGCTATAGGACTGTTACTTCCCAACCATGGAGAACACACAGAGAGGCTGAAAGATTTTCTCACCCACAGTTCACTGCAGCCACAGTCCAGGAACGCCTTAAGGTCAGACAGGAAAAGTTAATACTCTGGCTTCACCCTAATAACCACGCCTCTTAGGATAACAGGAGTTTTTTGTTGTTGTTGTTGTTGTTTTTGGCTTCATTAGTTAAAAGGTGAATGACCTTTTCTATAAAAGTAATTTTCCTGGGGCCAGCTTGGTGGCCTAGTGGTTAAGTTCACACACTCCGCTGCAGTGGCCCGGGGTTGGAAGGTTTGGATCCCCGGCGTGCACCAGTGCACCACTTGTCAAGCCGTGCTGTGGTGGCGTCTCATATGAAGGAGGAAGATGGGCATGGATGTTAGCCCAGGGCTAATCTTCCTCAGCAAAAAGAGGAAGATTGGCAACAGATGGTAGCTCAGGGCTACTCTTCCTCACATACACACACAAAAAGTAATTTTCCTTTTCAGTGGTATCATCATTAGGAAAAAAAATAGCTTCTATTTTGCCAGTGTGCTTAGATGTGTCACACCTAACTATATGAGGGACATATGTTTGTGTACATGTGTGTGTGTGCATAGATTTATAGGTGTGTGTATGTTCTAGTATCTATATCAATGTCTGTGTCAATATGTATACTTATATCTGTATCTGTAGCTACATAAAATCTCAAATAAGTCACATAACTCATGTGGTAGAAATTATCTCTATTTAACAGTTAAAGAAACTGAGGCTCAGAGTCGGATGTAATTTATGAGAAAAGGAAAAATCAGAGCACAGACATGTCTGACCGCAAAGTCCGCATTCATTTTAGCCTGTCATGCTCCCTCGTATGTATTGGGTACTTTTAAGTTTGTAAGTATCATTGATTATGAAGCCCATATATTTACAACTTTTTGTCTTATAACTCAATGTGCATTTCTGTTTTAGGAGTTTGACAAAGCCAATGCACAGAAAGTACAGCAGTTATTCTGGGAGGTCGAGGAAATGTTATTTGAAGGGAAAGTAAGCCCTCAGACCCAGAATCTGCTGGCTGAATGCAGTGAGTGGGCAAGAAGATCCCTCCATCTGAGGTAGGGAAGTTGTTCATAGTAATTCTCCGGAGTGGCTTTTGGAACTGCCCACTCCCAACTTGTTTAATACAATTAGTACATTTTGACTAAGAGCACTTGCTGAGTCAAAATATGTATCCAGAACACACATTCTTTACGGAGAAATCACATGCTTTGAAATGAATTTGAGAAAATATCGAGATGTTCCAATACTCAAGTGCATTTTAATTTGTGAGATGCAAATCTAACTTATCCTCAGAAAGGCATTACATATGTAACAAATGCAAGAATGTTAAAAATAATCCTTGACCTTCACATTCACTAGTATGTGAGCAATGTGTTATCTGTCCTCAGCGCTGAGAACAGTGTGGGAGTGGGGGTGGGGCAAGGAGGAACAGTGTGGGAGTGGGGGTGGGGCAAGGAGGAACAGAGTAACTATTTGCTCAATGATTGGGTGGATAAATCTTATCATCTCACCCAGATTCCTTCTGTAGGAAGGATCATTCATTTATTTTATATCCAAGATGGAGAATATAAATTGCTTATAAAAGGAAACTTTTCTTCCTTCAATTGCTCAGCCAAATCTGCTTAGGGGAAAAATCCATCTTTCAGTTATCTGAAGTTTCTCTATGTTGTATCTGGGGAGAATAAATTCGAAAACTCATACAGATGTCAATGGATCTTCTGGTTACCTCATCCAGGTAACTTTTTAAGAAAAATCTTAACTAAATAGGTTTTTAATTTTTTCTTTTCAGACCTTCATAAGCCTCCTGCTTTAAAGAGTATAATATGTCCACTAGATACTAATTGTGGGTGCTTACTTTTCTAGAAATGATGTGCTTACTGAAAAGTTAGGACCCCAGACTGCTCCTGCCAGTGTTGACTTACATAGTTAAGATAAAAATGAAGGAGGGCAAGGTAGAAAAAAAAAGATCGCAAGGAACATAAGCCAAGTATGTATATTTATGTAGTTTTATTCATTATATATAGATATATATACGTATTAGTTAACATTTATAGAGAGTTGTGTGCCCAGCATTACTCTAGATGTTCCAATCCATATATGTTATCTCTAAGCCATTCATCAGTCCGACAAGGTAACTATTATTATTCTGTCTTGCGTACAAAATCAAACGAATGAATCAGTGGCTTAGAGAGCCTGAGAACTTTGCCTCAAGTCTCTACATCAGTGGCAGGAAGCGTCTGTCCTCTGCCTCAAAGCCTGTGTCTTTTCTGTGACACTGTTATGCTTCTCGTGTACAATATGTACCTTATTGCCTCATACAGCCTCCTTCAAAATATTATTTTATCCAATTTTTAAAACTGCAAAACATTTTCCCCCTTTGCAATAAAATACTCAGTTTCCTAATTTTTTTTTACCTTGCAGAGTATTAGGAAGACAGCTCATCCTGCCATCTGATGAAGGGTTCCGACATTTCCGGGGCAGCGAGCCTAGTTCTGTGGTCCACAAACCCTTCTTTGATGCCTGTGAATGCAACAGCAACGTCAGACAGTATGTTCCTATACGTTACTTTCAGAAGTACTTTTAATTGCATTTTAGTTACACTTTTACATGTCTGTCTCAGCCATGAGCCTTGGTTCCACCAATTTGGAATTTTTAGATTTCAATGAAGGGCAGGTACAGAGCATTTTTTCCCCAAGATGCTTCTGATTCTAAATTGATGATGATGCTGATGATGATGAGTGAGTGTGCGGGTGTGTGTGTAATACCAATATCAAAGGAGTTAACTTTTAAACTTTTGTTTCAAAAACTCTGAACGGTGGGCTAGATGCCAAATCGAAAACTGCCCCATTGTGGTGGATCCTAAATCCAAAGGCAGTAGCAGAAGAAATAAATCTCTCTCCTGTTTTCTTTTGCTCACTAACAGATTTTGGTAAACCCTCTATGCCATTCACACACATTCGGGACTGTGCCATGACCTCCCTTCATTACACCAAAGGGGATACAAACCCCTAGAATAACTTAGGCTTTTAAGAAGTCCTTAAAATTTTTAATGATGCCTGTGTAAAAATGTCACTTTTAAGGGTATGACTTTTGTCAAATGTAATATTTAGTTATTTTTTAATTTGGGATTCTGTGCTTTATGGATAATTGAAAGATCCTCCACGATCATGCAAACATCGTATTCTTGATGTTCTGCCACCTCTCATGGAGAATCTGCTCCTCTCCATAGGCTGTGCATCTCTGGCTCTCAGATACTCCCAGCAGCACCCTCAGCCCCTGCCCTGCCAGGCCCTGACTGCGCAGGGGCTGCTGACCTTCCAGCACGTTCATCCCTGGAAGAAGAGGTTATTGATGTGGATGGAAAGATTGAAGAGTATTTCGCTTTTGACAGAAGAGAAGAGTAAACAGAATTTTCTTTGACGTTGACTAGTAGTATAATAATATTAATTTGTTTGGCATTTATTTTGATTATATGCTCAATTAGTGTTTGGTATATTTTTCACTTATCCGAAAGATTTTCCATTCTTTTGAGAGCAATGTGCTTCCAAAAGTTTTTAGATTCCTAGCAGGAGGCGTATGTGCTAGAGTGGTGCCTCCGTTTCTTTTTGACAATATGGTGCAGAGAGGAAACAAGAATTGTGTTCAGCATGCTAGTGAGAGTGGACACGGCTACTGGTGACCTTCGTGCCTGGGGGCTTCTGGGACCCGATACCTGGCTGCCGGGAAGAACAAAGGGGAAGGTTCAGTCTCTGCACTAAATGCATATTTAGTTCTTAAACAAAAGCTACAAATATTGTATGATAAAAATTTGCCTCCTGATTAAAAATTGGTACATTAAAAAATAATGTGCAGCAGAAGGGAACTTGGAATTCAAACTCAATCACTTTGGTTCCAGAGCCTTTCTCTCTAACGACTGTATTATACTGCCTGTCAGTATAGCCAAGTAGTTAAATGAGATAATGTGTGCCAGTCATTGACTGCAATACTGAGCTCATCATAAATTCTCAGTAGATATTAAGACCAGTTAGGATTGAGGCAGATAACTTAGATGTATTTCTCAGAAAAGGGGAGACTTGCTCCAAGAATGAGCGTTCCCTGAAAAATAAGTTTTATGAAAATAACTGTTTCAAATGTAGACAGATTTTTTCATCTAACACTTAATGACATGCGACCTCATAAATAGTATAATAGCTCAATATCTGAATGTCTTTGGAGAGAAGTAATTTGAAGGCTCGTATATACTTCAGCCTACCCGCATATTTCCATGACAAATTTTTCTCTGAAATCTTGAAGTGATCTTTCTATCCCTACTAGATACAACTCCAGTAGAGATGTTAACATCGTATTTTCACAAGGGGTAACATAAGAACAAATCCGACTAAAAATGAACTATAGTCATTATGTCCAAATAAAAAGTAAAATGAAAAAAATAATGTGCTGTTTAAACAAGAATGTTATGTTTACATGCGTGTAATGTACATATATGCATGCACGTTAGATAGATAGATAGCTTTATTTTAACTGTAACCATTGACAAGTGTAGTAATTAGAATGGGTTTTATCCTTAGTGACGATGAATGCCTTGAACCAAAATCAGCTCACCATCGTAGGACATGGCGTAAACGTGGACTTCCTCCCGTTTCCCCTCATGACTGTATCAAAGATGCGGTGGCCGGAGAAGTGTTTGATCACATCTGGACAGATGTGGTAGAAATATTGGAAGAGCTGATTAGAAAAAACTGGGAAATTACACTCACAGGTATTTATTTGTAGAATTTGGCCTCATGAAAAGGAAAAATGATCCCTGTTCCTCAGCTTAGGGCCCGCCCCTCCGCCCCCAGCTTGACCTTACCTAAGTCACGATTGGGGTGAGAAGGGAAGTGGGTTTCCTGCATTTATTCACAACTCATCTTTAATCACTTCGAAAAGGATATTATTGTTTTTGAATTATAAAAATAATATATATGCAATCTGGGGAAAAAAAACAGAAATACACAAGAAAGAAACTAGAGGTCACTTTTGTGTGTGTGTGTGTGTAGTAAAAAAAAACTTACCTAACTAATCTCTAATAATGAGATCTTGGTTTTTAATTGCTTATGATGTTATTTCTAAAGTAAAATTTAAACATAGCTAATTTAATAATCACTTCATTTAACCTTATAAAATGTTTTCTAAACCACTTGAAATTGAGCAGAAACAAATCATAGAAATGTCAGTGGTGGACATTAATGACTAGTGTTATGTAATCAATTTGTACAATAGGATAATGATCATGTTAATTTCAGTATTATTCTTTTTCCAACCAAAGGGATTAGTTGGGATATTATAAACTATGGAGAATCTTTCTTGTCCCAGCGTATAATCCCTATATTTCCACCTACCACTGAAATGATAGGCATTTCATAATGTGCACTTGGAAAAGTGTCACATTAGCCAGTTACTCTGTGGCGTCCATGCTCTCTATAGCAAGGTTCAGTGGCAATAGCAGACTCATGGTAACTCAAGAACAAATATTCTCTTTGTTTATTTTGTTTTTTTTTTTTTGCTGAGGAAGATTCACCCTGAGATAATATACATTGCCAATCTTCCTCTTTTTGCCTGAGGAAGATTGTCCCTGAGCTAAGATCTGTGCCAGTCTTCCTCTATTTTGTATGTGGGATGCTGCCACAGCATGGCTTGATGAGCTGTGTGTAGATCCCCACCCAGGATCTGAACCCATGTACCCCTAGCTGCCAAAGTGGAGCACACTAACTTAACCACTACACCACCGGGCCGGTCCCTCTTTTGTTCCTTTCTTATGTGAGCCGCCACCACAGCATGGCCGCTAACAGATGAGTGGTGTAGGGCCACATCCAGGAACCAAACCTGGGCTGCCGAAGCGGAGCATGCTGAAGTTAACCACTAGGCCACCGGGGTGGCCCCAAATATTCCATTTGAATAATGAATTTTAAGTACATGTATTAGATAGTATGTTTCTTAATAATACTGATTTTTCTGTTGACACAGAAGGAAAAAAACAGAAAGAAAACTTGAAAGTAGCTGAGAATAAATCTCCACACGTATTTGTTTCCCGTGTTAACACTGATGTATCAAGTGTTCCCCCATCCAGAAATTCTGAAACTCGAAGCATATCCCTGGCTTCTCATCTTAATCCACCTCAGGTAGATACTCTTCCATTAGTCTCTCTCTTTCCTTCAATCTTTATATCTCTGGCCTCGGTTTGTCAAGAGTGCCATTCTATTACAGCCTATTAGCAAGATATCTGGGCCTGTGTGTCAATAAGACTAAAATTTAACAATAATTATTTCATGGAGTTTAATAGAATCACCATATTCTTTAATCGAGCAGTGGCACTCAGATTTGAGACTCTGCTTTGAGCTGTAGAGCTGTTTGCATATTTTGGAAGAGAAAAAATGCTCCCTCCCAATATTTCTAGCCAATTTGAAGGTTACAGATGTTCTCCTCTGCTCCCACCAGACTGACGAAAGAATCAGTTAATGAGTATACGTTGGGTTCATTCAACATGTATTGTTTGTATTAAGTGAACCTTACTAGGTGTTTTCAGGAGATATATAGTTGAGCAGAGTTTAGTCCCTGATCTCGAAATACAAGAAGTATAATACAAGTTAGATGCAATACATTCTGTGAGTGCTGTGCAAAAAAAGTGATGTAGGAGAATAAAGGAAAAATTGATTTATCCTGGCTGGAGCTTGAGGCTTGATCTCTTAGGTTGGAGGTGAAGTTTGAGCAGAAACATGAAGAAATGAGAAGGGCTTCCAGAGATAGGAAGCCTGCGTGGGTCATTTCAGGCCGAGCAGATGCATGAAGGAGTGAAGGAGGGGGTGTGTCTGGGGAAGAGTGATTGGGCTGAGGGTCAGAGGTTAGGATACTGGGACCAGCAGAGGCCTTGCGGCAAGACCAGGGCATTTAGAATCAAGAGACCTATAAGGGGAATTATTTTGGATATGTTGTTTAACTTTTCTGAACTTTAGTTTCCTTATCTAGAGAATGAGGAGAACAGTATGTTGTCCAAGGGATTGTCGTGGGAATAAAATCGTGTAAATATATGAGAGCTCCTAACACAGAATTGGGCATATACTAGGCACTCAGTAAATTTTTCTCGTACTGTGTCCTTATTAAAAGATCTAGTGGAAAATGAGGCTGGAAAGGACGAGCTTGTTCATGGGAGGCCTTCAGTAGTGCTAAGGAGTTTAGACTTCCTGTTTTGCACAACCCGCCTTGTGTGGGGGAGCAGAGCAAAAGGATAAGACAGGATTCCTGGTCTTGAGGTACATACAGTTTAGTTGGAGGGAGTCAAGCCATTATAAACAATACTACCCCCCGCCACACACACACACAAGATAAGGCAATCTAGTAGATAGTAGGTTGGATGAGAGTGTGATCTAAACTTGCATATAGACTACGAGTTTGGAGCCTGACGTCACAATTTATTAGCTCTGTGATCTTGAATCACTTCATTTCTCTCAAAACCTCAGTTTCATTATCTATGGGATCTGTGAGGTAGGAAGCTGTGAGAAGTAAAAGATATAAGACATTTACTACAGTGTGTGGCATAGAGGAGGCACTCAATTAGTGTTCGTTTTTATTATTCTTATCAAATGCTAATTATGTATTATTCTATATTATAATTATAGTTACATATCCTTTAGCTCATAAATGCTGTGGGGTTCAGAGGAAAAATAGCATATGCTTCACAAAGTAGACTAAGATATGAATTAAGATAATAGGCAAGATTTGTTAAGCTGAAAAAGAGGAGATGTACAAGACAGTTAAAATATGCACCTAGCATGGAGCAAATAAACAGAATACCGCTGAGAGATAGAAAGGACACAGGCCTGACGAGGGCCTGCAGTTCAGGGAGCAGGGGTTTAAATCAGAGATATCTAATAGGATTGTTTTACTCTGTAGTGTTAGGGCATATAAGTCGTCTTTGCTTTTGCTGTTCAAAAGAAACTTTTGAAATTGCAACCAGCTTATTGTATTTTTTGGTCTCTTTAAACTGCTCTCACTGGTTCAACAGTATTTCCCACTTTGCATATTAAAATATGCAGTATAAATCTCATGAACATGAACAGTTGATGACAACAACTGTTGCCTAAACTGGAAATTTTAAAATCTAAATTTTCTACAGAGATTTTGTTGTTTTTATAGCTTTTTATGGTTTTTTTAAATGTTTTTTACAGCTGTTTTGTTGTTTTCATTTGGATAAATGTTGGAAGAAAGTGAATGGATGACAAAGTTAAAAGTAAAAATAGAATACTAATAGAGCCTAGTTTGAAATAGATCGTTCTAGTGATAATTATAATAGGTCTTAATTTATTCCTCTAACATTTCTTTTTATATATATTTTCAGTATGGGGAAGATGTGATTGTAGTTGCTACATCTATTCTTGAACTAGAATAGAATTCTAGTGTCAGATATCCTGTTTGCCTGAATCTAAATATTATTTTATTTGTTTATATGAAAAGATAACATGTATTTTATTTTTATTTATTTATTGTTATTGAGGTCACATTGGTTTATAACATAAATTTCAGGTGTACATCATTGTGTTTTTACTCTGTATAGACTATATCGTGTTCACCACCAAAAGTCTAGTTGCCTAAATATTATTTTAAATCCTAGGTGGTCTTATTGTGGGACTAAAGAGGGAATTAATAATTATTTAGCCCTTGCTTCATGCTTTCACAAATGTTATCTGATTTAATTCTCACTGTAACTCTCTAAAGTAGGTATCATTATCCCCAATCTAAAGATTAGGAAATTAAAACCCTAAGAGCAATGTCATCTTTCCAAGATCACCATCCAGGAAGCAGTTAGAACTGGGAGTCAATTGTAGCCTTTGAGATCTCGTGCTTGAGTGTTTCCCAGGGTCTCCTGCTGCCCCTGGGAAGCTACCTGGGGCAAGCTGAGACGGATGAGGGGTAGGAGAGGAGGTCCAAGGCAAGAAGACCACTTAGGAGCTGGGACACCTTTTCTCAGCTTCTCCAAGATGCACCGTCTGTCTTCTTCACCATGGTATGCCCTGGAGGCTGATACATGTTGACTGCAGCTGAGGGCTCGCTGCAGCTTCTGGACGCTCAGAGCCTGGAGGAGAGTGGGGCCTGGCTTTGTTTTCTCCTGGCCTCTCTACCAGGTCCCAGTGCATTGGTGGCATTTCTCCATGCAGCTACCCTTTCCAGATTCCAGGAACCTCACCCTCACTTCTCGCTGCCTAGGTGTGGTCATGTGTCCCACGGTTACAAGCCTTGGGGGAATCAAGCTATTCCTCGTTAATTTCTCTTCCCACATCTTTGTAAAATGTAGTCCTTTTATTAAATTTTCCTGAAATTAGTCAGTTTGAGTGTGCCATTTGTTTCCTGATGATTCCTCACAGGCATCAGTAATTGCAATGGCACTGGATGCTTTTTGATTTTTATTGTTTTGACTTTTCTCAGATTCATCGCTTCTCCAGCAACTTTTATAGTGATTTGAACGGTGTGATGACAATTCAAGCAAAACCGCTTCAGCAGAGACCTACCTATTTTGCAGATAGAACACAGTACGTGTAAGAAATAACTACCCAGCCTCTTCCCCATGCTGGACACGCTGGGCACTGAAGACTAGAGAGGACAGGAGATAATGAGAATCCTATCTAATCCTGTGATCCATGTGTGCCTGGATACAGCCGTTGTGTAAGAATCAAAACACTATTCTAGGGCCGGCCCCGTGGCTTAGTGGTTAAGTGTGCGTGCTCCGCTGCTGGCGGCCCGGGTTCGGATCCCGGGCGTGCAGCGACGGACTGCTTCTCTAGCCATGCTGAAGCCTCGTTCCACATACAGCAACTAGAAGGATGTGCAACTATGACATACAACTATGTACTGGGGCTTTGGGGAGAAAAAAGGAGGAGATTGGCAATAGATGTTAGCTCAGAGCCAGTCTTCCTCAGCAAAAAGAGGAGGATTAGCATGGATGTTAGCTCAGGGCTGATCTTCCTCACACACACAAAAAAAATAACACTATTCTAATATCAACCACACAACAATTACTATTAGGTTCGGGCAGATAAGAAAAGGGGAATGTCGCTGTGAATTCTTAATCTTGTAGGCTATACTGTTTGGTTACAAACAATGAGAAACTTAGATCGTTTTTCCAGTGGATGATACTTCATTGAAATTGAAATTGAATTGGAATTGATAGTCTATCCATTCATTCAACAAATACTTAGGACTATCTTCTGTGTGCCTAGTAATGGGCAAATGTATACGTCCCCTGTTCTCACAGTGCTTACATCTGAGTAATTAACTTGAGATTTCTCTCCCCCAGGAATGAGCAAGAGAACAAATCATCGGGCGTGGGGACCAGCGCCCTTTCCTCATCACGATATCGTCTGGGACGCATCTCAGATCCTCGCGGACTACAGAGTTCCTCAAGGAAAACACCGGTGCACAGGAGGCTGCCTTCTCTTACTTCAGACTCACAGAGAATGAAAACCCCCAATGTGTACAGTGATGAAGTTCTTAGGGGAACAAAACTGTAAGTCTTGTTTCCTTCATGGTAAACCAAAGACTACAGAGGACAGAGACGCTTGTCAAGTAGGGCTTATCGTTTATTGCACACAAAGCATCCTCTATCACATTTTATGTGGATGCTTTTCTAAATAGTTCATTAATTTGAATACTCAACATGAATTTGTTCCAGGAGCATACTTAGCTGGATACCAGAATATAAAGCCAGGCGGTGTACCCTGTAGCACAGGCAGCGAGGCAAAATGGAACTGATGGTGAGATGATCTTGGATGGGTGTCAATGGACTTGTCTGTAAAACTAATAATTCACTAATGCTTTTAAATTACATAATTAATACTTTTGTGAGGTTTAAATACATTAATGTATATAAAATGCTTTAAAGTAAAAGGAGCATATACGTATTAGTTTTTATTGATCTCTTAAGGATGTGTTTCGCTCTGTATAGGGAGTTTCAGAAAAGCTTTTGACCCTAAGGACCAGCATCAAATCATTGCCTTATTAGAAGGGAATTTGTCGGGCCGGCCCCGTGGCTTGCCAGTTAAGTGCGCGCGCTCGGCTACTGGCGGCCCAGGTTTGGATCCCGGGTGTGCACCGACGCACCGTTTCTCCGGCCATGCTGAGGCTGCGTCCCACATACAGCAACTAGAAGGATGTGCAGCTATGACATACAACTATCTACTGGGGCTTTGGGGGAAAAATAAATAAATAAAAAATTATTTAAAAAAAAAAAAAAGAAAGGAATTTGTCTCTTCCTTTATCGTGGAGTTACAAAGGAGCTTTCCAGCTTTCTCACTTATTTAAGTGTCAGGCCATACTTAGGGTAATAACAGCTGGTGTTTTTTGGGTTTTTTCTGGCAAGGAAGACTGTTGCTGAGCTAACATCTGTGCCAATCTTCCTCTATTTTGTATGTGGGATGCTGCCACAGCATGGCTTGATGAGCAGTTTGTAGGTCCGCGCCCAGGATCTGAACCTGTGAACCCCTGCCTGCCGAGGCAGAGCACAGGAACTTAACCACTATGCCACTGGACTGGCCCCACAGCTGGTGTGTTTTGATTGCTTTCTATGTTACCAGCACCAGCTAAATGAATCACATTGATTATCTTATTCATTCTCTACCACAAACCGTTGGAATTGGTACTCATATTATCCCAAATGGAAAATGAGGAAACAGAGGCTGAAAGAAGTTGAATAACTTGCCATAGATCATCCCATCAGGGAGAGGCAGAGCTGGGACTCCCCCACAGTGCTGTCTGGCTGTAGAGACCACCAAGCCATGAGCTTTCTGCAGCAAGAGAGGGAGTGCTAAAGGGGTCCCCTTGCAGGGGTAGGAGGCACAAGCAGCTGCTAACGCTTAACTGACAACTGGACTCCTACAAGATGCATTACATGGCACCCCTTTCAGCTTTTGGATAGGTCAGTGTTTCTTTCACAACTTGGAACTGATATTTCCAGCTTTATTTGGATCTGCTCTGTTAATTCTTTCAAGATCTCTGTCCCCCCTGCAGTCTCACTGTGGCCACCTGGGACCCCTTCTTCACCCCATGCCTGTGTCAATAGCACATTACTGGCTCTCTCTGCCTCCTAGACCACCTGGGCTCCACTATCAGGCTTTCATCAAAAACATTTTCTAGGGGCTGGTCCTGTGGCATAGTGGTTAAGTTAGTGCATTCCGCTTTGGTGGCCCAGGTTCGCGGGTTTGGATCCTGGGCACAGACCTACACCACTCATCAGCCACGCTGTGGCAGTGACCCACATATGAAACAGAGGAAGATTGGCACAGTTGTTAGCTCAGGGCTAATCTTCCTCAGCAAAAAAACAAAAAAAACCTTTTCTATTTCCTATTGAAATGAATTTTGAAATAAATTCAGATGCTCCAATTGTATATTCGCTTCCTTTTCTGGCCCCTCCCTATCTGTAGACCTGTTTTTTTCCAACGTTTTTTGTATTATTTCCATGCTGAGGAGACCTTTTAGAGTATCGTTTCTAATTCCTCCTCCACCTGTGGAATTTTAATACTGCAAATATACTGTACATTTATGTCCTGTTTTTTATGTGTGTTTTATACATAAAAAGAGTAAGATATTTTTGTCCCACTGAGAACCAGTGTTTGCCCCTTGGGGACAGTGTCGCCCTCTTTGATATGCAAACCTATTTCCCATAACTTCTCATCACCTCCCTTGATTCTGGTCAGTTTTATCTTCTCTTTGACCCACAGACATACCAGCTGTAGATATTCTTACTTCCATGATTTTGTTCGTGCTCTGTCTTTCACTTTTATTGAAATAACGTATTTTTTCTAATTATCAAAGTACTACAGATTCACTGTGGAACATTAGGACAATACCAAAAATATGAGTAGAAATCGAAGAGCTCCTGTATGCCCAACACGTAGAAATATAAAAATGACAACTGTTGGTAAATTTACTACCAATTTTGTCGGTAATTATATTTTTTCCTTTCTTGCCATTATCTTTTTTCTAATACTATCATTATCTTACTATTGTATAAGGTAGTACTTTTTCACACTTAACATTATTCATATTTTCCATGTTATTAAATATTTTTGAAAGCGTGATTTCAATGACTAAAAAATAATCATGTGAGTATGTGATAATTTATCAAGTATTTCCCTATTTCTGAAACTTTTCATTTCGTCTGTATTTTCACTATTATAATGTGCAGTGAACATCCTTTTATATAAATCTTAATAAGGATGTCTTTAAATTGCTTCCTAATGGTGCAGTCCTAGAAGTGAAGCTACCAGGTCAAGGGTTATGGATATTTTTAAGGCTCTTGAAATATTTTTTCAAAGTTCTTCCCAGAATAGTTCTACCAATTTATAGCCCCGCTGGCAATACACGACACTCTGTCTTTCCTTGCGGCCTCTAAACTTTGAGTAGTATATTTGAAGTATGTATTTCAAAAGTTGATAGGTCAAAAATTGTCATCTTTTAACTTTCATAACTTTATTATTAATGAATAAGTGAATTAGAATCTGTTTCTAGAATATCCATCTCTATTCTTGTGCACGAACCAGACAATTTACTTTTTCAATATTAATATCTGGTAGGGAAGCTCTCCTATCATCATTACTCCTTATTTTATTAAAATTTACTCACCCATCCTAACAAATAAACTTTACAATCTGGTTGTTAAATTCAAAAAAACAAAAAAAAAGTATCACGTTGGAGTTCATAGCATTAAACGTATTAAAAATGTAGGAGTAACTAACATTTTCACAATATTTAGTTTTCCCATCAAAGAACATATTTGCCTCTCCTTTTTATGACATGTCTCTTTTTTATGACCTTACATAAAGTTTTGTGGTTTTCCTCATCTAGGCCCTGCACATTTATAATTAATGTTATCCTTCATTGATTGCTCCATTCCCTAAATGTCTACAGTACTTATATTCAGAACCATATACCATAGCACTTAGTTATGTGTTAGTTATAGAAACTGTATCGCATTGTACTCTAATTACTTCATGTGTTTTCAATAACTTGTAAGGTACTTAAGGGGAGGAACTAGATCTTCGATGACTTCTCTGTTCTGCACAGTGGCTAGCATAGCTGAGCACTCAGTAAATACAGGTTGACAGTCATTGCTGAACAAGGAGAAGGCGGGTCATTCTACTTGGCATTTTTAGAAGGAAGACTGGGATGAATGGCTCAGGTTGGGAGCTTCATGGTAAGGTCCATCTCTCTCTCTCTTTGCACTTGGCTACTCAGTTATATGTTGTTGTGTTTACAGGCAAACTGCTGTAGACCGCCTGTCCTCCCCACCAGTTCAAACCTCACGGAGCAGGTTACCCCCAATAGGCTCAGAGGCTGGTGAGCAGAACGTCGCAGTTCCCGTATCTCGCCCTGTTTCTGTAAGACAGATTTCATTATATTTAAGTGCACCATTTAGATAGTCTGTTGGAAAACAAACAAACAAAATATAATTTTGGCATTTCCAAATGAACTCAGTACCATAAAATGTCTCCATGATCTGCTTCCTGAAAGTAAATGGCTTGTGAGAATTTATAGGGGGTGGGAGGGTTAATTCACTATTTTGTGAAATAAAAGCATGTCTTGAACTACATCAGAAAGTCTAGGTGTCAGGGAAATATCTGATGGTCAGGATGGTGTAGTGAAGAAAATAGCATGAAGGTTGGGTCAGGAGACGGGTAGATCTGTGTTTGAATCCTGCCACACAAGCTCTCTATACAATCTGGTAGAAATTAATCTCCTTGAGCCGTAATTTTCTCCTCTACAAAAGGGCGATAGTGATTCCTACCTCAAAGAATTGTTATAAGGATTAAATGAACTTATAGGTGTTAAATAATGCCTGACATAAATTAAGAGCTCACCCATTCCCAGAAGGCATGAGTTGCAGAACTTTAATATTTAACCTTAGAATATTGTGACTTAGAGTGAAATCATAAAAGAAGGCAAATATCATGTAAAAAATAGTCTGATGCTTCACAAATGCAGAATTACATTTCTCTTGTAATTTAAATTAAGAATTTTATGTGGTTAAGGTTTTTAATTCATATTTACCTATTAGGACACTCCCATTCTATCAGGTTAAATAATACAATGACATAATTAAAATATATATTGATATTTATGCTTAGTAGACCTTATACTTAGCAATATCTAAATAAAAGTTTTCAAATAAGCAAGTGAATGAATGAATAAATGAATGAATGATTGAAGCATATATAGATTTTCTTGTCTCCTTTTAAGGATTGCATTTATTTTAAACAAGAACCTATTATCCCTCCTTTAGTACAGAGGAAGGCATCCACAAAACCGTGTGTTAAGTGCGATACCGGACAGTATAGAACGGTCGCCTCTTCGAGAAAGATCTCTGACTGTGGAACAGTTTTCAAGGCCCAGCACAACCCATACATTTCGGGTAGGTTCTCTGTTAAGCATAACTTTGATTTTTAAAAATATTTGAAACAATAAAAGTCATCCTTCGTTTTATGTTTCTTCTAACAGTCAGATACGCCTCGAAAAAGTTCGTTGACACTGATGGAATTTGCTGGTCACACATGGACAGGTCAAGGTTTTTTGGCAGGTCAGTGTTCTCCATATATAAATAAAGTGTTGTAATATGTGACTTTTTAAATTTTGGAAAGAGAAATTGTAGATTATCTCCTCACTTGATAGGACTGTTTTGACCATGTAAGAGGAAATACCAAGTGTCTGTGGTCTATGGCTAGACCTCAGAAATCTCTATAAAGAGCAAAATTACAAAGACAAGCACTTACCTGCTGTTGGTCATAAAGGAGAAAAGGCCCAAACGCTTTTTATTAACTTAGGGGCTCACTCTCATAAAAAAGGAAAATGCTGTATTATGCGTACTAGGAGAAATCAATGTTGCTCTCTGCTATGGAATTTTCATGCTTTTCTCCTAAATTAAACCCTGATCTTAGTTCTCTTTGAAGATCTAGTTATAAAAATCCTTCATAAAATTAATCCAAATATTCTAATTATTTTATATTGTAGAGATTTACAGATAAATACTCACTCTCAGCCTAGTGTGCTATTTGAAGCATAAAGTTTCTAGTCTGAATTCAGGCCAATGATGTCTTAATTTTCAAAATTGTTACCGACACTTTTGTTCAGAGAGACAACATAGCATTGTCCCTCGATGTGTCGCTCTTCAGTCAATGCCTGGTTTACTCCTGGCTCTTAGAAGTAAATTTTAGCTGAGAAATCTTAGGAGTGCCTCAACCTCTCTGGGCAGTTTCTTCTTTTATAACAGGCTGGGTGGATAAAATAACTATTGGAAAAATATATGGAGAGGACCTACCTAGATGCCAGGCGTACACTGTTGCTCAAAAATTATGAACCATTTGTATTATAGATAATCTGAAATTAAAGGATAATTTGCTGTTTTAAGGGAAATACTTACTATATTATAATTTTAAAATAAATTTAGTAAAATTTAAGCGTTGGGATAGCACAGATGTATCACTGTTTACATTAGCCTTTCTATATAGTTGTATAGCATGGTGATCCCAAAGATTCTTCAGCCTTTCAAGGTTTTTCTCCCATGCTAATAGCTCTAGGCTGCTGTGCCTTTGTGTTGCTTTTTTTCTTGTACATTCCCTATCAGTGTTAGTGGTGATTGTCAATGACAACAGCTCTTTCTCTAAAACGCAGCTATGCTACATTATCAGGTATTGCTCTTAACAGAACTGTAGCTGGTCAGGGGGAAAGTAAGCATCCGAGTTTGTTTATTGATAAATAACAACATACCAAGTGTTCACTCTGTGTCAAGTTCTGTGCTCAAGGCTGAGATTCAAACACCAAGAACGTTTTAGTCTGTGCCTCAAGGAACATTCAGTCTAGTGGGGAAGATGGAAAGGGCTGTGAGAGTGGACAGCAGGGCCACCTAGCTGGATACGCAGGTGGGTGAAGGGGCCTCTGGAGGAGGCGTGATCCACGCACATCAGGATGAGCATCACGTGGTACGTGAGAGAGAAAGGAGCAACGGTTGGTAAATATTCTGTGGATGGCCAGGAGACAGTGGTGCTGAAAGAGAGAACTGAGGCCTTGTGATGAATTCAGTCTTGGAGATGTTACCTGCAGCATGCTGAGGGGACATGTCTAATAGCTTGTTGGGAACACACAGGAGTAGAGGTTAGGAGAGGGAACTGGGCTCTGAATTTGTTTTGAAATCTGCACTCTTAATTTTTCACCAAATACTAAGTCAGTGTATTCTCTTATCAAGAACATTGTGACAACTATTATTACTGATGGTTGGAGGCCTTTTTCACTTCTATCGAAGTGACTGAGGGTACGTAAGAGAGATGTTTCTGTATTTCTAAGGATTTCTTTCTTTTTCTCTGACAAGCAGGCATGTGGTCTCTTTCTTATTTTTGCTTCCAGGTCAAACAGCACCAGGAGCTATTAACTTATCAACATTTGTTCTGTGGCAGAAAAGAAAGGAGAAGCTGAGGGGGTGTCCCAACAGTGGGAAGGATCTTAAGGCAGGTGACATTGCTTCTGCCCCTGTGAAGTATGAGAGCTGACAGAGCTCCCTTCTTAACTTCCAGGGCCTTAGGGATCCACCTCTGGGTAGAAGGTTCTTGCAAACCCACCAGCTCTGGGGGAACACGTGGCCAGCACCTAGGCTTGGTGGAGGGGAGCGCCCTTCCTTCTTCTCAGGACCCCAATGGCAGTTTTTGCATACAGCTATTTCCTGGTTTGTGTAAAAGTGCAATTAAAAGAAAACTTTTTTTTCTTTTTAAACAATATCATCTGCATGGAATGTGTAAAACAATTTCTTTGAGAGCTGGGATTTTTAACATTTTAATAAGAATTGCTTTTTGGTTGGTGTTTCAGGTTCACAGTATCCATCTAAATCTTTTCAGAGGACAACTTTGACTTCAAGAAAGAGATTCCAGTTGGCATCTTGATGTTACTTCCCCAGAACTACAGCACTGTGGGAGCATTTAGAGCCTCAGCCCACCATTTATCACTTGAAAAATGGAAGAACAAGTATTATGTTATGTGTGTTTGTCTGACGGTCTGAGATGTTAGATAATCTGAGAGAAACGCAAACAAACAAACAACTTAATTTTGAACACACTGCACTGTAAAGAGAATACAAGTTAAACTCACCAACCTTCTTCTTTACTGGAACCTTTATTCCAATAAAGGTTTTTTAGGCTTTGCTCAGAAGAATCTGATGTGTGTTTATAATCCATCCTTTTATCAGTTATACACAGACACACACATAGTTGGTGTATGTATTCACACACTACTCAATATACAAGAGTACATTAATCTAGGAATATGCAATTTTGTAACTTCGTGTCTTGATATATTTTTTGTGTCTCATTCTATTATTAATTCCATCAAAATCCTAGTCACTAATAGATATTAGTCCCTTCTTTAGAAAATAGCAAAGTCATTTTTGGTACAACACGCCAGTTTGACTAAGATTCAGATTGTTGTAGTCATGGTGCTGACTTTCTTACACCTTTTCTGAAAAGTATTTTCATCATGAATCTCTTTGAGAATGTCAGCAGCTAAGTCTCCCAAGCCAATTTTGTTTTACTAGTTTTCATATTCAGATTCAGGTGGTCTGTTTAAAAGGATCCCAAATTTATTGACTTTTAAAGCTGAAGATAAACGTAATTTTAATAAAATATTAAATATATTAAATTATATTGCATATAATTAAAATATATTGCATATGGTTCCATCTTTATTGTTGACAGTTGAAGTGCTCGTCCACTGGAGGGAAGGCTTTGCAGCAGCATCTTCCATATTTTATCACAATCTGATCTTTGTCAGATGTCACCTCTGCACTGATCGGTCTGTCTAAAGCAGCAGTGCTCTCCATTCTCGGTCCTCTTGCCCTGCTTTATTTTTCTTCGGAGTGTGTGTCCCTATCTGACATTCATACAGAGAGTGGAACAGACATGCAAAGGAGAAATGGTCAATTGAAAGCAAGGCTCTAGGGTCATTTTTCTTTTGCTCCCCCAACACTTGTTTTCCTTTAGGGTGATTTAAATCCTTAGACTCATTTTTGATATTCTCAGATCTCAAATCACCATAATGTCTTCTTTTCTATCAGATAATTTTATATATATATATATATTTTTTGTTTTGTTTTTTTTTTGCTGGGAAGCATTCGTCCTGAGCTAACATCTGTTGCCAATCTTCCTCTTTTTTTTTTCCTCCCCAAAGCCACAGTACGTAGTTGTATATTCTAGTTATAAGTCCTTCTAGTTCTTCTATGTGAGCTGCCGCCACAGCATGGCTACTGACAGATGGGTGGTGTGGTTCCACAACTGGGAAACCAACCTGGGCCACCGAAGCAGTGAGAGCACTGAACTTTAAGCACTAGGCCATCAGGGCTGGCTCTCGGATAATTATATTTTATCAATCTAATTTTCATTAATCCAAAATGAAACTTTATATATGTATATAAACTTTATATGTTAATCCAAAATGAAACTTTAGATATACATGTATATATATAAAATTATATAAATGTATAGTAAGTTATTTTCAGACATATTTCTGGTTGTAAGAAGAGAGGATTGTTGCCTACTTAGAGATGTCTGGCAATTAAAAAGGATGTGGGGACTGACATTAGTGTTGAGCTTTGTCACAGAGGGTCAAAACAAAAATGACCGTAGAGGCTTGCCTGCAATTGATCATTTTTCCTTTGCTTTCTGTACTCCATGTTCTATAGTAATGGAACATGTTAGGGAGTAGACACAAGAGCGGTCACTGTATCTACACCTCTTTTGGATGGCCACAGCTCCATAACTCGAGCTAATATTCCTAATGCTTTGTTACCCACACAAAGTAGACCAAAGCATTTTGAGAATTTTCTAAACTATCCCTAAACATTAGCAATAGAAACTTTTAAGAGAAAATATCAGTTTTAATTTTGCAGTTATTAAACATGAGGAATTCCTAGACATGTGAGCAGTCTGCCCCTGTCCTCAGGGTCTCTGGGTAAGTGCTCTCTGGTCCATAATTACTGCTAGATGTGCCCTTTCTGTCCACCTGTTCTTTCAGAACCATTCAGGCTCTTTTATGTCAATTTCCAGGAACCATCAACTCCTTCCCTTATCAGCCCAGACTTCTTAGAAGGGAAAATGACTGATACACATACTAAACTAACATTAAGGTAGACTGTCCAAGATAAATTATTTTTTCATAGAGAACCACTGAATAGATTTTATGGTAGCTCTACTTTATTTGGTTTTAGAATTTTGCAAATAAGAATCTATTTTTTATACATATTGATAAAAATACTTTCAAAAATAGACCCAAATACAGTGATATTAGTTCATATTTCTAAATATTTTCCATTAGAAGATAAAGTACCATTCTAGAGATAACATAAAGACTTGGCTTTGCCACTGACTTTAAAAAGACCTGCTCACAGCATATATTTTTATGCCTATGTTAAAGATATAAATAAGATTTAGAGGTTAGAGGTTATAAATTATGCTTATATCAAGGACTGTGCTTTTAAAATGATTAGGTAAAAATTAGGGCAGTGTTTTCATAATGATCTACTTCGATAAATGAGTCTTATCTTAGAATTTCTCTGTTAAAAATTGAAGAGTCAGCCCTGGTGGCCTGGTGGTTAAGTTTGGCAGGATCCCACTTTGGCAGCCAGGATTTGGTTCCCAGGTGCAGACCTACACCACTCATCTGTCAGTGGCCATGCTGTGGCGGTGGCTCACATACAAAAAGAGGAAGATTGGCAGCAGATGTTAGCTCAGGGATAATCTTCCTCAGCAAAAAGAAAAATTGAAAAAGGCAAATTGAATTACTCCAGAGATCAATTTTAAAATTAAGGTTAGTGGCTACGTGAATTAAAATGTCTGTTAGTTTATACCAATTAAGAGGTACATTTTTATAATATAAATCATTTGTGTATTATATTTTTATTGTCATCGTTTTCTTATGACTACAGATCATTGTTCAGGATTTTTAATTCTTTAATTTTTAATAAAATATAAAAGTGTTGACTTTTCACAAATTCATTACATTCATAAAGCTTCTTTAGATTCCCAATTTTTATATAATTTGTGTAAATATCTCTCTACTCTGCAGTTTCTAGCTAATAGACGATTTATTCATTCATTTATTTCTAACTACACAGCAAACCTTTCCCAGTGAATTCAAAATATATAGCCATATGTGTTTGTGAGGGTTTTATCTAATTTATGAATATTTGAATCTTTGTTTCAGAAGATGACATTCCTTTATGGGAATCATCATGGATTTATTATTTCATCAAGTATTTATCAAGCACCTTCTTTGTATCAGATTCTGTTCTAAGCATGGGACTGAACAAGACAAAGTCTTTGCCCTAAGGGAACTTAGATTCTAGTGGAGGAGACAGACTATAGACAAGTCAATAGAAACATAATATAAAGTCAGATAGCAATAAGTGCTATGAAGAAACGTAAACCAGGGCCAGCCCTGATGGCCTAGTGGTTAATGTTCGGCACTCTCACCACATCGGCGGCCCGGGGTTCATTTCCTGGTGGTGGAACCACACCACCCATCTGTCAGTTGCCATGCTGTGGCGGCTGGCGGCTCACACAGAAGAACTAGAAGGACTTACAACTAGGATATGCAACCATGCAGTGGCAGGGGGTGGGAGGAGGTTGGGGATTAAAAAAAAAAAAGAGGAAGGTTGGCAACAGATATTAGTTCAGGGTGAATCCTTCCCTGCAAACAAACAAAAAAGAAGCAAGCCAGCAGCAAACGACCAAGGTGACAGAGAATGGAAGAGGTGCAGCTTTAGCTAGAATAGTTGGGAAGGCTTTATTGCAGAGGTAATATTTGAGCAAAGATTCTAAGAAGATGAGACAAGAAGCCATGTAGATACGAAAAAAAGAATTCTAGACAGAGGGGAAAATACACAGGCCTAACACAGGAGCATACCTGGAGTGTTGAAGAACAGCAGAAAGGCCAGTGGGACATGGCATGGAATCAGCAAGGAATTGAATAATCAGAGCTGAGGGATTAAGATCGTTTTGGGGCTTGGAAATTGTAAGTTATCTGAAATAGGAAGCCACTGGAGAGTTTTGAGGACAGAGTGATGCAATCTGACACGAGATGATGGTTCAGATCAAATAATTGTGGTGCAGCTGGTGAGAAGTCAAGGAACTTTGGATATGTTTTGAAATTTGAGCCAATAAGATTTGCTATTGGATTGGACGTGGTGTATGACTAAAAGAGAATCAAGATCGACTCCAAGGCTTTGGCTTAAGACTTGAAGATATGATGTCATTTACTGAAATTTGGAATATTTGGAAGCATGTTGGGACATATTGTGTTTGAGATGCCTTTTAGATGCCCAAGTAGAGATGCTGAGGTACGTATTTGGATATTTGCACCTGGGGTTTAGAGAGGAGGTATAGACTGGAGGTATAAATTTGGTAATTGTCAACATATAGATGGTATTGAAATACTGAAATGGATGAGATAACCAAGAGAGTGAGGGAAAAAAGAATTCTGAGCCTTGGGCATTTTGACATCTAGAAGTATGAGATGTGAAGAGAAACTAGCAAAGCAGACTGAAAAAGAATGACTGATGAGGGAGAATAAAAATCAGGAGAAAAAAATCAAGAGGACATGGAATCCTCAAAGCTAAATGGGGGAAAAAGTTTTTCAAGGAAGTGATAAGGACTCATATGTTGAATGCTGTTGACAATTTAGATGAAGTCTGAGAAATGACTTTAAGATTTAGCCACATGGAAGATATTGGTGATCTTGACAAGATCTGTGTTGGTGGAATGGACAAGGCAAACGCCTGACTGAAGCAACTTCAGGAGAGAATAAGAGGAGAGGAACTGAAGACAATATGCATGGACCGTCTTTTAAGGAATTCTTCTGTAAAGGGAGCAGAGGAATGGATCTAAAAGGAGATGTGGATTCAAGAGTAATTTCAGATGAGAGAAACTGCATGTTATACACTGTTGAGAATAATCCAATAGAGAGGCAAAACTGAGGATCCAGCAAAGAGAGAGGAAAGCTGTGCGAGCACTGTTCTTTGGAGGGGCCCAAGTAGGTGGGATAGTTTGAGATAGGAGCATGTTCAGTTCAGACTTCACCGATCTTGGATAATTTACCAGTCCTTGTACCTAAAAATGTGTTAATTCCTTGTTCTAACAAAATCGAATAAAAAGCTTTTTATCCCCACTTCATATATCTTTCTAATAGATTCTCCTCTGAAGCTTCCTATGTAGAAGCTTCAAGCTTTTGGAGCGGTTATAGTGGGAGGAATGTGGTCAAGCATCCACAGGCACTGAGGCCTCTGTACATACAAACACACTGGATCGATGAGAGCACGTGCCAATAAAGAGGAGGAGAAGAGAAAATAGAAGAGGAAGAAGGGAACTAGGAATGGTTGCCTGGTAAGACACTATGTTCTGCTCAGGACAACCTGTAACTAGGTTTCAGTCATTATAAACAAAGTAAGCTGAGGTCG
The DNA here is from genome assembly GCF_020826845.1 of Diceros bicornis minor. Taxonomy (NCBI): domain Eukaryota; kingdom Metazoa; phylum Chordata; class Mammalia; order Perissodactyla; family Rhinocerotidae; genus Diceros; species Diceros bicornis. The sequence continues at coordinate 17,678,190 of NC_080768.1, forward strand.
GAAAACAAATTTTCCGCTGATACTTGCGTCTTTTTATTAGTTTCATTGCGTATGGGGGGGCGTGTGGGTGTGTGCATGTTTCCTAGTAATGTTCATCCTGATGAATGTCTTCATTATTTGCTTTAAGAATGTTGAACGAAAAGAGAAAACTAGCTAAAGTGCCCTCTGGAGGACACGGGGAGTGTCTTCCCACTGGAAATTCAAGGACGAGCTGGCAGAGCTGAGGAAATACCAAATTATAACTCGGAAGAAACATTCAGCGGAGGCTAAACTTTCTAAAGGAGGTCTCTAGAGTTCACGAAAAGAGCATTTTGGGGATGTGGTGGGGTGTTTAGGGGTGAAAGTTTTAGTTTCAAAGACAAAATATTTTGAAAATATACACCACCAAGATGACTTTAAAAATAATCTTGGAGGCATTCTGCTACTGAGTATGAAAGAATAGCTCATCTCAAACTGATCCTTCCACTGAAAACAACAATAAAAGCTGTAAATGGACAAGAAATAGCTATTTGAAGGAAAAGAAAAAAAAAAAAAAGCAGCCACAAACTTGAGAAAGCAAATTGGGACACAAGAAAAGTACATTGAGGTGAACCCCATATTTGACACTATTTTTCCCCCCATCAGAATATTTCAGATTAATAGTATGGGATATAGAGGCCAAGAAAAAAGTGGCATCCTAGAGATTGTGGCAAGTTCACTAGGCTGCCGAAAGGAAAGACCTTGGGAAATGCCCAGTCTTTGAATTGACAACTTTGAAGGACTACACTCTAGGAGTAAGAGCAGACTCAAAATAGGTCCTCAGTGGGCTAACCCCTGGGGCCTAGTGATTAAGTTCAGCATGCTCCACTTCACGGCCTGGGTTCAGTTCCCAGGCATGGACCTACACTGCTCTGTTAGTGGCCATGCTGTGCTGGCAGCCCACATACTGAAAAAAAAATAGAGGAAGATTAGCATGGATGTTAGCTCAGGGCGAATCTTCCTCAGCAAAAAAAAAAAAAAAAAAAGAAAGGTCCTCAAGACACTTGTAGCAGAACCTAGAATCAGTGCAACCCCTCTTTAGATTGAGGTGATCAGCCTATATTTTATCTGACTGCCATAAAAAAATAATCCTCTCTGAAGAAATATAACATCACTCAGAGTTGCTACCATTTTTCATATACAATGTACAACATTCAACCCAAAATTAACAGCCCAGAAAATAGGGCCAAATGACTGAAAACCAACAGAAAACGAAAACAGACTCATAGGTGATTAAAATATTAGCATTATCAGGTACAAACTATGAAACAATTTGACTAGTATGTTCAAGAAAATTGATTAAATGACAGATCACTTCAACAGAAAACTAGAATCTGTGAGAAAATAATCAAATTGAAATTCTGGGACTAAATAATTCAATGACTGAATTGAAGAAATCAAAAGCCAAGTTTAACAACAGATTAGACATAGCTGACAAGAGGATTAATAAACTGGAAGGCAGGTCAGTAGACAATATTCAGTTGGAAGCATAGAGAAAAAAATGGATATTGCAGGAAAGATTATGAGGCCATGTAGAAAAAATAGATATGTTAAAACATCAAGAAAGTCTCAACAAATATCAAAAGATTGAAATCATTCAGTATGTACTCTGATTAGGTGGAATTAAACTAGAAAAAGTAACAAAGATAAACAGAAAATGCACAAATGGTTGAAAACTAAGCAATATAATTCTAAATGGTCTATGAGCTAAAGAAGAAATCACAATAGAAATTATAAAATATTTAAGCATAATGATAATGAAAATATATTCATAATAGCATTGTTGACAATAGCCAAAATGTGAAAACAACCTGAATGTCCATCAACAGATGAATGGATAAACAAAATGTGGTATATACACATGATGAAATATTATTCAGCCTTAAAAAGAAATGAAATTCTGATACAAGCTACAACATAGATAACTCTTGAAAATGTTATGCAAAGTGAAATAAGCTGGACATAAAAGGACAAATATTCTATGATTCCACTTATATGAAGTACCTAGAATAGGCAAATTCATAGAGACAGAAAGTAGAATAGAGGTTGCAAGGGGAAGAGGAGAGTGGAGACAAATAGTTGCAAAATAGATTCCAAGAAAGCAGAAGACCTGAAATTACAAAGAACAAAAATCAATAAAATTGGGAATAAATATGTACCAGAGGGGAAAAAAGTCAACAAAGCTGAAAGTTGGTTTTTTGAAAAGATTTATAAAATTGATAGCAAGACTGACCAAGAAAAAAGGAGACAAGACCAAAAATGCCACCAGGAATGAAAATGGGCACATCATAACCAATCCTACAGATGTTAAAATGTAATTGGTATACTATGAGTAGTTTGATTTGGTAATTTAGATGAAATACTTAAACTCCTTGAAAAATATCACTTATCACCAGACAAAGAAGAAACAGAAAATCTGGAAAGATTTGTATCCATTATAAGACTTAAATCTATTATTAAAATCTTTGCCACAAAAAGAACTCCAAGTCCTGATGACTTCAATAGTTAATCCTTCCAATATTCAAGGAAGAAAATAACATCAATAACACCAATAAAAAAAATTTTTCTAAAGATAATAATCATTTTGTAAGGCTAGCATAACCTTGATACAAAACATGATAAGGATATTATTTAAAAAAGAGAAATTATTGAGCCAGCCCTGATGACCTAAGGGTTAAAGTTGAGACCTCTCACCAATTCCACCGCCAGAGTTCACTCCCCCATCCCAGAACCACACCACTTGTCTGTCAGTTGCCATGCTGTGGCCGTGGCTCACATAAAAGAACTAGAAGGACTTATAGCTGGGATATACAACCATGCATTGAGGCTTTGAGGGGGAAAAAAAAGAGGAAGATTGGCAACAGATGTTAGTTCTAGGAGAATCTTTCCCTGCGAAAAAAAAAAAAGAAAAAGGCACAGGAAACATAATTTAAAAAATAAATAAATAAGGGAAATTATAGGCCAGCCTCAACCCTGAACACAGGTGAAACACTCTTAAGCAAGACATTAGCAAATCAAATCAGTTACCCATGAAATGGATAATACACACCATCCAAATCAGATTTATTCCAGAAATGCAAGTTTGGTCTACCATATGAAAAATAATCAATGGAACAAATTATGTCAAAGAAAACAACCATACAATTTTCTCAACAGATGGAGAAAAAGTCTTTGAAAAAAATCCATTCATAATAAATTTTCTTAGTAAATGAGGAAGAGAAGAAAACAACTATTATCTGATAATGAGTATTTAGGGGAAAAAAATTTACAGCAAATTTCATACTTAATGGTAAAATATTGAACTATATACCCCCTGAGATCTGAAACAATACAAGAAAATTCTGCTACCACCAATGTTGTTCATCATCATATAGGATATCCTGGCCAGCCCAATAGGGCAGGATTAAAATATTAGAGGGCCTTAAGAATTGGGAAGGAAAAAAAATTTCATTCTTCACAAAAAAGTGATTATGTAGGTGGAAAATCCAAAATAATCTAGATATACTTAATATGTGATTTCAGTAAGTTCTTTGAATATAAGGTCAACAGGAGTGACATCAGCATCTCGGTGCAGTGAGTTGTTCCCTTTGCCTCTCCCCTGTACAACCAGTACAACCTGTACAACCTATACAACCAGTGCCATTGACTAACAGAGATTTCCCTACACAGCACAATAGGATACATAAGAGATCCAGGCATCTATATAGCTGAAGGTGGGTGGACTGGACCCCGGAGAGGTAGTGGAACTAGGGGAACAGGTCCTTTCCCCTCCCCCGGCAGCAGCGATCCAGGGCATGGATCCCCACACTGGCCCGCACGTCTACGAGAAGACAGGCGGGGCTTGCTCCAGCAGTCCGGCGGGGGCAGAGTGATGATCGGACCGCTCTCTGCAGGTCTCCCATAGGACTTAGCCTGTGCGCCCAAGAGCGGTCCTGGTGGAGACGGAGAGGGCAGATCGGATTGCTCCCTGTGGGCCTACCAGCAGATCCAGCATGCGCGCCCCCTCCCCCTGCCTCGGGCAGTGGCCAGGTCCTGCCCACAGTGGGGACGGTATACAAAACTTGGATTTTACTGGCTGTGGTGGGGCTGTTTGTCCTGAGTTTTAAAAACCCACTGGCTGGCACTAGAGACCAGAGGCTGCACAGCCAGCAACAAGGAAAACCTGGATCTGCTTAGCCTCTTCTCCCTTCTAGCAGTGGCAGGTGGAACTTGAGACCCAAGACTGCAGGAACCACAGCAGAACTGATGACCCAGCCTCCAGGGCCGTCATCTCTAACACCAGCTCCACGATCAGTGAGGGCTGCACACAATTCCTCAGATGGAAGGTCCTCTAGAAATAAGTCAGGTGGAGGAGGCAGGGGAACTAAGATTTGAATACAAGGTCAGCATAGAACTCATTTGCGTTTCTATATACTAACAACAGTTAGATAATAAAATATAAAAATACAATTTATAACATCTTCAAAAAAATCAAATACATAAGAATCAATTTAATAAAATGGTTGTAGTAGTCAGAGTTCTCCATAGAAACAGAATTAACAAGAGATATATATATCCTATTAATAGGATATATATATGTTCATGTAACTATATGAAACAACTATTGGCCACAAAAAGGACAATAAATTGTGGTATAGTCACACAATGAGAATAACATACAGCTGTGAAAAATAAGGGAAAATACTACACACAGCAATATAAATTCATGTCACAGATAAATGTTGAGTTTAAGAAGACAGATGCAAAAGAGTACATGCACTATGATTCCATGTTCTGTTGTATGATCTGGGTGGTGGTTACATACAAGTGGTGATGTTTATCATAAAACTGTACATTTACGTAATATGCACTTTATCTGATCTTGGTGTCTGTGATTCAAAATTCATGACAAAGTTTCCTGCTACCCTGATGATTTGATGTGTGTAAATATGTAGATAATATAGTTCTATATCCAGCCAGAATTTATTTTTATGATCTAAATTAAATACCATTTTCATATTGGTGATGGGGTTCAGGGCAGGCAGCCCCAAGATGTGCCACTCTGGTATGAGGATTATTTCAAAGCTGAAGACGATAAATGCTCAGAATAATCATGAAGGACATTTGACCTTCCCCCAAACTGCCTAAAAGAATTTAAGATAAGAGGCCTGTCCCCAGGATAGGTCGTCACCATAGATAATAACTCTGGGTATCGATAGACTGGGAGGGTCCTTGCTAAACCCATTCTTATCAAAGTTCTCTTTTATCAAACATTCACATTTGTAAGGGAAATCTGCATTTGTAAAGGTATGTCCCTCTCTGTATTGGGAAGAGGGGGGATGACCTCATTTTGAGAAACTTGTCAATGCAGAAGGCAAGGCCTTAAATATGCATAAAGACCTTACTCTTGTTTACTGTGCTTTTCTGGTAATCTCCCATAGCTGACTCCCCCAACCCCAACATTCTCCTTTGTCTTTACCGGAATATGCTATTTAAAGATGAGAACCTCCACCATTTGTCGAGTTACCTAGTTTTTCCTGGGTCTCTCTCATGTATACATGTTATAAAGCTTTGTTTGATTCTCTCCTGTTATTCCATCTCATGTCAATTTAATTTGTAGCCAAGAAAGAAAGGACCCAGAGTGGGTAGAGGATAGTCTTCCTCCTCTACATTGGGAATCATTCCAAGTGACAGGAAATTTAAGGAAATCAAAGTGTTAACATTTACAAAGCCATTCTGTAGTTTATAACATATTCTGGCCCATGACTTCAATTTTCAAAAGCACTTATTTCAAGCAGGGGAGAATAGCACGCAAAGATCTTCCAAGTGGGAAGAGATTCATCCTTTAATATAGAATGAATCTTCAGGAGAGAGAGCAAGGAGACACTTTCCTACTGAGTTGGATTAGTTCCATGAAGCTGACAATCAACATGGTTACAAATATAAATAGATTGTCCTCACATTGGCAATGCAATGTTTCCTGCACAGAGCATCTTTACATCTCATGGCGGACATTCTAAGGTGCAACACTGTATACTCTCTTGTCAGGAGAGAAGGATGTTGCCATGTATGTCTTGTGTGCTTGGCCATCTGACTGGTTTAGACTGAAACTTCAGTATTCCAAGGCAGTATGAGAAGGGTCCCATCTGGTAACAAGGAAAATGTGGGAAAGATGATTAAGCAAACAAAGGGCCAGGCCTTTTATTTTGTTGTCCCTGTTCAAAAAATCTTCAGTGCCCTCTTCCTTATCTACAAATTGCCTTCAAAATAAAGATGAAATTCCTAAGCCTGGCAGTCAAGATCTATTTAAGTTTTATCCGTGCTACCTATCCACATTATCTTGCTCTGGTCACCAGGAGCCACGCTGTGCTCCAGGCAGGGGTTCCCTACACTGCCTCTTGAACTCATCATATCCTTCCCTGCTTTGAAGCATTTCTTTGCTCATGTTTACAGCTGCCTGGAGCACCCCCCTCCCTGCCCCGCCTCGCTTTCCCCACTTCTTGGGGCAGCGGTTGTATGTTATATTTGTTACTGAACCAGGTCCGTTTTTGCCCGTCGCCCAGAAAGCGAAACACCAAGACGACGAGATTGCAGCAGAGAGAGGGTTTAATCACAAGGCAGCCAAGTGAGGAAAATGGGAGAACAAGTCTCAAATCCGCCTCCCTGATAATGGGGACTCCGGGATATTTATGGGGTAGGGGGGCAAGGTGGTCTGAAATGTGGAGATAGATGATTGGAGGGGAGGAGAGGTGAGGTAATTGATGATTTGCACAAGCGTAGTCAGACTTCACGCCTCTTCATAGGATGCATGTTCACAAAATGGTGGCATTAGCATGACATGACGGTGGAGTTTTTAGCCTCTTGACGTCAAAAGGTCACTTATCAGACATCTGCGTGGGCCCGGTTGATGGGTGGATGGTCTCAACCGGCCTGAAGTGGACAAGGGGTTCTAATTCCTGAAACACAGCTCAAACACCCGTTACCATGGTGACCCAGGCTCCAGGGAGATGTTATCTATAGGAAGCTAGTGGGAGTGAGATAGCATATTGCCTAAACAGCACAGTTAACAAAGGGTGGGTAAACAGCTAAAAGCTATAACCAGTAATTGCAAAAAGAAAAAAAAACTTTAGTTATTAGCTACTTAATCATCAACGGCTAACTGTTTGCCGGTTTCATATTCCTTGTTTTGTCCACAGAGATTAGCAGAGAGTCAGTTACTACAGACAAATCCTGTCCTTTTACAGTAGTAATTGACCTTGTAGTTCAACCCCAATCCTTTAGAGACAAGGAAACTAAAGCCCATGAGACATACTTAAACATATGAAATAAATACATTTTTTAAAAAGTCTTAAAACACTATAGAATAACAAGAGATTTTCACATATTGGGACATATGGGGTAAATATTTTGATTCAAAACTGATTCAGCTTGAACTAAAAAAAGCCTGACTTTGGCCTATCAAACATATATTGTACCTCTGCTTTAACCATTAAAGTAAAAAATGCACTCAAGCCAGCCCCGTGGTGTACTAGTTAAGTTCAGAGCACTCCACTTTGGCTTCACGGGTTCAGATCTCTGTCGAGGACCTACACCACTTGTCAGCCATGCTGTGGCAGTGACCCACATACATAACAGAGGAAGATTGGCACCAGATGTTAGCTCAGGGCAAATCTTCCTCACCAAAAAAAAAGCACTCTCTTAAGATAAGCATGCATACTTCCCCTCCTACGCCCTTTTGGTAATGCCCGGATTCTAAGCATGCATACTTCCCCTCCTACGCCCTTTTGGTAATGCCCGGATTAGTCCATTTCTTCACACAAGGATCATGTTGACCTGCTAATTTGCAACTGGATACTCCTTTGAAACTTTGATGAATATGCACCCTGGGCGTGTTGAATGTATCTTCCTTATTCTAAAAAGATAGAAGACTGTGCTAAAAACCATGCTTCTCAGGAACGCTTTCCTCCTTTCTGGAAAAGCCTTCACGGGTTACAATCCTCACTCTGACTCAAGTAAAACTCACCTTATTTCTCTTATCTATAGAATGGTTACTGGTTATTTTGCTTCAACAAGACGTACATAAAATGAAAAGTCTAAGTTCTTCTTCTCCATTCCCACTCCATAGAGTTGATCAATATTTTTTTCCCCAGACATTAGTCTAGCTGGAGAGAAACTTTTTCTCCCAAAGATGGCATTACATCTCCCAAAGAGGCCCTGCAAGCAACTGTGGGCATCCTTTACAATGGCTGCAAGTAAAACTAACCTAATTGATACCGGCTCAAGACAAGGTTGACATGAGGGAAGCCATATTGTAGAAAAGAAGCCCTATTGTAACTTTCAATGACCTCTGACAAACTAACCCAGCTGGATATGCTCCCTCCAGGAGATCTAACTGCTCTGTAGATTTTACGCCCCCTGCTTGTGCATGTACTTCCCAGCTGCGATAAGATAACTTTATTCTTTTGAGTTCCTTAGGAATGTGATGACCCCTGAACAGAGAGTCTATGCTGATGGCCATCATCAGTGAAAACTGAAAGATCTGGTGTGGCACTCCTGTCTGCAACACCAGAAGGTCAACATTCCTAACCCCCTCCTCAATAACCCAATGGCCTATATAACTGCTGTAAGATTTTGTGCCCCTTTAAGATGGTTCTTCTGGACATGAGTCGGCCATCTTCCCTCTTGCTAGCAAGCTGTAATAAAAAAGTCCTTTTTCTCCTACCACCTTGTCTCTTGACTATTGGCATGTCTTGCGGTGAGCAGAAGGCCCCACATTGGGTGGTAACATAACGAAGCAAAGTAGAAATCAAGGGTATTTCTCAATGTCATCTTCCTTGGCTCTTTTCCTATAGCTTACAAATCTGCTACTAGGAGAAAGACACGCCCAGCCCAGTCCCTTTGTAAGAAGGATCAAGTGTAGACAAGGGAACCTGAGTCAGGATTGGGGTACCTCTGGCTGAAGGAAAGAGAAAAATTGGTAGTCAAGGAAGGCAGCCCTTGCACAGAACTGTCCTTCCCCAGGCTCAGTGGTTTGTCTTCCTTCCCTTTTGACAGCACTCCATAACTACTATCTCCTTAACAAATCCTCCTCTCCCAGCATCTCTCACCTCCATGGCTGTCAGAGACCTTGACTTTCATCCTCTCCTACCCGCCCCTATCTTTTTCTCTTAATGTTGGCTTTTCTAGGTCCCGAGGATATTTTGGAAAATACTTGGATCACAACCTCCTAACTCAGCTCTCTTGTGTCTCAGTCACCATATCAAACTGATACGTGGTGCCCCTAAGGCTACCCTAGATCCAAGTAGGGAGCTGCTCTGCAAGACTCTGACGCGGAAGCCAGGATGCAACTCGCCTCCTGGGAGGCGGCCAGTCCTAGCAGCGTGGAACTCTGCCCGCTGCGCAAGGAAGCGTGAGGTTAGATACCCAGCTGAGAAAAAGTAAGCTCAAAAGGTTGCATTTCAAACCACATGCCTCTTTATTTCAATTTTAACACTGCTCACTCTCGCCGGGATTCTCCCACGCCCAGTAGCGGGGTCCTCTAACCCCAAGCTCAGCCCACCTGGCCCCAGGACGCCTCTCCCTCAGGAAGCTGCCTTAAATTTCACCTGCCCTGTTCTCCTGCCCACTTGAGTTAAGTGCCTTCATTTTCGTTCAGCATACTCTGTGCAGCCCTGAAATTGTTTTCTGGTGTTTGTTTCCTGCTTGAACCAAACAAAGAGGCCCGTCTGCATGACGTAGGCTTTTGCTATGCACAATAACAACCTCTTTTGGTGTTTTCCTCCGAGCCTGGGAGGCTCCAACCTAGTCCTGAGGGCCAGGGCGGCCCCTGCAGCGGCAAGCCCCCGTCTTGGGGGTCCCCGCTTCAGGGCGGCCCGGCCTGTGCCGACCCCCGCCCGGAGGAGGAAGAAGTGGGGAGGTCGTGGCGCCACCTCTTCCCCCTCGCGGAGGCGCCCGCATCCCTGCGGCCCGGAACTCCTCCCAGGACCAGCGCACTTGACCTCCAGGGGCTGGACCACGGGGGCCGCCCCGAGCACTCCGCGCCCGGCGTCCTGGCAGCCTCAGTCCCTGTGCGAAGAGGACCGCAGGCGTGATGATGGCGCTGTGGCTGGTGCACATGGGGCAGAAGCTGCTGCTCTGGGGCGCGGTGAGCGCCATCTCCCTGGCGGGCGCCACCCTAATCCTGAACGTCCTGCAGATGGTGGCGAGCTACGCGTGGAAGTGGCAGCAGATGAGGGCCGTCCCGACCTTACCCGGCGCCTACCCTTTCGTGGGCCACGCGCTGAAGCTCAAGCCGGACGCGAGAGGTAAGGGAGCGCGCCCGGGCCGGCCGCCTCCCCGCCGAGGGCTGGTGGCCCGCGCGCCCGGGACCTCCTCCCGGAGCCTGAGCCCCGGGCCGCCCCGCCCCGCGCGCGCTCCCATCGGCCGGGAACACTGACGAGGCGCTGGCTGTCAGGAGAGAGAAGAATCTGTTACCCGCTGGAGAATGGATTCCCGATTCTACCGTTTCCTTTCCAGTTTATGACCTTGACAAAATTGCTAGTGCCCTCCATTCCATAGGAACTTTTTCTTTATGTATAGCATGAAATGTAGTATTTCTAAACTCCTGTCATTCTGCTTTTCCTCTTTTCCTTTTCCCACCTTGTGGCTGCTCCTATCTCGAAACACTGCCTGTCTTGGCTGTTAAAGCGTTAAAAGGCAGAAATTTCCCCTGAACAGGGTAAATACCTGAAAACTTAGAACGACCCTCCTCTGTCTCTGTCTCTGTCTCTCTTTGGAAGATAAGAGAGCAGAGTTCATCTGAGATGCCCCCACACCCCACCCCACCCCAGACATCGTAAGACTTGTCTACAACTTTCATTCCTTCTTGACTTTCATATTTTAGCCCTTTTAAGGAGGTTGCATAAATACAATAAACTATGATGGCAAGGCCTCCAGCAAGTTCATACTGCAGGTTTCAAAAGTCTTATTTATTAAAGAATGAATTGTTTTTTATTGAAATCATTTTTTTGAAGAGATAGATTTATATTATGTTTTGTTGATGGGGGGGAAAAAAACATCGTTTTAAGCTAGAAAGCTCTCAGAAGTACCTGATATTTGCAATCTGCCATCAGGGAGGTTGGATTAGATCTTAGCACTTCATTTTCACGGGTGTATAAGTTGAGATACCCAGAGCTGGAGATTTGCCCAAAATGACATATTTTAAGATGAGCCCAGGACCAGAATCCAATCCCCCCTCAGATTAATTGTTAATAGTAGTTTTACAGGCTGAACATTAACTCCAAAACTTGAAGGATTATTTCTTTCCCACTTCTGTTTCCCCAAATAAAAATAGTTATTTCAACTTCACAGGAATATGATGAGGTCTCATGAGAGAGTGTTTACCAAAATATTGAAAATGTTTTCTGGCAGAAGAAATTCAAGTAAACTTTTTACCATTAATATGACTAATGTTACAAGTGATCCAACAACATGTTTAGATGTATGGAAACCACATTTGTAAAAATCATCGTGGTTAATACTAAAAGCAGAGCTAACCTCCCCCTTCTACTCTAATGCTTTATAAATATTAAAAAAAAATAATTGTGTAGAAATATAGATTCCCCCATCCTCCAAGAAGAAACAGTATACTTAAGAAATCTCATATTATCTTGGGGAATTTTTCTAAGAATTGAAATCTCAGAGTGAGTTTGTTTCAAAACAAACTGTGAGTTGATTGGAGTATTTAAAGTAATTCTTGGAGTGAAGAGAAGGACAATCTACTGTCTTTTACAAAGAGACTTTTTAATGCATCAACAAGTACCGGATTTTGGCATCAGGCAAACCTTTGCTCAATTTCCAGCTTGGCAATCAAGTTGTTTGTTTCACTTTGAGAAGTTGTTTAAAACTCTCAAAATTAGAAGTTTTTACCCTTTACTTGTAAAAGTAACTATATTCTGGAGTTATCTTAAGGATTAAATTTAATGCGTGCAGTTTCTAGATTATCATTGTCAAGAATTTGGTTAGAATAAATTCTGTAATTGTCAATTAAGCATTTATGGAGGCCCTGCTTTGTGCCCAGCATTGAGCTTAGCAAAACTGGGGATATTCTAAGATATATTCCCTGTTCTCAATAACCTGATCTCTTACACAGGAGGCTGTGCCTTTCATTTTGTGGCTACTGTCCAAATTCTGGCCTCAGTACTCTCTCCTGGAGTATGGCAGTTGACATCTAATTAGCCTCTCGAACTCTAATCTCTTGCTTTTCCATTCCATTATGTCTCAACACCTGCTGTCCCCAGGTGCTCCCTGCTATTGGACCTGAAACTTTCGAAGCACAGATTCAGACTTCCCCCTCTCCTCTGTCAGACCAGACCAAGGCAGGCAGTCTATTAGCATGAAGCACGATAGTTTGACACTCTTGATTTGACCCAGCTCTTTGCACAGCAATTTTGACAACTGGTTTGACCAGGAGACATTGTGAAGCAGTGTGGTGTAATGGTTAAGATGGCACGTTCTGGGGTGTGACTGCCTTGGGTACAAAGCCAGGTTCCAGTATTTACTAGCTCTGTGATACTGGACAAGTTACTTAATTGTGCACAATTGCCTCAATCGTTTAATAACAGTAATAAGAGTGCTTCTGATCTAACTATGATGAGGCATAAAAGATAATGCATCTAAAACCCTTAGCTCTAGATCTGACATATAATAATGTCCCATAGCAAATAAATAGGACATAATGAATGTTAGCTATTTTAGGATAATTATTAATAGGTTCTGATGTGCCCAAATGTGCAAACACTTTCTGACCCTGAGCTAACGTCTGTTGCCAATCTTCCATTTTTTTTTTTTTTGCCTGAGGAAAATTAGCCCTGAGCTAACACCTGTGCCAGTCTTCCTCTGTTTTGTATGTGGGTTGCTGCCACAGCATGGCTGATGAGTGGAGTAGATCCACGCCTGGGATCCAAACCCGTGAACCCTAGGCTGCCGAAGCAGAGTGTGCTGAACCTTAACCACCATGCCACGGGGCTGGCCCCTGAAAACACTTTTTAAAAAATAATTACTATTTGTTTAGTATTATATGCAGTGGACATCCCTGAGCCTTGGCCCGTCTCCCACTGCCCTTTGAGGAGCTTGAGCTGAAGCCCAGGGGTGGGCGAAGCTTAGGAATGGATGAGAAGCAGGGGTGGGCTGAGCATGTGCACATTTATTGACTTTGAAAAAGAGCTGAAAAGTTTAATAGTTTGTTTTTTTATGCTATGTCAGTTTGTCCCCGGTGCCCACATTCCCCTGTCAAAACAGCCTTGTCAAAATCTCAAGTACCGTATTAGTAGCCTCACAGTGGGGTTGGAATTGTCAAGTCAGGCCTCATGGGTATCAACACAGAAAGTGTTGACTCCCAAGTTTTTCTCATTACTTTGATGCTATAGTTGGGACTGATGGTCACCATTTCCCTGTACCCAACAAAAGGGCCAGCCGTAAAGCAGAGCCAGTGCCCCTAACCGTGGCTGCATCGAATCCCAGCCTATTTTCCACCCCTAGAAGCTTCCTGTGGTCCCAGCATACCCAAGTTATTCACAGATCTCACACACGTTAGTGTTATTGTCCTAAAATACTAGTCATGCTAGTCCTCTTCAGAACCGTTCAGTTACTCCCTAGAGCCTATAAAAGAGAATCAAAGTTCCACGGCCCTCCAGTGCTTTAATCGCATCTCCCAGTGCTATCACCCCTCATCCTTTGCTGTGGCTGAAGCTACAGGGAGTTTTCAGACCCCATTCTTCTGCCCTGCTATTTCTGTTGCTTGGTTTACATTCTCCTCTCCCACCCCACTTCCCTCTTTCTGCCTGTAAAGATCCCACTCATTCTTTAATGCTCAAATTCATGAAATTTCTCCATTTCTTTCGGTGAGAATCAGTAACTCCTCAGGCTTAAACTTCAATTTTAGTACCCATTTCATTCTCTCTGGTGTTGTGATTAGTTATAGAAGTGACCGCCTCCCAGGATTATAAATTCATGGAGAGTAGGGAGCAGGTCTTTTGGAGGTGCACATATCTTGCAAGTGGAATGCATGGGTGAGCTTATTGTATTTCCAGGGAGCATTAAGGTACTTCCATCATATTCATTCTCATTTCTGGACATGTAATAGCAAACTGATTTGATTGACTACTAAATTCCCAATGTAGAGATTATCTAATTCTTACATTGTCTTGAATGCTGCCCAGCAGTTCTTTGTAGCTCCATGATTCTTTCTTGTATTCATTAGGACAGATCTTTCACATTTTTTGTCACATTTCCAAACCCAGTTCCGCCATGTGGACTCTTAAGTTATAAACTTTTTCCCACTATTAAAGACACAAGCCAATTATTTATATATTTGTATATGTATGTGTTCTTCTCCCACTAACAAAATATTTTTTAAATCTTCCTCCAGCTTACTTCTTATTCTCCACTTCAGAAAAATAGACCTCCTTTCTTTTTAAAATATTGTTTATTTTGAAATAATTTTAGACCTACAGAAAAGTTGTAAAAATAGTACAGAGATTTCACATATGCCCTCTACCCAGCTTCCTCTAATGGTGACATCTTACACAATTAGTATAATTATCAAAACTAGAAAATTCGCATTTTATATAATTTGTATAATATTATTAATGAAACTACAGCCCTTATTTGAATTTCACAACTGTTTCAAGTCATGTCCTTTTTCTCTTCCAGGACTCAGTCCAAGATCTCACAGGGCATTTAGTTGCTGGGTCCACTGTGTTATGTTCCCTGACACTAGTCTTTCCTAATCTGTGACCTTGATGCTTTTGCTGAGTACTGGTCAGGTATTTTGTAAAATGTCTCTCAATTTGGATTTTTCTGTTGCTTTCTCATAATTAGGTTGAGGTTATGCATTTTTGGCAAGAATACCGTAGAAGTGATGTTGAAAGCTCTTTCTCTAAGATCAGGAACAAGACAAGGGTGCCTACTCTCACTACTTTTATTCAATGCAATATTGCAAGTCCTAGCCAGAGCATTTAGGCAAGAAAAAGAAATAGAGGGCATCCATTATCAAAAAGGAAGAAGTAAAACTGTCACTATTTGCAGATGATGTGATTTTTTGTGTGTGTGAGGAAGATCAGCCCTGAGCTAACATCCATGCCAATCCTTCTCTTTTTGCTGAGGAAGAATGGCCCTGGGCTAACATCCGTGCCAGTCCTCCTCCGCTTTATATGGGATGCCACCACAGCATGGCTTGACAAGCGGTGCATCAGTGCGCTCCTGGGATCCGAACCCTCGGCGGCCGCAGGGGAGCGTGTGCACTTAACCACTATGCCACGGGGCAGGCCCCCAGATGACGTCATATGATATATAGAAAACCTTAAAGACTCGACCAAAAAACTATTAGAACTAATAAACAAATTCAGTAAAGTTGCAAGATACAAAATCAATATACAAAAATCAGTTGCATTTCTATACACTAATAATGAACTATCAGGAAGAGAAATTAAGAAAACAATGCTTTTTACAATTGCATCAAAAAGAATAAAATACCTAGGAATAAATTTAACCAAAGAGGTGAAAGACCTGTACACTGAAAACTATAAGACATTGATCAAAGAAATGGAAGAAGACACAAAGAAATGGAAAGATATCCCATGCTCATGGATTGGAAAAATTAATATTGTTAAAATGTCCACACTACCTAAAGAAGTCTACAGAGTCAATGTAATGTCTATCAAAATTCCAATGGCATTTTTCACAAAAATAGAACAAACAATCCTAAAATTCGTATGGAACCACAAAAGACCCTGAATAGCCAAAGCAATCTTGAGAAAGAAGAACAAAGCTGGAGGCATCACACTCCCTGATTTCAAACTCTATTACAAATTTATCGTAATGAAAACAACATGATATTAGCAAAAAAAAAAGACACACAGATCAATGGAACAGAATAGACAGCCCAGACGTAAACCCATGCAAATATGGTCAATTAATTTACCACAAAGGAGCCAAGAATATATAATGGGGAAAGGATAGAGTCTTCAACAAATGGTGTTGGGAAAACTGGTACACTATCTCACACCATATACAAAAATTAATTCAAATGGACTAAAAACTTGAATGTAAGACTTGAAACCATAAAACTCCAAGAAGAAAACATATAGGCAGTAAGATCCTTGACGTTGCTCTTGGTGATGACTTTTTGGATTTGACACCAAAAGCGAAGGCAACACAAGCAAAAATAGACAAGTGGGACTACATCAAACTAAAAAGCCTCTGCACAGCAAAGGAAACCATCAACAAAATGAAAAGGCAACCTACTGAATAGGAGAAAATATTTGCAAATCATATATCTGACAAGGAGTTAATATCCAAAATATATAAAGAACTCATACAACTCAATAGCAAAAAGCAAATAATCTGATTAAAAAATGGGCAGAGAATCTGAATAGACATTTTTCCAAAGAGGGGGTACAGATGGCCAACAGATACATAAAAAGGTGCTCCATGTTACCAATCATCAGGGAAATGCAAATCAAAACCACAATGAGATATCACCTCACACCCGTTAGAATGGCTATTATCAAAAAGACAAGAAATAACAAACGTTGGTGAGGATGTGGAGAAAAGAGAACACTTGTGTACTGTTGGTGGTAATGTAAATTGGTGCAGCCACTATGACAAACAGTTTGGAGGTTCCTCAAAAAATTAAAAATAGAACTATCATATGATCCAAAAGTTCCCCTTCTGGGTATTTATTGGAAGGAAACGAACACTAAGTCAAAAAGATATATGTACCCCCATGTTCATTGTAGCATTATTTATAATAGCCAAGACATGGAAGCAACTTAAGTGTCCATCGATGGATGAATGGATAAAGAAGTTGTGGTGTGTGTGTGTGTGTGTGTGTGTGTATATGTATGTATGTATATATATATGTATGTATATATGTATATATATATGATGGAATATTATTTGGCCATAAAAAAGAAGGAAATCCTGCCATTTGCTGCAACATGGATTAACCTTGAGGGCATCATGCTAAGTGAAATAAGTCAGACAGAGAAAGACAAATACTGGATATCTCACTTATATGTGGAATCTAAAACAACAACAAAAACAAAAACCCAGACTCATAGATAAAGAGAACAGATTGGTGGTTGCCAGAGGCAGGGGGTAGAGGGTGGGCAAAATGGGTGAAAGTGATCAAAAGTTACAAATTTCCAGTGATAAAATAAATAAGTCCTGAGGATGTAATGTACAGCATGGTGACTATGGTTGATAATGTTGAATTGTATGTTTGAAAATCACTGAGAGAGTAGATCTTAAAAGTTCTCATCTCAAGGAAAAAATTATTTTGTAACTATGTGTGATGATGGATGTTAACTAGACGTACTGTGGTGATCATTTCACGATATATACAAATGTAGAATCATTATGTTGTACACCTGAAACTAATATAATATTATATGTCAAGTATATCTCAATTAAAAAAAAGAATACTGTAGAAGTGATGTGTCCTTCATGGTGCATCATATCATGGGACATGATGACAATATATTGTCATTGGTGTTGTTGACCTTGATTGCTTCGTTAAAGTGATGTCTGCCAGGTTGTTTCACTCTAAGCTTACTATGTTTCCCTTGGTAATTTATAAATATTATAGATAAATATTATCAGTGTAAATATTTAGGGATACTTTGTGACTATGCAAATAGCCTGTTTCTCCTCAAACTTTTTGCACCCACTGATTTTTACATCCACTGGTGGATCTTGGTTGCAACAGTGATTACTGTGGTGTTTGCCTAATGGTAATTTTGTATTTCCTTCATTTCTTCTAAGTGCCTTACTTAGAATTATTCTGTAAATAAGAGTTGTCCCTTAGCATTTATGTATCTTAGTATAAACTCATATATCTTTATTTTATT
The DNA here is from genome assembly GCF_020826845.1 of Diceros bicornis minor. NCBI lineage: Eukaryota > Metazoa > Chordata > Mammalia > Perissodactyla > Rhinocerotidae > Diceros > Diceros bicornis. The sequence goes on from NC_080768.1 coordinate 17,696,078, forward strand.
CTATGTACTATCATTCTTTATTCTGTTGCTCAAATTGTTCCAGTCTGGGCTATTAGGAGCTCTTTCAAGTTGGCTCCTTGACTTTTCAACATGACCCCATCATTTTTTGAGCACTTCCTTATTTTCTGGAAAAAACCACAATATATTCCACTCATCTGGTATTTTCCCTGCCTCAGCCCTGAAATCAGTCACTTCTCCTGGGATCACTGGGGAACCGTATTAGGAAACTGAGATCTGGGTGCCAGCCAAGGAGAGGGAGCCAACCTGGGAGGTTATATTTCCAGAAATCTGGTTTGGAGCATCAGAGACTTCCCGGGGTAATCCTGTTTAAGATGACAGTGGAAGAATAAGTTGGTGCTGTTAGACAAAAAAACAATGGAAATAGAGTTTCCTATAAAGAGAAGGGATTCTGTGAAGGCCTTGAGACCTTTGAGAAGTTGAAGGACAGGAGAGTTTATAGAAAGTGGAAGGGGAGCATCGACCAGGGCAGGAGAGGCAGCGTGAGGCAAGGCCTGGAGAAACTTAACAGCCTCAGGGGCTTTGGACAATGCGCATGATAGGGCTCACCGCAAGCATCCCTCTCCCGAGCATCCCTGATGTTTGGCATTTCACAGTTAACCAGGTTGTTTCATGTGTTATCTCACTCATAATTAATTTAAATTATCCTTGTTATTCAATCATTAAATCATTTAATAGAGACCTTGGAGATATTAAGTGACTTGCCCAAAAAGTTAAAAAAAAAAAAAAAATACCCCCAAATAAAACCCCTAAGGCACAATAAGGAACTTATTACAAAGTTCTTGTCTTGAATGAATTTAAAATTAAATATTTTCTCTCAGATTTTTTTCAGCAGCTAATTTATTACACTGAGGAAAACCGACACCTACCACTGCTAAAAATCTGGCTTGGGCCAGTGCCAGTAGTGGTCTTTTATAATGCAGAAAATGTGGAGGTGAGTATATGGCAAATACGATCAATATTCCACTGTATATTTGATGGGGTGAGAATCACATCGGAATAAATATCATAAATGTGTCCTTATATTTACTTGAATTCAGTACATTGAGCATTCCATTAAATATTTTAGGCTATGTATGCTTTAATGCTTTCCAGATGTAGTCTAAATCCTGGGAAAAGTAGCAGTCTCTAGATGTCTGTACACATTTGTTATCAGGTCCCAATATATTTGTTCCCTTTTTTGGAAAGTCTGCAAAAGGATATAGTTTTATAGAACCATAAATAGATTATTCCACAAGGTAAGCATATGCTATCTACCAGGCACTATGATTCCAAAAATATAAGACTAATAAAATATGAATGTTTCCCTCAGGATGCTCAGAGTCTCATATTTTATCCATTACATATTTATTATTTCAAGTTAATTTTCCTGAAAGAGGATGCTAATCTGATATTGATAGGGTAGATATTGTTAATCCAAGCTGTTGAAATTACTCCTCAAAAAGATTGCATACTTTTTACTTATTATTGTACACTGGGGAAATTATCCTGTGGTTTGATAAGAAAAGGATTTGAGTCAGGGAGTAAAAATGGGATAAACAGAGCTTCTCTTTGTGGAACAAAATGAAAAGAGTTTCCCAGGGAATATCACTGGGATATGTCTTTCTTAGTTATTACAGTGAAAATGTTGGAGTTTCTCTTGTACTACACTCCAGAATCCTGGTTATTTTTGGCCACTGCTGATTTAGTATAAGTAGGTTTGGTATATGTGGGTAGAGATCTATCCAGAATAGGGGACTTAAGCAAGAAGCCTGGGGAGCATTTTGTGCTCAGTCCTAAATGCTCATCCTTTCTACTTCGCTTTGACTCCAGGTGACCTGCTCATACGCATGGCTTACAAAGTTGTTTATATGCTGGAGACACTCTAATGTGTACCTCTAGCTTAAGCCTTTATCCGGAGCTTCCCTCCTCCTTTCAGACCATGGCAACTTGAATGCCTCCAAGTCAACATACCTGAAAGTAAACTTGTCATTTTCATCTCCCTACACGTGGTCATCCTTGAATTCACCTGCCTCCTCTCTTCCATCCCCCTGCCCTCAATCAATGCCTCCACTTCGTCTCATGGCAGGAACCAGGGAATCATCTTAGACATTTTCCTTCCTCTCAACTCCGTTTAGTTCCCAAGACTGAATGACAGTTATGTATTCAAAAGTCTAATTGAATTTCTTTGAGGCACAGGAATGAATCACAGAGAAATAATAGTTATGAAATGTTACTTTAAAAAGCAGTTGTGTTCTAGCCAGGTATTCTCGTAACTGAGGTTGTTTTGATGTCTGTCTATCTCTGAAATATTTTTTTCTCTGTCTAAGGTAATTTTAACTAGTTCGAGGCACATTGACAAATCCTATATGTACAAGTTCCTAGAACCCTGGCTTGGCCTAGGACTTCTTACAAGGTATGTCAGGGAAAATTGGTAAAGCTGTCTCATAGAAACAGTTATTTCTATAGGCAAGTTGTTTTGTCAGGAGTTGACAAAATGTGGTCTTCCTGTAGCAAGAGTGTGCTGTCAGGAAGTAGGAGAGAAGCTAGAAGGAAAGGTTGGGCGAACAATGGGCCTTTGACAGGCAGGAGTACAGGATTAATGGTAATCTCCAGCCACCATATTCAATAATGATGATCACCAGTGTTCCAAGAAGAATTAGAAGGTCCTGATGTATGAATGAAGTAAAACAATGGAGAGTTTGGAGCAGGGAAATCGAAAATCCAATGAAAAAGGCGGTCAGCCCCAGAGAAGTATATGGAGCACAGTAACCTCAATCTTTAAGCTGACATCCAGAAATAGGACTCCATCCTCTCTGAGAGAGCCTAGCAAGAGAATGGGAGAACCCTTATGGGGACTTTGGAGAATTCAAAGAGAGCAGAGACCAAAGTAGAATCATGGAACATGTGGATCATCTGAGGACTAAGGTATTGATAGAGGGGAGGAAAAAACCCTTATTCTTAGAAACTCAGAACTTAGAAATTTAGAAAAAAATTTTTCAATTTTTATGAATGTTCTTTTAAATATTAGTAAATAAAATAATATCTAAAATATCCACATTCTGTAACTATATATGGATCTTTGTCATTCTGACCAAAGCTTTGAGAATCTATAGATTAAGCTGTTTCAGGACAATTTTGTTGACTTGACTGTATTTATACCTTATTTGCTTTGGTTGCTTCTCTTATTGTAACCATGTATTGTATTTCTAGTACTGGAAACAAATGGCGCTCTAGGAGAAAAATGTTAACACCCACTTTCCATTTTACAATTCTGGAAGATTTCTTAGATGTCATGAATGAACAAGCAAATATATTGGTTAATAAGCTTGAAAAACATGTTAACCAAGAAGCGTTTAACTGCTTTTTTTACATCACTCTTTGTGCCTTAGATATAATCTGTGGTAAGTCTTGTTGATTTGTTTCTAAAGTTATGATGTAAAGATAAAATGGCCCAAATAGAAAATAACATGCCGCTGGGAAGGCAAATGAGGGGATTGGAAAGGATACTGCATTCTTCAGGGTGGTCCTACTGCTAAGTTAGCCACCTGAGAAGCAGCAGCCACTCCTAGGGCTTTGAACAGAGCAGTCACAGAGTCAACATGCCAGGAAGATCAGAAGAAAGAAAGAGCAGGAATAGGGAGTAGGAATCAGAAGGTACTAGAGAAGAGGGAAAAGGGGGAAAGAACAATTCTGAAATGTATATGAACTTATGTCTTTTTTCAAGTGTCTGCCACTGGAAAATAAAGGCAAGATATGTGCACGAATTGAATGGCTGCTTCTCACCCATATTTTACAGAAACAGCTATGGGGAAGAATATTGGTGCTCAAATTAATAATGATTCTGAGTATGTCCGTGCAGTTTACAGGTAAACAGAGTCCTTTCAATTCTTTTAAAATTGTTATTGATTAGGGCTTTAAAAAATTGTTGCTAATAATTTCTGTCTGTGTTGTATCTTTTTCATTGTTTTGAAATGAAACATTATACTAAAAATTAACCAAATCATTTAGCATTTATTTTAACAGTAGAGGAATGGTTGTGTAAATTATGGCACACCCAGATTATGCAGAATTTAAAATGATTATTTTATAATATATTGAGAGATTATGTTATGATGCTAAGTGATAAAAGAAAGATAAAAACAATTTTTTAATATGATAACCACTAGGTATAAAAAATTATTCTTAGGAAGAAAAACACTAGAAGATACTATAGCAAAATGTTGGCTGTGGTCATTATTGTTTTTTGTATGTGCTTCTCTTTCTTATTGTTTTTTGTTTGTGTGTTATTCGTTCTCCTTTCCCATATTTTCTGCATTTAGTGTGTTTTGTTCTTTAATTGAAATAATCAATTTTACTTTAAAAATTGCTTGCAATTATTCAGCTATTCAGAAGCAGGGCCAGTATTTGATTTGATATAGCCTATCTTTAAGTCCACTGCTCATTTCACTTCATTTTAATAAATATTTATTGAATATCTGTAATTTCCCATTCATTGCACAAGATTCTGACTCGCTTTATAGTAGCACACAAAACAGACAGGATAGCCAGAATAGCATGGGAAACATGCACTGAAACAAATAAATATAAACTTATAAATTATAATAATTGCTTAGAAAGAAAAGACCAAATTGATATGAGAGAGGAAAACAGGAATATGTCCTAGAGATTGAGCAGCCAGCAAAGGCCTCTCTGAAGAACTGGCATCTAAGCTGTCCTGAAGGAGGTGATCATGTAGACGTCTTTCTGTTCCATCACTGGAAATGATGAGGGAGGTACTCGGGACAGCTCTGTGACAGATGGGTATTTAGTGAGCACTTTTCTTTAGAAGATGGCAACCCGTTGTTTTCTGTCACTCCAAACGAGTGCTCAAGCAAGTGAGTGGACATTAAAAAGAGGCAGATTTCATCGCAACCTGTGGTGGCAGAGCCACAGGCAGCCTTGGGAGGTCGAGAACTCTCCCTGAAGAAACAGAAGCAGAGATCAGATGGCCATCTAGTAACGATGTTTTATAACAGATCCTTCATTCTTCTAAAGAACGCATTAAATTGTTAAGCTCCATTGGAGGTGTAATAGCACATGCATTCATTGTTAAGCATAAAGCATGGAGCTCTTACTAGCCTCTAAGATGAATCATCATCCTTCCCACAAATTACGCTCACTGAGACCAGGCACCAAATGGTGCTCAAGAAACACACATTTCTGGGGCCGGCCTGGTGGCGCAAGTGGTTAAGTGCGCGCACTCCACTGCGGCAGCCCGGGGTTTGCCGGTTCGGATCCTGGGCGCGCACCAGCGCACCGCTTGTCAGGCCATGCTGGGGCGGCATCTCATATAAAGTAGAGGAAGATGGGCGTGGATGTTAGCCCCAGGGCCAGTCTTCCTCAGAAAAAAGAGGAGGATTGGCATCGGATGTTAGCTCAGGGCCGATCTTCCTCACCAAAAAAAAAAAAAAAAAAGAAACACAGGTTTCCAATGTATCAGCTGATGTATTTTTATCCTATTTCTAGGATGAGTGATATGATACATCGAAGAATGAAGATGCCCTGGCTCTGGCTTGACCTTTTGTTCCTTATGTTTAAAGAAGGATGGGAACACAAAAGGATCCTGAAGATCCTACATAATTTTACCAACAATGTAAGTCCTCGAGATTTTTTTTTTATTGTGGTAAAATATACATAACATAAAATTTACCATTATAGCCATTCAAAATGTACAATTTGGTAGCATTCAGTGCATTCACAATGTTGTGCAACCATTACCACTATCCATTTCCAGAACTTTTTTTTTTTTTATTGATATTTTAATGGTTTCTAACATTGTGAAATTTTGGGTTGTACATTTTTGTTTGTCCATCACCCCATATATGACTCCCTTCACCCCTTGTGCCCACCCCCCACCCCCACTTCCCGGGTAACCACAGTCCAGTTTTCTCTGTCCATGTGTTGGTTTATATTCCACATATGAGTGAGATCATACAGTGTTTGTCTTTCTCTTTCTGGCTTATTTCACTTAACATAATACGCTCCAGGCCCATCCATGTTGTTGCAAATGGGACGATTTTGTCTTTTATTATGGCTGAGTAGTATTCCATTGTATATATATACCACATTTTCTTAATCCAATCGTCAGTCGAGGGACACTTAGGTTGCTTCCACTTCTTGGCTATGGTGAATAATGCTGCAATGAACATAGGGGTGCATAAGCCTCTTTGGATTGTTGATTTCAGGTGCGTTGGATAGATTCCCAGTAGTGGGATGGCTGGATCATAGGGCATCTCTATTTTTAATTCTTTGAGGAATCTCCATACCGTTTTCCATAGAGGCTGCACCAATTTGCATTCCCACCAGCTGTGTATGAGGGTTCCTGTTTCTCCACATCCTCTCCAACATTTGTTGTTTTTTGTCTTGGTGATTATAGCCATTCTAACGGGCGTGAGGTGGTATCTTAGTGTTGTTTTGATTTGCATTTCCCTGATGATTAGTGATGTTGAGCATCTTTTCATGTGCCTATTGGCCATCTGTATATCTTCCTTGGAGAAGTGTCTGTTCATTTCCTCTGCCCATTTTTTGATCGGGTTGTTTGTTTTTTTGTTGTTCAATTGTGTGAGTTCTTTATATATTATGGAGATCAACCCCTTGTCAGATGTATGTTTTGCAAATATTCTCTCCCAGCTGGTTGGTTGTTTGTTCATCTTGATTCTGGTTTCATTTGTCTTATAAAAGCTCTTTAGTCTGATAAAGTCCCACTTGTTTATTTTTTCTTTAGTTTCCCTAGTCTGGGTAGGCATGTCATCCGAAAAGATTCCTTTAAACCGAATGTCAAATAGTGTGTTGCCTATATTTTCTTCTATGAGTTTTATAGTTTCAGGTCTCACCTTCAGGTCTTTGATCCATTTTGAGTTAATTTTTGTGAATGGCGATAGCACATGGTCCACTTTCATTCTTTTGCATGTGGCTGTCCAGTTTTCCCAACACCATTTATTGAAGAGACTTTCCTTTCTCCATTGCATGTCCTTAGCACCTTTGTCGAAAATTAGCTGTCCGTATATGTGTGGTTTTCTTTCTGGGCTTTCAATTCTGTTCCACTGATCTGTGTGTCTGTTTTTGTACCAGTACCATGCTGTTTTGATTACTATTGCTTTGTAGTATGTTTTGAAGTCAGGAATTGTGATGCCTCCTGCTTTGTTCTTTTTCTTTAGGATTTCTTTAGCTATTCGGGGTCTTTTGTTGCCCCATATAAATTTTAGTATTCTTTTTTCTATTTCTGTGAAGAATGTCATTGGGATTCTGATTGGGATTGCATTGAATCTGTAGATTGCTTTAGGTAATATAGACATTTTAACTATGTTTATTCTTCCAATCCACGTGCATGGGATATCTTTCCATTTCTTTATGTCATCGTAGATTTCCCTCAATAATGTCTTGTAGTTCTCATTGTATAGGTCCTTCACCTCCTTGGTAAGATTTATTCCTAGGTATTTTATTCTTTTTGATGCAATTGTAAATGGTATTATCTTTTTGAGCTCTCTTCCTGTTAGTTCATTATTAGCATATAGAAATGCAACTGATTTTTGTAGATTGATTTTGTACCCTGCAACTTTGCTGTAGTTGTTGATTGTTTCTAACAGTTTTCCAACAGATTCTTTAGGGTTTTCTATATATACAATCATGTCATCTGCAAATAGTGAGAGTTTCACTTCTTCGTTACCTATTTGGATTCCTTTTATTCCTTTTTCTTGCCTAATTGCTCTGGCCAAAACCTCCAGTACTATGTTGAACAGGAGTGGTGAGAGTGGGCAGCCCTGCCTCGTTCCTGTTCTCAGAGGAATGGCTTTCAGTCTTTCCCCGTTGAGTATGATGTTAGCTGTGGGTTTGTCATATATGGCCTTTATTATGTTGAGGTACTTTCCTTCTATTCCCATTTTATTGAGAGTTTTTATCATAAATGGATGTTGTATCTTGTCAAATGCCTTCTCTGCGTCTATTGAGACGATCATGTGGTTTTTATTCTTTGTTTTGTTGATGTGATGTATCACGTTGATTGATTTGCGGATGTTGAACCATCCCTGCGTCTCTGGTATAAATCCCACTTGATCATGGTGTATGATCTTTTTAATATATTGTTGTATTCGGTTTGCCAATATTTTGTTGAGGATTTTTGCATCAATGTTCATCAGCGATATTGGCCTGTAATTTTCTTTCTTTGTATTGTCTTTGTCTGGTTTTGGTATCAGGGTGATGTTGGCCTCATAGAATGATTCAGGAAGTGTTCCATCTTCCTCTATTTTTTGGAATAGTTTGAGGAGGATGGGTATTAAATCTTCTTTGAATGTTTGGTAAAATTCACTGGAGAAGCCATCTGGTCCTGGACTTTTATTTTTTGGGAGGTTTTTGATTACTATTTCAATCTCTTTACTTGTGATTGGTCTATTCAGATTCTCCATTTCTTCTTGGTTCAATTTTGGGAGGTTGTATAAGTCTAAGAATTTATCCATTTCTTCTAGATTGTCCAATTTGTTGGCATATAATTTCTCATAGTATTCTCTTATAATCCTCTGTATTTCCATGGTATCCGTTGTAATTTCTCCTCTTTCATTTCTAATTTTATTTACTTGAGCCTTTTCTCTTTTTTTCTTAGTTAGCCTGGCTAAGGGTTTGTCTATTTTGTTTATCTTCTCGAAGAACCAACTCTTAGTTTCATTAATCCTTTCTACTGTTTTTTTTGGTCTCAATATCATTTATTTCTGCTCTGATTTTTATTATTTCTCTCCTTCTGCTGGCTTTGGGCTTTGTTTGTTCTTCTTTTTCTAGTTCTGTTAGGTGTAATTTAAGGTTGCCTATTAGGGCTTTTTCTTGTTTGTTAAGGTGGCCTTGTATCGCTATGAGTTTCCCTCTCAGGACCGCTTTTGCTGCGTCCCATATGGTTTGATATGGCATGTTATCATTTTCGTTTGTTTCCAGATAGTTTTTGATTTCTCCTTTAATTTCATCAATGATCCATTGGTTGTTCAGTAGCATGTTGTTTAATCTCCACATTTTTGTCACTTTCCCAGTTTTTTTTTCCTGGTTCATTTCCAGTTTCATAGCCTTATGGTCTGAAAAGATGCTTGTTATGATTTCAATCTTCTTAAATTTATTGAGGCTTGCTTTGTTTCCCAACATATGGTCTATCCTAGAGAATGTTCCATGTGTGCTTGAGAAGAATGTGTAGTCAGCTGTTTTTGGGTGGAGTGCTCTGTATATGTCTAGTAGGTCCATCTCGTCCAGTTTTTCATTTAAGTCTAATATTTCTTTATTAACTTTTTGTCTGGATGATCTATCCATTGCTGTAAGTGGGGTGTTAAGATCCCCTACTATTATTGTGTTGTTGTTGATTTCTCCTTTTAGGTTTGTTAATAGTTGTTTTATGTACATTGGTGCTCCTATGTTGGGTGCATATATATTTATAAGTGATATGTCTTCTTGATGGAGTGTCCCTTTTATCATTATATATTTCCCTTCTTTGTCTTTCTTAACCTGTTTTATCTTGAAGTCTACTTTGTCTGATATGAGTATGGCAACACCTGCTTTCTTTTGTTTGCCATTAGCTTGGAGTATTGTCTTCCATCCTTTCACTCTGAGCCTGTGCTTGTCTTTAGTGCTAAGATGTGTTTCCTGAAGGCAGCATATTGTTGGGTCTTGCTTTTTAATCCATCCTGCCACTCTGTATCTTTTGATTGGAGAGTTCAATCCATTTACATTTAGGGTAATTATTGAGATATGAGGGTTGAATGTTGCTGTTTTGTCACTTATTTTCTGGTTCTTTTGCATTTCCTTTGTTTCTTGTCCCATTTGGTTTGGACTGCCAATTCAGTTTGGTTGTTCTCTCTTATGATTCTTCTAGTTTTCTCTTTGTTTATCATATGTGGTTTTAATTTGATTATTTGTTTAGTGGTTACCTTGAGGTTTGGGCGAAAAATCTTCTGTATGAGATAGTCCATTATCTGATAGCCTCCTATTTCCTTATACTAAGTCAATTCAGTCACTTTCCTCTTCCCCTTCTAAGTTGCTCTTGTTATACCTTATTCTATCTTGTGTTGTGGCTGTGTGTTTACAGTGATGAGGTTAAATTTATTTTTGGTGAATTTCTTCCTTTGATCTTTGAGTTTAGTATTTAAGTGGTTGCTAACCTATTCCGGTAAAGATCTACTATTTCTCTGATTTTGTCTACCTACTTTTCTCCTTACTCCAAGCTTTGTGTTCCCTTTCTCTTCTTGTTTCCAGGCCTAAGGGCCTTCTTGAGTATTTCTTGTAGTGGCGGTCTCGTGGCCATGAACTCCTTAGCTTTTGTTTATCTGGGAGAGTTACTATTTCTCCATCATATTTGAAGGATATTTTTGCTGGATAGAGTACTCTTGGCTGAAAGTTTTTGTCTTTTAGTATTTTGAATATATCATTCCAGTCTCTTCTAGCCTGAAAAGTTTCTGTTGAGAAATCCGCTGAGAGCCTGATGGGAGTTCCTTTGTACTTTATTTTTTGTTTTTGTCTAGCTGCCCTTAATATTGTTTCTTTGTCGTTGACCCTGGCTAGCCTTACCACTAGGTGTCGTGGTGAAGGCCTTTGTCTGTTAATATATATAGGAGTCCTGTTGGCTTCGCTTACTGGTATTTCCTGCTCCTTCCCCAGATTTGGGAAATTTTCAGCTATTATTTCCTTGAATAGGCTCTCTGTTCCTCTTTCCCTCTCCTCTCCCTCAGGAATACCTATAATTCTTATGTTACATTTTCTAATAGAGTCCGATATTTCTCGGAGTCTTTCTTCATTTCTTTTTAGTCTTAGTTCTCTCTCTTCTTGCATCTGGAGTATATCTGTATTCCTATCCTCTAAAGTACTAATTCTTTCCTCCATATTGTCAGCTCTGTTTTTTAAAGATTCCAGATTCTCCTTTATCTCCTCCATTGTGTTCTTCATCTCCATCAGCCCTGATAGGTTTTTCTTTATGATTTCAATCTCTTTTGTGAAGAAACTCCTAATCTCATTTAATTGTTTGTCTGTGTTGTCTCGTATTTCGTTGAGTGTTTTTATGATAGCTATTTTGAAATCTCTGTCATTTAGTTTATGGATTTCTGTGTCTTCGGGGTTGATTTCTGGGTGCTTGTCATTTTGTTTCTGGTCTGGTGATTTCATATATTTTTGCATTGTGGTTCCTGTGTTGGTTTTTGATTTTCCTCATCCTGGAAGTCTCTGGTTGCAATTTCCACCTGCCGCCACTGTCTGGTGGTAAAGGGCTGTCTAAGCCCTTTGCCCCCTGCGCTCTGCCCCAGTTTTTCTGCTGCGATCCGCAGTTTTGTTTTGTTTCTTTTCCCCACTGCGATCCACGGGTCCAGTCCAGTTTATTCAGGTCTGCCTCGGACCGCTAGATCTGGTCGAGCTGCAGACTCCGGGTTGCGGGGAGGGGGGAGCTCTCTCTTTTGCCCTCTGGGTCCCTGACGTGGGAGGCTTCTCGTTTGCCCCTCTTTATCCGCTCTCTGGGTTGCTCAGATGTTGATGGTAGCCCTGTGGCTCCTCTGAGCCCTCTGTGCGGGAGTTTCCCACTGGCTGAGAGAGCCCAAAGAGCTACAGTTTCCCGCCGAGGGCCGCCCCTCCCCCCTCTCTGGGAGCCGCGCGGACCGGATCGCTGATCTGATGGGGAGGGAGCGGAGTTCTCCTTACCTCTCCCCACTTCCTCCGGGGGCCCAGCACGTTCCGCTCTCAGATGTGCGGCAGTGTGGATCCCTCCGCTCCAGCTTTTCACTGTCTGGGATTCCATTGTTGGTCTGTGGCTGTTACTTTTGTTGTATCTTGTGGGGGAAGAATTCACGGGAAAGCTCACTCCGCCATGATGCTGACGTCACTCTCTCCATTTCCAGAACTTTTATGAGTCCATGATTTCTATGTTTTGTTAACATACCCATTATAGGACCATGGAGCCTGAGTCTCATAAAATAAAAGTTGGATTGAATAATACTGGTAAAAAGTAGACAGCATGATTACATTTAAATTGTATGTTCACCAAATATTAAACACTTGTTAGGTGCCAAATACTGTACCAAGTGTTAGAAATATAATACTGAGTAAGACATGTATGTTCTCTACCCTAAAAGAGGTTAGGCTAGTGGGGGAGATTGTCTATTAAAAAAATTGCAAAATGTGATATGAACCATGAACATTTATTAACAAACAGAGTGCTATGTTAAAAGAATAAAGAGACAAGGATCTGTGTTATAAGAATCTCCTGGACAATGTCTGAATTAGGTAGTAGTTTTCAAAGGCAAAGGGCATTTACAGCAATATCTCAACTGGGAAAAGATTAAAATAACCAGATATTACCATTTTATTTCCAATTCAGAAATAGCAAGGAGATAGTGATGTTGTTTTTGGATATAGGATTTCAGTCTGTGTTAAAGTCTGTGTTTATGAAAAAGCAAGATTTAATTGAAAATATATATCAAATTATGATTTAAATGTACTGATAAAAGTGCCTATTTAAATGTATTCTCTCTTTGCTGTAAATTTTGGTTTAAAATATATTGGAATTACTTCCTTACCATGAGGTACATCCTACCACCAACAGATCAAGTGGTTACTAAGTCAGTAGAAGTTAGATGAAGGAGATGTTGGATTGAGTTGGCTGCTGTGGAATATATAATCACCTGGCAGTAGGAGAATGGCCAACAGTTTGTATTTTATGAGTGTAATTACATTTTTCTTCAAATTTCATGCATTGATATCAATATCAATAATTAATGAATTCCAAATTGGATGAGCAATATTATTCATTTAATAAGTATTGAAATGTATACTCAGTGCTAAGCAATAGGGGTTCCACCAAGAAAAAAAGAAGACATGGTGTTTTGCCCTCAACTAACTTGGCATCTATTCATTCAAATCACTTAGTAGCAGGTTTGGTCAATTGCCTGATAGTAGAAGAAAGCTGAAATGTATAACCAAATTGTTTAGGGGCTTTAATTCTTTTGTTCATTCAACACATACTTAATGAACATTCTCAAAATGCCAGGCATTGTTCTAGAGGTTAGAAGTATATCAATGAACAAATTTGCTGCCACATGGTGGTACATTCTAGTTGGAGGAGAAAGACACTAAATAGCAAGTATAATATAATGTCAGGTAGTAAGTGAAATGGAAAAAAAGTAGGGTTAGGAAGGTAGTGAGTGCTAGGGACCAGGATAGCAGTGATCAGGGAAGGGCTTTCTGATAATGTGACAATTGTCAGAGACCTGAAAGAAAGGAGAGAGGCAGCCGTGCTGGCATCTGAGGAAAGAACATTCTAGGCAGAAGGAACAACAGGCATACAGGGTGAACTGACTAATCAACTTGCTGTTTCTTTTCTCTAATACAACATGTAATTAGAGTGATCCATAATTAGTCTATTATATAATGATTGCATTCTCTCCGCCATCTAAACTTTCTCTCATTAGCTCGTTCAGATCTCTAGATTACTATCTAGTAGACTACTCTATTCCTGTGTTGGAGAGACTGCAAAAATAGTACGTGAAAATTCTGAATTTGTCTGACATTAAATTTTTTTTTCAAAGTCTTAGCAAATAATGTCCTAAAATGTTAACAGGAAGCTTTACTATATTTTCACAAGAGCCTAAGTTATTGTTGAGACAGCAAGAACAGGAAAGGTTTAGAAAAAATAAGTTAAAAGAAGCCAGTATATTTTCCTAGGAAAATGTATTATTGGGCTATATCAAATTCCAAGCAAAAGAATGTGGTTGTTTAAATCATACAGGTCATTGTTGAACGGGCCAATGAAATGAAGAAAGATGAAGAACGTCGTAGAAGTGATGACAGTGGTCCTACCTCCTCCAAATATAAAGGCAGAGCTTTTCTTGACTTACTATTAAACGTGACTGATGATGAAGGGAACAAGCTAAGCCATGAAGATATTCGGCAAGAAGTTGACACCTTCATGTTTGAGGTATTTTATATTGTCATATTAGTTTCAGGGATCGTTAAACAAATCCCAGTTGTTTTTTAGAATCTTAGCGTTTTAAAGATTTTTAAAAGTTTAACCAAATTTTAAAGTAGCTTAATATAACTGAGGAAAAGTCATTATGTTATCATTAGCAATTACAAAATTTAAGAACCTGATTAAGTAGCAGATCAACTTCCTTCTTCAGAAAAAGCTTTTGACTCGTGATGGATACAGCAGTAGACACATTTTTTTTCTTAAGAAAACCTAAGGCCCGTCAGACTTTTCCAAGCAGAAGAGAAGCAGAAGAGGAGATTGCTCTCAGCTCTCTCTCTATTGCTTCATACTTCCTTTTAATCTCGGAAACCCGCAAGTCTGTTGCTTCCCTACCTCCTCCTCCACGTGTTCTTAGCAAATAAGTGCATCGCTACTGCTATGGGCAGCTTTAAGCTAAAGAAGAAAATAAGATCCCTCTGATAGAGAATTTAACCAGTTTGTGATTCTAAAGGAATTTCTGGTCTTCAAATAATAAAAAAAAAGAAAGATGCAGTTTTTACAGAGATAATTCTAACTATATTAAGTGCATCTCTCAATATGTGGATTGCCAAGTAAAGAGATGGTTTTAAAAAGCATCACGTGGTAATATTTTGGAAGTGGAGGGAAGGGTAGGGCATCAGTAGCTTTCGATGACTCACTGCAGGTTCAACATTGTGTTTGCTGCCCTGCCTACAGCCGTGTGGATACAGTACCGATGCGTGTGCGTTCTTCCGGGGCAGGAAGGCTCTCTGCCGCGTAGAAGACAGCAAGCTGTGTTAAGGGGCTGTAGACCTGAGTTCTCGTTGTGCCTCTTTGCTGACTAGCCATATGGGATGGTTCCAATCATCCCAGATCTCTGTCACAATTTCCCTACGTGTAAAATAGAGAGATGGATGAGATCAGTGGTTTTAAACTTCTTTCATAAGCAGAGTACCTCATCAAAAAGAAATTTTATGCAGAAAATGGGCATCTAATTAGCTAAAAAGTGGAGAGGTGTTAAGCATGTGGGCTCTGGGGCCAAATCCCAGCTCTAACTGGTACTAGCGGTGTGACCTCAGGCACCTCATCTAGCCTTTCTGGGCTTTAGTGTCCTCATTGTATAGCATGAATGAGTTATGAGGATTAGATTAATAATTTTTTATTTAATTTTTATGTATTTATTTTTGCTGAGGAAGATTCACCCTGAGCTAACATCTGTTGCCAATCTTCCTCTATTTGGTATGTGAGCTGCCACCACAGCATGGCCACTCCGAGTGGTGTAGGTCCGTGCCTGGGAACCGAACCTGGGCCACTGAAGTGGAGCATGCTGAACTTAACCACTAGGCCACCAGGGCAGCCCAGATTAATGATTTTTTTAAGGTGCATGGTGAATCGTGCCTGGCACATAGGAAGCATGCAGCAGATATTGGCTATTATTATTTGATATTGAAGTGGAGAGAGCTTCTGCCGTCTCCACCTTGCATGCACCCATGCATACACACACACGTGCACATACATATACACACTCACACATACGTGCACTCACATACACCTACACATACACATACGTACATGAGCACTTGCACACACACATGTGCACACACACATCCATCTCCCACCAGCAACCTCTCGCTTTCATGAAAACAATCAGATTAATGATCTCTTTCTTCCAGCTCTAACATTCTTTGAAATTCCTATTTTTTTTCTTCTTCATATCAAATAGGAGGCATGCCACGTATAACTACAATATTGTGACTTTCTCCATGAGGTGGATGCAAGCTATTACCGCCATGCCTTTCATGCCCCCAGTGGCAGCCATTAGATATTAAGGTTTTGCCTCGTGTCCTGTCACGAGTTGGCTTCTGTCAACTCTGCTTCATCCTGCTTTCTTTGGGTAGCAGACAAAATGAAACAGGAAGTTCGGCAGACTTCTCTTACACATTTGAATCAGGTTTCCACCCATAAATTCAAGAAAAGATATTGTAAATTACTGAGCAAGAGCACTTCCTTCTGTGACTTTAGTAGACAGCTGAGTGACATGGGCCAGATCTTGTCTGGAGTTCTGTAAAGGAACAGCAAGTGAGAGAAAATGCCATGACACACCAGTATCAGAGGCTTGTAAAACTGATATTTAAAAAAATTGTAGAATAAGCCTCAAACAATTCAACTCAGGCACCATCTTATAAAATAACTGGGAGATTTCTGCCCAGAGAATGACAAATTACAAAAATCACTTGTGTCGCATAGGGAAAAGTAGGATCTTCCATAGAGGAGATCATGTGTTTTCTTCTCTGTTTTCCCTAAAAGTCTTATTCAGAGAGCCATAATGTTATTATTGATTTTCCAAATACATTTTTGGTTTTTTTGGTGAGGAAGATTTGCTCTGAGCTAACATCTGTTGCCCATCTTCCTCTGTTTGTTTTTGTGAGGAAGATCAGCCCTGAGCTGACATCTGCCAATCCTCCTCTTTTTGCTGAGGAAGACTGGCCCTGGGCTAACATCCATGGCCATCTTCCTCCACTTTATATGGGATGCTGCCACAGCGTGGCTTGACAAGTAGTGCATCGGTGCGCACCCGGGATCTGAACCCCAGGCTGGCACAGCAGAGCGCGTGCACTTAACCACTATGCCACCTGGCCGGCCCCATCTGCCTCTATTTTGTGTGTGGGTCGCTGCCACAATATGGCTTGATGAGTGGTGTAGGTCCACACCCGGGATCCGAACCCACAAACCTGGGCTGCCGAAGCAGATGGCATGAGACTTAACCACTACACCACAGGGCTGGCCCAAATACATTTTTTTTTTCCTGCAGACCTCATCTGTTTTGCATGTGGAAATGTCCTGATCAGATGAAGATAGGAAATAAGAGGGTAAAGCCTAAAACATTAAATGGGCAGAGAATAAAGTTGTCCAGGGTGTTAGTATTAGTATTAGGGCTGGAGTCTCCTTACGCCAGATCACTTCACACTTGCAGAGGGGAAGAGTGTGGGCCCTCCTTTGTTGTCAGACACTCCGAGGATTCTATTCCTCCTCTGCCTCCTGTTAAGCTGTCTGGCTCTGGGAAATGTATTTAACTTTTTTTGTTGGTCTCAGTTTTTAATCTCTAAAATGTGAATAGCAGTCTCAAGTATTTCATTGAGTTTTTGTGAAGAATAATTGAGTTCGTTTCTGGGAAACACTTAGTATTTTGCCGAAAACTCAGCAAGTATTCAATGAAGCTATTTATCAACTTTTTGTTGTGGAGACTATTACTCAGAACCACAGGTATACTCCCTGGTGTCCAGTATTGACAGGCAAAGCCTGCCTTACAAATGGGAGAAGGTGAGAAGGACAGATCTGGTCAGTTGTCTCTCGAAAGTCAGACTCTTTTTTTTCAAAGAAATGGTCCAGTGCGCCTTGTTCCTTTGGAATGCCCCCTTATGAGCACAGCCAAGCCACTTCTCACCAAGTATGCAGCTCCATGTGGCACTGAAATGTCTCTCTAGGCATGAACCTCCACGTTGAAGGGGTTGTTTTGTTTGTTTGTTTGTTTCTCACCAAGATGAGATACTGTGTGGAATTAACTTATGATCTGGAGTCACAGTGCAGCTGTCAAATCCAGAGACAATCAAAATAGAGTTATCATTCCTAATCTTCTCCATATACCTCTGCTTTGTAAGCTATTTTTGTTCTTACATTTGCAGGGCCACGATACCACTGCAGCTGCAATAAACTGGTCCTTATATCTCTTGGGTTCTTATCCAAAAGTCCAGAGAAAAGTGGACAATGAACTGGAGGAAGTGTTTGGTATGTTTGGCCCCTTCACTACTTACACAGTGGTCCCAAGTCTCCCAAAGCAAAAGTCATTCTTGCTCTTTAAGGACGTGCAGTAGGACTGTTCTAAAGATGCTCTAATAAACAAGAAGGCTCCCATATGGGATCCCTGCCAGTGCCCGTCTCCTTTGCAAGGTCTCATCCGTTCACTTACAGGCATTGGCTAATCCTCTGGCATGTGACTGCACTGGCCTCGGTGCTGGGGATGCACAGATGAAGGTTACTGTCCTCAAGGATCTCTCTGCTTAATAGATGAAACAGACATTGTACATAAAGCATCCGGTCACGGCTGTGTGCTTGAGTGATATGAAGAAGGTGCTGTTTGGAGCAGAGAGGAGCAGATGCTGCGGGTTAGAGGGGTCAAGCAAAGCTGTTGCATATAGGATCACATCTGGCCACAAATGAGAGAAAAGATGGGTTAAACTGATAGGACATAAATTTCTATTAAACAGCCAGTAATCAGCAGGTAAGGAGTCCTAGGCTGATGCCAATAGGGATGTCGTCAGTGTCCCAAACTTGCTCCTTTTCCTCTATCATCTTTAACAGCATTGTTTTTGTTTTCTTGATTGTTGTTCCAGGTCTCATGTTTATTTTTAAGGCAAGAAGAAAGGGGATGGGGGGATGAAGGATGCATTAGTTTTCTGTGGCTGCTGTAACCAGTTCTACAAACTGGGTGGTTTAAACCAACAGAAATTTATTCTCTCACAGTTCTGGAAGCCAGAAGTCCGAAATCAGTATCACTGAGCTAAATCAATGTGTTGGCAGGGCTGTACTCCTTCTGGAAGCCCTAGGGCAGAATCTGTTTCTTGCAGCTTCTGCTGGCTGCCAGCATTCCTTGGCTTATGGCCACATCACTCAAGTCTCTGCCTCTGTCTTCACACCACCTTCTCTTCTGTGTGTGTGTCATGTCTCCCTCTGCCTCTCCTATAAAGACATTTGTGGTGGCATTCAGAGCCTTCCTGGATAATCCAGGATAATCTCCCCATTTTAAGACCATTAACTTAATCAAATCTGCAAAGATATATTTTTTCCAAATAAGGTAACATTCACAGGTTCCAGGAATTAGGACCTGATATTTTGAGGGGCCATTATTGGGTAGGCCATTATCAGCCTACCACAAAGGGGCTCTGCATCGTGCCATCAATTTTCTGCTTTGTTTAATCACACGTTACACGGCTCCCCAAAGCTGGAAGGAGAAAAGGAGCAAGGTTGGGTCGGCCAACCAACAAAGTGGTGTCTAATACAGTTTCATAGAGAAAAGAAGTGGGGAAGGAAAAATAAAGCAAAAAAGGAGGAGAGGGAAGGCATTCTACAAAGATGGAACCAAATGAACAATGGCACAGAAGTGGAAATGTTTGGAGGGCAATAGTGAATAGTGAGGGACAGCTAGAAATCAGAACATTTGGTAGAATGTATTGAGAGATGAGGTTGGAAAAACAGTTTCATATTCAGATTGTATGAGAACTTGAATTTCACATGAAGAGGGAAGACTATTTTGTCGAAGGAGACAATCTGAACTTCTGTGTCATTTTATTTTTTCCGTATCAGTTTTAATTTCTCTCCGATTGCCTCTGGTGGGTAAAGTTGGTCTTCCAAAAGCTCAAGTTCTTTTGGAATATGTTCACATTTTTGTATCCTCCACCATTTCTAGCTCATTGCTGGTCTCACAAATGCTTTTTGACCTCACATAATTAGTAATTATTACTAGAATCTTTATTCTGCTGCTTCTCATGTTTTCTGCTAATTGGACCTCACTTTTTTGTCTGCTTCTCAATATGAGTTCTAAAATTTTTTGAGTAACTAATCTTTGGGTATTGAGTTGCAAGTATTAATTCCTCTTGTTAGTTATTTTTTTTTATTGAGGTTAACGTCACATAACATAAAATTAACCATTTTTTTGTGTGCATGTGTACACATTTAGTTTTATTGTAACAAAACAATTTGTACTCTTTGAATGTTTAAAACTGAGCATCGTCTTTCTTTCCAGTGAAATGAAAAGAAAACTTAAAAACAAACAGGAACAAAATTACAATAGAAAATATCAATTCCAAATCAGAGCCTACAGAATCGCTGATTCTCCCATCGAGTGGCAGGACTTAAGCCATCATTAGGAGAGAATTTTATTTTATTTTATTTTTTACTTTTATTTTTCGTGAGGAAGATTAGCCCTGAGCTAACATCTGTTGCCAATCCTCCTCTTTTTGCTGAGGAGTAACATCCTAACATCCGTGCCCATCTTCCTCTACTTTATATGTGGTATACCTACCACAGCATGGCTTGATAAGCGATGCGTAGGTCCGCACCTTGGATCTGAACCTACGAACCCCGCGCTGCTGAAGCAGAGCGTGCGAACTTAAGCACTAGCCACCAGGCCGGCCCCGAGAATTTTATTTTAAAAGTGGCATCCTAAACTGCAAGGATGTCCGTTAAACAGGGCAATTAAATATGCCAAAGGAGGAGCCATATTGTCAAAATACCCACTTAAACCACCCAAATATCTCAAACCCACCTTTTGCTGACCTTCTAGAAACTTTAATTAAGAAAAAATTTTTTAACCAAAAGAAAGTAGACAGATACATATTGGTAAATGCTAACTGTCCATATTCACATAGAGAAACAGTGTAATCTCGGAGCCCAATATTTGGAAAAAGAAAGGAAAAAATTAGAATTCTATGTACTACTATACAGGGGCCTAGCATCCTCCAGCCTCCAGCAGAGCTAAGGGAGCAGAAGGTTTTTCTTTTTTCCCACAGAGCACAGTGGTATGATTCCATAAAGTTTTTGTTGAAACAGGAAGGGATGAAAATGAGTTTGGAACAGAAAGAGGTAGAGATTCTTTTCCCATTGTATTCCGCGGAAGGTATTCCCCCTCAAAGAAGTTGAGAACCATGGTGCAAAGGAGAGAAAAGAGACTTCAAGAACAGGCTGCCTGAGCACAAGAGGGGCAAAAAAAAAAGACAACGACTTGCTCTGAGAGACTGGAGAACATTGGTCATCTTCTCCTTCATCCTACTTTCCTTCTTCGCCCTCATCATCTTCTTCCCCTTCATTCTATCACCTTCTTCATCAACATCTTCCCATTCTTCTTCTTCATCGTCATCATCATCACCACCACCATCATCTTTGCCTTCCCCATTCTTCATCATCCATGTCAGGAACCAAGTAGTACTGTAGTGGATTTGGCCGAATATCATCTTTGATGACCTCTCCTAACACATCTGCCCCTGCATCAGAATGATCAGTAAACCAGAGAAAGAAGCTCTCTGGTTCTTCATGCTCTCTCTTCCTGCTGGCTTTATTCTGTGTTTGACTTGAACGTTTCATCAAATCCTTTCCAGATTTCCTTTTGATTTCAGTGGACTTTGAAGACGGAGCACCACTCTCATTCAGATGAAATTCTTGGGTGAGAACTTTATTTTTGAAGTAAGGGTTTTCATCAGAATGAAAATCTATTCTGTAACCTGATTTAATATCTTCAAATTCTGTCACTTCAACTCTGGTCAAACAAGGCAGCACCTCTTCATCCTCCTCCCTAAGCAGTGCAGACTTGGGGGTGGTTGACACATGTTGTTACCCCAAAATGTGGGATTTTGGCAACTGATTCTGACCTCTTCTGAAAAAATGCTTGGTAGAGTTTGTTATATTTCTGTTCTCCTTGCAAAATCTCCTGACTGGCTTGTTCGGTAAGTCTGTCTATTTCATTTTGTGCTTAATCATTATTTTCTGTTGCTTCTTGCTGTTCTTTTTCTCCGTTCGGCAAGTCCAGAGAGGTGGATGTCTCCTCCGGCCTGTGGGCAAAGGCAGTCTTGGTTTCTTTGTTTGAGGTGGGAGCGAAGGGCATTTGGGAGGCATACTGTGGGGAAAGTTCAAGAATCTGACCCAAGAGAAGATGCACGTCTGGAAGAAGCTCTGAGAACTCAAAATTAACCATTTCAAATTGTACAATTGAGTACATTCATAATGTTGTGCAACTGTTACCTCTATCTAATTCCAAAATATTTTCACCCAGAAAAGAAACCTTGTAGCATGAACCAGCCACTCCCCATTCTGTCTTCTCCCAGCCCCTGGCAACTTCTAATTTGTTTTCTGTCTCTAGGAATTTGCCTATTTTGAGTATTTCCTATAAATGGAATCAGACAATATGTGACTTTTGTGTCTGGTTTCTTTTACTTAGCATATTGTCTCATTTTACTTCGATTATGTATACTGTTAGAAATTCTACTTTAGCTGTAGGTAGTTAACATTCAGTGTTTTGATTAATGTACTCTTCTTTGATATCAGCCCCCCCACCCCCAGCCCAAATAGTTCTTACATTTTCATCTCACTTATTTACTTTAATCAGGGAAGTCTGATCGTCCTGCTACCTTGGAAGACCTGAAGAAGCTTAAATATCTGGAATGTGTTATGAAGGAGACCCTTCGCCTTTTCCCCTCTGTTCCTTTATTTGCCCGTAGTCTTAATGAAGATTGTGAAGTTGGTAAGAATTCTATAATCAGAATAATAGGGAGAGTGGATTTTTTAAATGTCTGTCTTGCTCCATTCTCATGGCATGTTGTCTACTTCTTGACAGCAGGTTACAGAATTGTGAAAGGCTCTCAGGCAATCATCGTTTCCTATGCACTGCATAGAGACCCGAGATACTTTCCAGATCCTGAAGAATTCAAGCCAGAACGGTTCTTTCCTGAGAACTCACAAGAACGCCATCCATATGCATATGTGCCCTTCTCTGCTGGACCCAGAAACTGTATAGGTTTGTATCCATCAGAATTGTTTTGACCTTTCAGAATCACATGGTAGTGGGTTTCCCACAATAATTTGTTTAAGGTATAGTCTGCCATATGCAACAGTCTTTTAAAAAACTGGTTCCCTTTTTCCTCCGCTCTATATTATATTATTTCCTCCACTATCCATTATTGTTTTCAAATATGACTGTCATAAAGTATAGTAGTTTCCTAGGGCTGCCATAACAAAGTACCACAGACTCATCTCCTCCTGTATCTCCACATGGTCTTTCCTCTGTGTGTGTCTGTGTCCGAATCTCTTCTTTTTATAAGGACACTAGTCAGATTGGATTAGGGTCCATCCATATGACGTCATTTTAATTCAATTGCCTCTTTAAAGGCCCTATCTCCAAATAGTTACATTCTGAGGTACTGGGGTTTAGAACTTCAACATATGAATTTTCAGGGACACAATTCAACCCATAATGTAAAGCATAATCAGTTTCATGGTAGGGTTTAAAAATGTAGATTTTTGGGCCACCACTACTGGTGGCCTAGTAGTTAAGTTCAGCGGCCCAGGTTCGGTTCCCAGGCGCAGACCTACACCACTCATCAGTGCCCATGTTGTGGTGGTAGCTCACATACAAAAAGAGGAGGATTCGCAACAGATGTTAGCTCAGGGAGAATCTTCCTCAGCAAAATAAATAAATAAATGTTGTAGATTTTGGATTAAAGTAGAATATATTTTATATGGTAGAAAATTTCTTTATGACGATTAGTTATATTTAACCTAATTTCTGTGTTTGTTGCTTTTACGTATTGCATTTTGCAAAACCAAAACAAAGAATGCTTCCCATAAGGCCAGCTGAAGTACTTAAACAAAATGAATGCACGTCACCATGCATTATAAGCACTTCTGACTTTAGTATCTTTAGCATTTTATCATTTATGTAAATACAGGTATTAGTAAAATGAGGTCAGATTTAAGTGAGTGAATCTGAAGCATATTTGGTGACTTTATAGTAAATTAAATTAAAGGCCCAATAAGAAATCAAGCCAGAGTAGTGGCTTTCATGCTTCAAGGAGCCCAGGAGTCATCTGGGGTACTGCTAAAATACAGATTCCTCGCCCACCGCAGCTATTCAGAGGCTCTGGCTGGGAGTGGGGAAGGGCACCCAAGAATCTTCATTTTTAATAAGTATCCCACGTGATTTTGATTCTTCCAGGGCCTACTGTGAAAATACAAAATTGCTTGCTTCCTCTAATAGAACCTGTACTTTCTCACATTTGAGATATCTCTGTAATTAAAGTGGTGGTATTTCCATTAACTTGAAGGTCAAAAATTTGCCCTGATGGAAGAAAAGATCATTCTTTCCTGCGTCCTGAGGCATTTTTGGGTAGAATCCAACCAGAAAAGAGAAGAACTTGGCCTGGCAGGAGAGCTGATTCTCCGTCCAAGTAATGGCATCTGGATCAAGTTGAAGAGGCGGAACGTGGATGGATCCTAACCATATTATTGGACTTATCATGCGCTTATCATGAAAAAAGTCTTTCTTTAAGGGAAACTTTGCATTTACAATTTAGAGATCGTGAGTTCAGCACTCTTAATCCCTAGACCTAGTTTTCTCTTGTCCCCACTTACATCGGGTTCAAGTCTACCAGGGAGAGAGTTTTTATGTTTTCTTCACCACCATAGGTCTTACCCCTGATCTTGATCCCAGAAGTACAGTTAACTGATGACAGCACCCAAATAAACATATAACAAGTGTCTCAACAGAGGGATCCACAGGCTAATTCAATTTCAATTGACAGACCCAAAGGATATGATTTAATTGAGGTTCCAGAATTTTTGTAAGGTATTCTTCTTGGCTCAGGAACATATATATGCATATATACATATACATTTAATGTGAAAAGGGTGATTAATTAAGGACTAAGACTTAAGGAGGTTAAGTTTTTTAAATTATATCAGTGGCATCAGTTATGAGAGTAATTATTGTGGTACTTTTCAGATTTTATCACCTAGAGTTGATCATTTATAAGTTGATTCATAGGTTCTGTTCCTGTTTCCCTTTTGACTGTATACTTAGAGCCTTCATTTTATTTTTTATAGCATCACAATTACCTTTATATGTAATATACTATGGGGAGAGATTCCTCTTGGTAATCTCCAGTCCCTCACAGTGCTTCAGGGGGCTGATTAATGGCTTTTGGAGCTCAAAGGACCTTGGAGCTTATCTAGTTATACTCCCTTTTTATTAGAAGTGAGGGAATGAGATCAATGAGAAGGTAAGATTCTGCGCAACGTTATGCCACTCGTGGGTGACAGGGCTGGAAATGAATAGCAGTCTACACTCTAAATCTCTCCACTCCCAATATGACACACTTCTATTATAATATACTATTGCTTTATGGTACTCAGGTCTATCTCTAGATGTGTCATTAGAACACAGATTTTCTGCCTCTGATTTTGGCGTATTTCTTCTAGAATTCTTCCATCTAAAGGAAAAGAGAAGCCATGCATCTATATTTAGTAACCCAGTAATATCTCACTTAGTTTAGAATTAGGCTTCCAGTAAATTCAGTCCTTCAGAAAACACCTATCAAGCTGATAACTGATAGACATTCCCTAAATTTTACTTCTATAGGCAATATCTCTACTTCTTCAATCAGTGACTTAAAAAAATTCTTTTAATAAATAATTTGATAAAATTGTTTGTTCAATTTTCCCAAGGCTATAGTAGATGCAAGCAACAAATTAAGAGGATGGAATATGTATTCTTCAATGGATATCAAAGGAAGAGGTTATAAAACCAAAGCCATTTGGCAAACACTACAGGCTGGGACATTTAGGACGGGGTCAGTAGCTCAACCCACTTTACCCAAAGATCCCAACCCAGTGAAGACAACCCAGTCCCTAAGTTGATGAGAAAAAGTAAGGGAAGTGTATGTTGCAGTTGAAAAAGATTCCCCTCATGTGGTTAACTTTGTTACCCAGAAAGTGTATATATGTAGAAAATCTTGTTCCCAGATGACTTTGGACAATTAAAGTTTTATTCATGGAAATCGGTGTTATTTCTCAATTTTATGCGTGAACATTAAAACCTTGCCTTTTTTTTGAAGTGACCCTACACGAGATGTGAAATTAAATTTAAATTAAAAGATTGCTTAATGTTCCCTTTTGGCCTAAGATTTTCATTTAGCACCAGAATAATTGGTTATTCATGTTTTAATTGGAAATTCACTTAAAACCATGTCAGAGTTGGAATTGAGAAATTATGTCATGGTGTATAGTATTGAAATGCAGATGTTGATTTTTTTTTAATAAGAGGATGATCAAATATCTTTTTGTTTCCCTATTACGTGTCCTACACCTGCTCGAAAGAGGTATCTCAAGAAAAATAAATTACATTTTCAATATGGGTGCTAGTTTTTTGCTAAGAATTGATGTCAGTTTGAAATATAAATAATTTTAGTGGTATTCTAGATATAACACTATAATTCTCACTGAGATGCACTGGAAAGAGCAGAGCCTCAAGTGTTACCCTTCTTAGGGACATTTAATGATCTAGAGATGCAAACAGCAGAAATCCTTCATGGTCATAAAGGCACCACCAAAGACCTTTCTCAGTGAACTGGCATTCGCTCCTTAATGGGCAGTACAATATAGCTTTTGTTCATCTGTTTCTTTCCTGGTGGGCCCATCTCCTGGCCACACAGCAGCTTCATCAGAGAATCAGGGCTTTTTCCTTTTTTTTGAAAACCGCAGGTTCTCTTAAAGCTCCCGGATCTCTGCCCTGCCTGTGGCACATCCTCCCACCCAAGCTCCCAGGCTCCATTAGGGACTCTCATTCGTTCCCTCACCTCAGAAGTGTCCAGCTCCAAACCCCTCTCTCCAGGCCACTGTCACTTCAGATAAATGTTACCTTCTATCCTAGTGTTTTTTTGCTGCCTAACAAATTATTACAATCTTTAGCAGTTTAAAACAACACTAATTTATTATTTCACTGTTCTGTAGGTCAGTAGGTGGGCTTAGCTGGGTTCTCTGTTTAGTATCTATCTCACAAGCCCAAAATCAAGGTGTGGAGGTTGTGGGGAAGAATCTTCTTCCAAGTGCATTCAGTTTGTTGGAAGTAATCGGCTCCTTGTGGTTGTCGGACTGAATTCTCCATTTTCTTTCTGGCTCCTGGCCAGAAACCTCTCTCCTAGAGGCCACTGCAGATCCTTGTCCCAGGCTCTACCCATCTCAAAGCCAGCAATGGAGAGCTTGCCTGCTGTCAAATCCCTCTCACACTTTGAATCTCTCTGACTTCTCCTTATGTAACAGCAGAAAGAAACTCTGGGTTTTTTTTTTTTTTTTTGGTGAGGAAGATTGGCCCTGAGCTAACATCTGTGCCCATCTTCCTATATTTTATGTAGGACGCCTGCCACAGCATGGCTTGACAGGTGGTGCATTGGTCCACACCCGGGATCTGAACCTGTGAACCCTGTGCTGCCAAAGCGGAGCTTGCAAACTTAACCACTATGCCACCGGGCTGGCCCCAGGAAACTCTGTTTTTAAGGGCCCCTGTGATGAGATCAGGTCCACCCAGATAATCTCCATTTTGAGTAGCTCAAAGTCAACTGTTTAGTAACCTTAATTACATCTGCAAAATTGCTTTTGTTGTGTAACATAACATAATCATGGAAAGACAGGGTATCTCATTTTCTTCAGTCCCCTGGATTAGAGAGGGAAATCTTGGGGAGTATTTTAGAATTCTGCCTACCACTGCTTGTTTTCAACTTAATTCTGATTTAGTTCTTCTGATTCCACAAGGAAATTTTTAGTTTTAGTGTATTGCTAGAACATAACTTATGGTTTCACTGTAAGAAAAATTCAAACAAAACACAGAAGTATGTTTAAATAGGTTAAAATCTGTAATCTCACCTTTTAGGGAAACAATCTCTGAGCGTTTCTGCCATGATTTGGAGGCAGGGTAGTTTCATCTCAGTCATCTTTTTTTCCTGTCAAGGCTGGTAGCAGATGAGATGCAAAATTTAAATTCTTGTATACTGCACAGGGCAGAGGACTGCCTTTTGTTGACTGCTGCTGCACCAGTCGATACTCTGAATCTAAAAGGCAGTACAGCAGGCATATTTGAAATATGTTACTTCATTACGGTCAAAAAATATTTTATTGACAACATTATCCTACATTTTTAATAAAAATAGTTCCGCAGTGCAGTAACGTGCGTTAAATATTTAAAAATCAACTCCCTAAAAATCGAATTTGCTAGCCAGAACAATGTATCACAATTTTGAAGAATGGTTCGAAAACAAAGGAGATTTAGTGGGCAAATGATTATGGTCTCTAACTATTTGAAAAAGCACAAAAAGAATAAATTATTTTGTGTGGATCTAGTAAATTCATCTAGGACTGAAGGATAGAGTTGCAAGGAGGTCTATTTCAGTATATAGAAAGGCTTTTTCTTAAAAACAAAATAGAACTCCCTGAGCAGGAACAGGCTCCTGGGAAAATCAGTATGTTTCTTTCCAGTCTAAGTATCTATGCCAGGAGTGCTATACAGCAAATTTCAGCCTACTTTGTCTGAAAAGGGCCAGATGGTAAATCTTTTCAGCTTTGCAGGCCACACTGTCTCTGTCACAACTATTTCATCTCTGTAGTTGTAGGTGAAAACAAGCATAGATAATACATGAATGAATGGGCATGGCTGTGTTTCAATAAAAGTTTATTTACAAAAACAGGCGCTGTTTTTGTAAACAGTGCCAGATTTGGTCTGTGGACTGTGGTTGTCAACCCCTGCTACATCATAGTTTCTGAATTGGGTGGGAGGAGGACCTAAACATCAACCAACTCCCTTCCATACTTAAAATTTCCATGTTGCAAGATTCTTTGTCTGTGGTATAGGAGGGCATAGATACTATTGGACAGAAGATCCTTCCAGGGTAAACTATCCATACCCCGACTTTATTCAGTTGTGCATCTTGGTGATTATAATGGAAAAAGTCCAGTGAGATGAGATTTAATTTGCATGACCCCAAATAACTGGGAATATTATGAACCTTTAAAAAAATGGAAACCTGTGGATGAATTGTATGGCCCTAATGTGAAATAGTTAGTATATTAAATAGCTGAACACAGGAATGGAATGTTCATAGACTATGTTGAGAGGACAAAAAGTTGAAACTGTTGGCAGAAAACCAAAGTCAATATCAGAGCCAAGCAAACAGTGCCTGTGGTGCCACATTAGGAAAGCTTGAAGATCGTCCATTTTTAAGTGGCAAGAGACTCTTCTGTCCAGAATCACGGAAGCAATTGTGCTTTCAGGTAGAGAATTTCTGTTATTCTGATTTCTTCCAAATAGCGTGTTTTTTTAAAAAATTAAGTATAGTTTTTACTTTATGAAGAAGGATTAATTTATGTTCTAATTTCTTGCATATTTAGAAAGTGTGGAAAAAATTATGTTCTTACGTGTGGAAATATTTGTGTGTAATATATTTTAAAAGCAAAGAGAATATTAACTCATTTAAAAATTTAAAATGAGCTTCAATGGTTTCAAAGCTTTTTTTTACTTAGGGATTCTGGACCGATGTCACTGCCATTATTTACGATAATTTTTTTTTGCTCAAATCTAGAGGTTTTACAGCTGTTTAATCCCTCTCAACCAATTACTGACAATACAGGTGGCTTATGAACAACAAACATAATAACAGTCTAGAGGTCTCAATTTATAGCTGGTGCCAAGCCCCTGGGCACAAAATGTACAGAAAACCCTTGTTCTTAGAATTGGTAATTGTGTGCTTAGATTTGCAATTCAGACATTTACAAGAAAATCTCTATCATCTTAAATTAAAGTTCATGCTAAATATGATCTATAACCAGCAGAGTTATTCATGCAGTGCTTTCTCTTTTAGGATGATTTCCTTCAGGCAAGCAGCTTATTTCATTTGCTTGTTTGCTACAGTTTCCTGTGGTGAGTGGATTATCTACAAAACATAAAGTTAAGGGTGTGTGGAAGAGAGTTAAGCAAGGCATGCCACCCGTGGAGAAAGCTATTGAACATACAGCCTTGGGAAGGAGGCAGGATACACATCCTTTTAATGTTTGGAGGCAACAACCACTTCTCAGATGCATCGCCCTAGACACACCAGGGGGAAGACCCCAGAAATGAGAATGTCTTCAGGCATGTGTTACCAGAAACTTCTGTTTGGAAGTGGCTCTGTACAAAGCAGATCCTGAAACAATCGGCGCTCCATTTTTATTATCAACATTAAAAAAAAAATCAGCTTTATCTGAATATTCAAAAGAGTGCTAGGCATTTTATATTGTCTGGGTCTAACCCAAGTGTAGTGATAGGTACAAAGCATATATTTTTACTCTTTTAGGCCACTGGGAACCATTTCAGAAATAAAAATACCTGGTTTCAATTTAATTTGGAAGTCATCCATTTGAATAGTTCTAGTTTCAACAACAGGTTTTGATCGTATTTCTCTGTCTATCCATTCCATCAAATTTTCAGAGAATAAGGAGGATTCTGGACACTCTTTTTCGTTAATCATTGCAGAGTGGAGTTTTCTCCGTGTCACCGTTATGGGTGGCTTCCGAGTCTATGTTGACTTAAGATGGCCACATCACAATGATTGTTTACTTACCTCTCAGATGTATGGCTAAGAGAAACACCTCTTGGGTAAGGGTTACATTGGTAAAGAGATACAATTTCTTCAGGAAGAAGCCTTTTTTTTTTTTTTCCCTAAACTGCAACTCCCCTCCATCTGTCGTCTCATTCCTAATTGCTCTTCTGCGCCAGAATCATTACCATTTACAAATCCATTGAATGCTGAGAAGTAGAAGCCAGAGATGCTGTGGACCATGGCTACTTCAATTTTATTCTTTTGGCCAAAAAAAAATTTCATGATCACACTAGGAAAATTAGAGGTGCAAATAAGCAGAAAATGAGAAACTACATATTTTCTGTAGTCCTATAATACAGAAATGGCCATTGTTAAAAATCTTTTGTTTAGTCTTTCAGATATTTTTCTACACATATCGATGTACACAAGTAACAAAGATATTATTAATTATAGATACTTTTTTTATAACGTTTCCCATTTAAAGCTACCTTTTCATGCAAATAAATATATATCATATTTTTTGGAGCTTAGTATTCTTCCCTATGCATGGTATTTTTGCATGCACATTCTTACACACATATTGAATTATTTCTGTGGAATAAAATTTTGGAAATAAAAATACTAGATACAAAGGTGTGAATATTTTTGAAGGTTTTATGACATACAACATGAAATTATCTTCCAAAAAGGTAATTTCCAAGTTGACTTTTTCCACTAGTAGATGAGAGTGATCATTTACCCCACCTAGGCCAACTCAATAGTCACTTATTATTTTGTAGCCTGGCATATATTCACCTTTCTGGAAACAGTATCCTAATTTATTTCTGAGAAACAGCTGCCTCCCAGTTTTGGTCCATGTGGTTGTGACCCAGGCAGGCTTGAACCAGTAAGTAAGGCACACATCTTGCTGGCTGCATTGACCTCATCAGAGCCAAAGCCTTGCAATAAGACTTTTGCTTACACTTCTAGAAATAAGACTCTTTTATTGTTTTTTTTCAAGTGAACTCGAACTATGACAGAATGCTGAGACCTGAGCTTCGGGCACTGTCTTTCCACTACATGGAGCTTGAGAGAAAGGCAACCCCATGGAATAGAGCAAATGTATGAAGGAAAATTGTGTCTTGATGGGATCCGCTGAGCACTGTGTCCAGTTATTTCTGAAGCCAGATCCACCCCCAGCTCTTTGGCTTTGAACCAATACATTTCATTTGTATTCAAGTCACTTTGAACTAGGTTTTTTTTTTGTTATTTGCAATGAAAATCAGTACATCGACACTGGTAATTTAGATAATTTTAAATTTTAACTTGCCTGTGTTTATGATTCTTAGCATTTTTCATATGCTTATTAGTTGCTTCTATTTCTTTTGCAAATTACCTTTTCATATTCTTCGCCCAATTTTAAAAAATTAGATTCCTTTTCTTCTCTTTATTGATTATATGATCTTTTTAACAAGACTGAATAACTTGCCAAGGTCCATGGACATAAGGACTTGTGTGACATGATATAGCATATTTTATGTTATGAGATAACTTATGTCACAGTGTTTTCCATATACTCTAGAATACAATACAAACAAGCCTATCATCATCACCATCATCATCATCATTAGTACCAGCTTATGAGGTTAAGCAAGAACACCTATTAGAACTTTCTTTCCAGTCTGCTCCAAAGTTGCTGTATTTCTAGTTACTCCTCTCCTGGGCTGAATCACATGGCAGTTCATCAAGGCTCAGTTGCAGAATGGGAACTCCCAGGCTAGCCCCAGCCATTGTTTGTACCCATGTCTGTGAATTGAGGTGGGGGAGGATGGCTGCTTGATCATCACGAATCAGCCAAAAACACCGGTTGTCTAAAACACAAGCCACTTTGCAGCTAGCCTTGTCACCGGACCAGGTACTCGGTATGTTGTGTGTTTATGAAATGTAGGCCTGTGTACCTGGCAACTTGTATTCCCAGAAGCTTCCACCTGAAGAGGTCTCTGCTCTTTCCAAATATAAACCTTACCCAAGGGTTAGTCATCTTAGCCACACCTTTGAGAGAAGGACAAGCAATCTTGCTGGGCTGGGTCATCATAAGAGGGCTCAGGGCCAAAATCCCCAGAGGGGTGGAATAGTTCAGAGGAAGTTTTAATCAACAGGGCTTAATGAAATACACGTATCCAAGCTGCCCATTCTCTGAAAGGCAATACAAAAATAGGTATTATTAAAATTGGAGTGGCACTACTGCCCTAGGGCATGGATGAGGTTGCCATTGCAATATCCTGTGATTAACGGGCAGTTGACCGAGTAAAGCGAATGTGTTATCTGAGTTGGAAAAGCTTATTAAGCAGACTTTGAAGTGAGTCTCTCAAGGTTAACTCAAATTCAGTATAACAGTAAAGGTAACACTTAACACTCTAATAATATGTAGGATGCTGGGTACTTTAGAGCTATGAACAATTCCAGACAGCAAATATGTAGTTCAGAATGTATCTTCAATTTGGTGTATGCATGCCTTTGCTTAAGCTGTCTGAAAAATGAGCTTGTAGAAATTGAGAGAATACTTGTTTCTCTGCACTC
This sequence comes from Diceros bicornis minor, assembly GCF_020826845.1. NCBI lineage: Eukaryota > Metazoa > Chordata > Mammalia > Perissodactyla > Rhinocerotidae > Diceros > Diceros bicornis. Next base: position 17,728,772 of record NC_080768.1, read on the forward strand.
ATTCCTAAAGTAATAAATACCAATAACTGTTAGTTTGCTTGCATTCAACTGAGATGAGGAACAACGTTGCACACTAGGAAACGGAACAAGACGGGGAGTCAGAAGAGCTGGGTTTATGTTCCAGGACATTCACCGGCCATGTGGATCTTGGGCAAGTGTGTGCTGCCATGAGACTGAGTTACCTAACTTCTTTCCTAAAAAAAAAAGTCAGATATATATAATAAAGACTGTCTCCAGATTCCCTTACAGAGCTGTTGTGAGAATCTGGTGGGGATGCTTGTTATGAAAGTGTTTTGAAAAATAGATCACACATCATTATTTTTAAGGCATGATATTTTCATTGCATGTTAGGCAACAGGGAGAAACCAAGCTAGGATTGCATTTTCTTTTTTTGTTGTTTTTTTGTTTTTTTCGTGAGGAAGATCAGCCCTGAGCTAACATCCATGCTAATCCTCCTCTTTTTTTTTTTTTTTTTTTTGCTGAGGAAGACCGGCTCTGAGCTAACATCTATTGCCAATCCTCCTCCTTTTTTTTTTATTTCCCCAAAGCCCCAGTAGATAGTTGTATGTCATAGTTGCACATCCTTCTAGTTTCTGCATGTGGGACGCGGCCTCAGCATGGTTGGAGAAGCGGTGCGTCAGTGCATGCCCGGGATCCGAACCTGGGCCGTCAGCAGGGGAGCGCGAGGACTTAACCACTAAGCCACAGGGCCGGCCCTAGGATTTCATTTTCTTGGGGATAATTTGTGTGCAAATTATTGTATGATTTAATAAAAATCAACCAAGTTTTTTTTTTATATAGAAGTACCCATAAAATGACTTGAGCATCATACATTGTTCAAATAGTCACCTTAATATGTTTCATTCTGCCTGTATAATTAAGGTCTTGTCATAAAGATCTTTGGGTATTCCATGGAGGAAGTAAAAAGGTTCAGAACACAGACACTTTTCTGATAATGTAAATTATTATTTGCATTCCTCCCAAATTAATGTCTTTTTTTTCAATGATGACATCATAGGATGCCTGACTCAACTATATGAAAACACCTTCTTCAAAGGTGGGGATGTAACTGCTATTTTCACCCCGAGTGCCCAACACTGTCAGATGATGTGCACGTTCCATCCTAGGTGTTTGCTGTTCAGTTTTCTTCCTGCAAATTCAACCAATGATGCAAACAAAAGGTAAAAGTTGATATTTCATTATTGGAGAAGCTAGTCATTTTTCAAAATGGAATCAGTTGTGTGCAAAAAAGTGTAGCATATCGCAGGGTTATGTTTCTCAAATGGGGTTAAAGGACCAGCTTCATCAGAATCACCTGGAGTAGTTCTTACATAAGCAGATCCTTAGGTGGAAGCCCAGACCTATTGAACGAAAGACTCTTGGGATTGGAAATCTGCATTTAAAAAATATCTGCATTCACTTAAAGTAGTAAAAGATAGTCATTTTCTATCCAAGGCCTCAAGGAAAATGCTAGAAAATCATTGGGTTAAGAGATTGTCTCAAGAAAAGGTCTAAAAACAAGTGAATATTTCACCTGAACAAGGAAGCATAGTTGTTGTCTGACTCATGATCACATTTGTGGGTAGCACAGTCCAAAGAAAATATAATAGAAGGTAAGCATTTTGTTGAGAATATGATTGAGTAAGATCCAGAGCTTATGATGCTGAGAGAGGGCAGGTCTGAATGGTGCCTACAGTGAGCCAATTTGAGCACCTATGATATGCGTGATGTGCGTGCACGTGTGTGTGCACTTGTGAATATAGACTATTAACTGGTAATTTGGAAAAGGAAGAGCACTGGAAAAATAATTGGCAATGAAAAATCTTATTAGGTCATAGAGTTGCCTAAATACAGCCATAGTTTCATTTTCTTTAATTTTGATCAATATCCAGAATGAGTGTTTCTTCATTGTTCCATTTCTATATCCACAATTCTTTTCTTTTATCTTCACTCTATTTGAATTTGAAAACTAGGAATTAGATAACCATCCCTTGATTCTACATGGTAAACTTGTACAGAAAACCCAGATTGTATGTGAGAGATGTCAACTTTTTAAGGAAAAAGGTGAGTTAGGTTCTAGAATCCTTGTGAATAATGAAATTACCACTGAGGTTGACATGAAAGACAGAAAGAAGTCTTCCATTAGGTGTGGACTAGAAGGAGTTAGTGAACGAGATGGACATCATATATAGATCCACTCTCATGACTGATTTAATTTCATAAGTAAGTGAAAGTATTTATGAAAACAATCACCAAGTAGGAACATAAATTCCCCAAAAGTTTAGGAACACAGGAAAAATCACTAACTCTTTAATATGATTGACTTCCTGTACTTAAAAATGTGAATGTATAGGAAAACAATACTGAAAGACCGTTAGATATTATGGAATAGCCTCTAAGAATGTTCTTTCCGGCAAATGTCAGGGAAGCTGTATTATTTTCCTTATTCCCGCCTATATTTATTAGTGCATAAAAAATGCTAGATGTTTCCTCAATGTGTGTTTATTTCACTTCCTAAGTGAAGCTACTTTTAAAAACAGGTTTGGTTGCTTCATGAAAGACAGTGTTACGGGAACGCTGCCAAAAATGTCACGGAAAAATGCAATTTCTGGACATTCCTTGAAGCAATGTGGACATAAAATAAGCGGTAAGATGTGGATTTCTTAGCTAAAGTTGAATGAACGAGGAGTCTGCCTTAGAAAAGCTTCTGCTCAAACTCTGTACTGTCATGGACTTTTGGAAGGGAGCCCTCAGAAAGAACAGAGATGGGGCAATATTCTGGACATATCCTCTTGTTTTTATCAATCAACACTCACTTAAGGAGCCTTTATTATTTATGAGGGTAGCACTACAGGTAAGATTTGCAGAAAGTGAATACCCATCTAAACAATAGTCTCCCCTTGATTCCAGATAAGAATCTTAAAGAGAACACAGAGAGTTCTCTCTTTCTGTTTCACTTGAAGGTGATTTGTACACCAGTGGTTCTCAAACAGGGGTGATTTTGTCCTTCCACCAGGGGGCACTTGTCAATGCCTGAGACACTTGGTTGTCACAACTTGGGGGGATGCTACTGGCATCGAGTGGATAGAGGTCAGAGATGCCACTAAATGTTCCACAAGGCACAGGGAAGCCCCCACAACAAAGATTTTCTAGTCCCATATGTCAGGAGTGCAGAGGTTAAGAAATCCTGTTAAACTCCCATGCTGAAGGACTGGGCTTTGTAAATCTTGCGAAGAATAATACTTAAAAATATATGAGGATTAGGAGGCCAGGAAACTTTAATCCTGACACTTATTGCTATTAACGTCTTGAGAAACAATTTCCAACCCTATTCTAATAAATTTAAGGCAAATGAACTATTTCTCTAATGTGACTGATCTGAGAGTAAAAAGTACGGAAAAGATTCTCTCAATTGATGGGTTGGCAGAACCTTAAAATAACCATGTTATCACTATACATCATTGTTATTTTACCCTTACTATATACAGTTAATTTTGTAGGATTAAATTTCAGATGTTTTTAAAATTTTTCATCCTTTCCTGTCCCATTAACACCACTCCCTCAATACATACACACACTTCGTGCCTGCAGTTTGTATAGTAACCAGTCCTTGGTGATAAACAGGGGGACCTGGCTTAGCCAATATGTAATTTACCTAGGAAGGAGTACATTTTCTATTTTATAAGATCAAATTTATATCTTAATAAAATTTAGTGTAAATTATTCAATTAAGCATTAGTTTCAATTGTGGCATCATAGTAAAATTTAAAGAAAAAATAATATTGTGCCTTTCTCATTACACCTTAGTTATTTTTTCCCCCAAAACTTAGTCTACTCACAGAACTTGATTTAATGTTCTCTTCTAGCTCTCCCCAAATATCTTACATTAAAGTGAAATTAAAGTGAACTATTGCTTCCAGGCATGTAAAGTCTCTTAACTCAGGACCGATTTTGGTTTAAAACATTTAGGGGTAGGTTTATAGCTTTCAACTAACCATAAAGAAACGTTTTAGTTTCTAAGTATCCCAGCCCAACTCTTAGCCTGTTTCTTTTTCTCATGTGCAGCAGAAAGGGAAAGAGATTCCATTTCTATAATCAGCAAATTCCTGTGAGCATGAACCACCATGAATAATCTACAGCCCTGCCCACCTCAATACGTTGTTTTCCTACTAGTTTGCATATTTTCTGTAATTCTCACCATTAAATCTAGTTTTCTGACTCCTTAAACCATACCTCTTAGGATTGGAAAATTACATACAATAGATTATGGTTTATATTGCTAGTATCCTTAGCCAAGGGTCTAACTAACAAATTTGAGTCTTTAAGACAAAGAGCCTAACTCATTAATTTGGTTCATTGTCTGTTAAAAGAATTACCTATATTTTTTGTATATAAGACAAATTTCAATTGAAAGGATGCTTAAGTGGAATTTAACAAAATTCTAAAGCAAGAATGGAAATGGCTTCATCATGCATCTACAAGAACTCTCCACATTTTATGATAATGATTTGACACATAGATGTCAATGACGGGGCTTACAGATGCAAGTCGCAATCAGACAGGAGTAGTTGAAAGTTGAGAAACAAGCAAAGAGATGAGAAGCTCCTTCACTCCACGCAAGAGGTCGAAGACACCTCCGTTTGTTTAATAATGCAAACCTCCGCACACGTCATTAGGGTCCTCGTTATTATTGCCTTGTTTATCTTCCATTGCTCGTTGATAATTTCAGTGTGAAATATTACCTGTACTGATGAAGTTTTGAAAGCACAGTAACCCCTTTTCCATGCTAGTCCCTAAGACATATTGGAATGTGTTTATTTCAAGCAGAGTTTGATAATTTAGTAATGTAATAAAAAATCTAAATCCCCTAATTAACAGGGAAATTGCCAAAAACAGAATATTATCCTTCAAAACTGCCCTGCTCAAACTGATGATGTACTTCTAGAAGGGAAACTGACTGAATTTGTCCCATGTGTTTTATTGGTACAGCTTGCCACCGAGACATTTACAAAGGAATTGATATGAGAGGTGACAATTTTAACCTATCTAAGGCTAATAGTGTTGAAGAATGCCAAAAACGCTGCACGAATAGCATTCACTGCCAATTTTTCACATACGCCACACAAGCATTTTCCAGTGCAGAGTACCAGTGAGTAAAATTTATAATGTTTGTTCTCTCTGATGGTACTTTTAGGATTTAATTGTATTCTTCATAACCTCTTTTTTTTTTTTTTTCAAATTGAAAACCAAACAGGACTTTTAGACCTAACAACCCTCCTTATTTACTTACTCAATTTTGGTATCATTTTTCTGGAAGAGAATGGTTTCCATTTGGACCACAGATAGGCTGTGCTTGTAGAATGAGGGTTTAGTAAAATAATGTCTCCCACCCCGTTCTCACCCTAACCTTCCCTCTGCAGGGGGGAAAGATGTCTATTTGATTAATATACAAACCCCTGACCCACTCATTGTCAAAATCATTGTTCTGATTGCTTTGTTTATTTTCCATTGACCGTGGATCATTTCAAAGCAAAATGGATGGCTGCATGCACCTTGCAGTTTAGAAAGCAAAGTAACTTCTTTTTTTCACATTCAGGAACAGCTGCCTATTAAAGCGGAGTCCAGGAGGAACACCCACCACTATAAAGGTGCTGGCTAACGTGGCATCTGGATTCTCACTGAAGCCCTGTGCTCGCTCAGAAATTGGTAATTACATGGCTATTATTTCACTATGTGATTGTAATAGGCAGAATAAGAGTCCCCCAAAGTTGTTCACATCCTAATTTCTGAAACCTGTGAGCGCGTTACCTTACACAGCAAAACGGGCTTTGTAGATGTGACTAAGTTAAAGATTTTGAGATGGGAGATTATTCTGGATTATGTGGACGGGCCCAATACAGTCACAAGGGTCCTTATAACAGAAAAAGGAAGACAGAAAGGTCAGAGTCAGAGAGAGAGAGAGAGAGAGAGATCTGAAGATGTTACACTGCTTTGAAGATGGAGAAAATGTCCATGAACAAAGAAATGCAGGTGGCTTGTAGAAACTGGAAAAGACGAGGAAACAGGTTCTCCTATAGAACTTCCCGAAGGAAAAAGCCCAGGCAACATCTTGATTTTAGCCCAGTAAGACCCATTTTGGACTTCTGATCTCCAGAACTGAGAGATAATAAATGTATGTTGTTTTAAGCCACTCAGTTTGTCATAATTATAATAGCAATAGGAAACTAGTACAGTGACATTGTAGAGAAAACTATAAGGTCATTTCTTGGTTGTGTCCATCATCTAGTGAAGTGACTCTACCACAACGAATCAATAAAATCCTGTAGTTTCAGACTTATAGGTAATTTCAGTTGAATTATCCAGAGAATTGCCATGACATTCCACCTTATTTAGTGTATCACCATGTTAATGATAAGATATTATTGAAACCAAATCACCAATAGCCAGTTCTACACAGTATTGAGAGCTGACTCTGTGTCAAGCCCTGTATTGGGTGCTGGGCTAGGACCTCTCCATGGATGATAGGGAAGTTGGCAACAATGAATCTATTTTCCTATTTGTTTCCTCTTTCCCCCAGCACAGCCCTTCCATGGTGCGTACCAGATTTACTGGTTCAAATTTACTGATTATTTAATTTTTAATATTCATATTTGTTTTTTTAAACATAATTTCTATCTCTTTATTCATATTCTGAGTTTGGTAAGACATTGTTTTCATACTTTTCTTTAGTTCTTTAGGCATGGTTTCCTTTAGTTCTTTGAACATATTTAAAATAGTTGACTTACAGTCTTTGTCTAGTAAAGCCAACATTTGTACTTCCTCAGCAACAGTTTATATTGACTGCCTTTTTTTCTGTGTAAGGGCCATACTATCTTGTTTCTTTGATATGGCTTATAATTTTTTGTAAGAAAAAATTAGACCTTTTAGATAATAGTATGTGGCAACTCTGGAAATCAGATTCACTTCTTCCCCAGACTTTGCTCTTATTACTGTTTTTTGTTGTTGTTTGCTGTTTGTTTGGTGGCTTTCTTGAGCTAATTCTGTAAAATGTGTATTCTATGCTGTATGTGGCCACTGGTGTCTCTGCTTGGTTTTCTTAGCAGTTATGTTACTGAACCAAGTAGGCTCGCCTCCTGGTGAGTTAAATAAGCCTATACACCAGTGGAAGTTATCTCACAAAGTAAAGTGTATTTGCAGCAAATAGGAGGCCATGAGGAATGATTTCCGAAGTTATGGCGTCCCTGAACAAAGGGAAGCAGGAACTTTTATTTCGGTTGGGGAATGAATATTCAAAAGGGAGATGCAGGTATGCGCTTGCACAGGCTCAGTTGGAGAACATGCTTCCACATAATGAGGCCTAAGCTCCTCCTGGAGAGATCTTTGCATTAAGAATAAGGCAAAGGTCATGGGCATAGCTCTTGTGGTGAGGCTTGGTCAGCTTCAGGATGGCTGGTGGTTACATCTCCTTAACATACAAAAGGAAAAGAAACAACTTGGAAAAACAGTTAATTGCTTCCAAACCCACCTTTGAGTTTCTCAGGCACCTAATTGGTGACAGTTAGCTAGTGATTGGACAGAAATTTTCTTAATGCCTATAACCAGTAAGTCTCCCAGCCTTTGATAAGGGGCTTTCTGTGAGTGTTGGGGCATGCCTTCAATGCTTAGGCAAGCATTCAGCAACTTTGCCTTGACCTTCACTTTCTGCTGATGCAGAGCTCACAGAGCTTAGCATCAGCCAGCAGTGAGATCTTAGGGCTTTCTTAGATCTTTCATGGCCACGTACACAGCCCTGGTCACGCACACAGCCCTATACATGCACATGACCTTCTAGAGCCCAGGAATTCACAGATTTACACCCTCCCCCTTCCCCCACCATGGACATCTCTTTCTCCTGGTTTTCGTTTTAAGATTTTTATTGGTTTCCTGTTTCCTCATCTGTAATTGCTGCCTTAGGCAGCCACAATGTTACATAAATGCCACAATTTTTTTTTTCTTTGACAAATATTTCCAAGGAAAAGGCCAGTAACACTGAGGAAGCTCTGAGTCATGTCAAATAAACTCAATTCTTGTGAGTGGGATTTTCCTGAGAACTTCCAGACAGGTCAAATAAAGACAAGTCACTGGTATGGGGATTAGAGTAGCTCCAACCCCATTCTGCCCCCTCCAGTGGCTGCTAGAGGTTTTCAGCACCATTATGGGGCTGTTTTAAGGGCTTACGTGGAGCTGGGAGAGGGAGATGGGAATAGGCCAAGTTAAAACCCCACAAAACTCACTGTTCTTACTGAGATTCAGCTATTTTTCTTGAATTAACACTTCCTGGACTGTAATAAACCTTTAGTTAATTTCTAGAGTTCTAAAAATGTTCATTTTGACCATTTTTCCAGTGCTCTCATTACTTTTACAGAGGAAAGGATTTTCAGAGTTTCTGCCATTCCTACTAACATCCTGTAGTGCTTTTGATAAACAAAACAAAGCAAACAAACTAGCTTTAAAAAAGAAAATGGGGGGCCAGCCCGGTGGCGTAGTAGTTCAGTTTGCTTGCTCTCCTTCAACGGCCCAGGGTTTGCAGTTTCAGATCCTGGGCACGGACCTGTGCACCATTCATCAAGCCATGCTGTGGCAGCATCCCACATATAAAATAGAGGAAGATGGTCACAGATGTTAGCTCAGGGCCAATCTTCCTCAGCAAAAAAAAAAAAAAAAAGAAAGAAAGAAAGAAAATAGTCTTCAGAACAAGGTGGCCCCTGTCCTTTCGTCATCTGGACTGGTCAGACCATGACTGAAATGTGTTCAGTTCTATGTTCCACATTTTGAGTGAAGCGATGGTCACCTGGAACATTTCAAAAGATGATAACCAGCATGGTAAGATGTCTAGAAGCAATGGAAAAATAAAAATGTTTAAAGGAACAAGTTAAAGACATTTAATCTGAAGAGTCAGGATGACTATCTTATTGTTCTTTTTGAAGAGTTATCGTTGGGAAAGGGATTAGACTAATCTGTATGGTTTCGTAAGGCAGATCTAGGTAAGTGCTACCATGAAGAATAAAAGAAAAAAATTCCTAACACCTAGAGTGGTCCAGAAAAGAATTGGGCCTTGTCATGAGATAGCAAGCTCCTTATCACTATAAATGTCTAAGTAGAAGCTGAGCAACTTGTCAGGGATGTCCTTGAGGGGATGTAGTTGTAGGTTGGCATGGATGACCCATAAATTATGTCATTTACTGAGGAACAACTTCCCTCTGTGAGTTCACAGGTTGCCACATGGACATGTTCCAGCACCTCGCCTTTTCAGATGTGGATGTGGGCAGAGTTATCACACCAGATGCTTTCGTGTGTCAAACCATTTGCACCTATAATCCCAACTGCCTCTTCTTTACGTTCTATACAAATGCATGGAATACAGAATCACAAAGGCGAGTACGCATGTGTAACATTTGCTGCTGCCTTGTCATCACTTTAGTTTTATCGTTTGAGTTTTTAAAAAGGTTTGTTCATTCCCCTCAAAATGCTTGAACCTGCAGTTTAAGTAGGTACTTTTCTGCCAGGTACAGATTAGTTAAGAGATTTGCGGACTTTTCTACCTACCTTCTCTTACTTAAACCTACTATTGAATCAATGAAACAACAGCCATGGAAAAGGAAGCATCTGATACCTTTCTTACAGATCTTAATGTTTTGTGTTAGCTTGAAGTATGAAGCACTCGCTGGCAGCACATCCTTTAAGCTCATTGGTTCTAATTCCTCTGTTTCAGAAACTAGAGCCCTGTTTTTCCTGATCGAGGCTCTGGTTCGACCTCTTTACCCTCAGATAACCCACCCTTTCCTTTATAAGAAAGCTGCAGCTAAGAGAAGGGTATATAGTTACATAATAGCATCAGCAGCATAAATCCCCAGAATTTGTTCTTTTTTTTCCTCAGTTGGAACTTAACCATTCAGCTCTTTTCAGGTTATCTATGGCTACCAATTTTCTTCAGAGGGAGATGTGACTTGGTTTACATTTAATGTCTATAATTTTTTAGAGTCCTGTAGTCTGATTTACTTCTGCATCTAATATACTTCTCAGAAGAATAAAATTTGCAGGATGCTTTTTTTGATATATGGTATTTTTGTATTTGCCTCTAATGCAGCTTTCTTTCTCTCTCTTCCTTTTTTTTTTTAATAGAAATATCTGTTTACTTAAAACTTCCCAAAGTGGGACACCGAGTTCCCCTACCCCTCGGAGAAACACCATATCTGGATATAGCCTTTTAACTTGCAAACAAACTTTGCCTGGTAATGTGATTCGAGAAGAGTATTACATAAAATATAAATTTTTTGATTTTCTAACAAGTCATAGTGATGAAATAATCATCAATGTACCAGAAACTTATGTAAATGTGGTTTATTTCTGTTTCATTTTATATTTTTTTATGTTTATAACTGGCACAGAGCCTTGCCATTCCAAAATTTACCCAGGAGTTGATTTCCAAGGGGAAGAATTGAATGTGACCTTCGTTAAAGGAGTGAATGTCTGCCAGGAGACATGTACAAAGACGATTCGCTGTCAGTTCTTCATATATTCTTTACTCCCAGAAGACTGTAGAGGAGAGAAGTTAGTGAAAGTTTATTTTTCAGAGACAGTCAGCAAGACAATTTCATGAACTTTCCCCCTCTGTGAAGGTTTAATCTTTATACGGATGATTTTATCTAGGTGTAAGTGTTCGTTACGATTGTCTATGGATGGCTCCCCAACTAGGATTACGTATGGGACACGAGCGACCTCTGGTTATTCTCTGAGGTTGTGTGAAAGTGAGGACAGCTCTGGTGAGTAAACCTCATTTTTCCAGAAACCTGTAAAAGGATGTCTGTGTTGTTCTGATAGCTTGCCTAGTCTTAGATAATGGAATTGTATATTTTGTTTTCCTTGGATGAAGAGGACTGTGTTTCACCTCTAAGTCCAACCATTAACTTCGACACTCTCTTTTTAGTCTGCACAACAAAAACAAACCCACGCATTGTTGGAGGAATCAACTCTACTTGGGGAGAGTGGCCCTGGCAGGTCAGCCTTCAGGTGAAGCTGACAACTCAGAGCCACTTGTGTGGAGGGTCGATCATTGGGTCCCAGTGGGTTCTAACTGCTGCCCATTGCTTTGATGGGTAAGTTTTGGATGCGTCTTATCCGGGGTCTTATCTTGCCTTTTAGTTTTGAAGAATCTATAATCAATTTCTTGATCATCAAGTCAGTTTATTGATAGGTTATTCTTTTTTAATAAAAGATATTTTAAAACAGGGACAGTATTCAAAATGTTGAACTAGGGCCTGAGCACTGAATGATCTGAACCATCAGAACAGAGTGTGGAGTGTTAGCAGGACTGATGTTCCCCGGGGGATATTACTTCTGCTTGAAAGAATAACCAAAAAATATTTCTACTTTATCGGGCCAACAGCATGTATGGCAGGGTTTTAAAGTTTTAAAACACTTAGACTTTGTAGTTAGACAGAACGGGGCTTGAGTCAAAACTCTGCACTTATTAAAAGTAAGAATGACTGCTAGTGGGAGTGCAAACCAGGGCAGCCACTATGGAAAACAGCATGGAGAGTCCTCAAAAACTTAAGAATAGAACTACCATATGATCCAGCTATTCCACTGCTGGGTATTTATCCAAAGAATGTGAAAACACAATGCGTAAAGATACAGGCACCTCTATGTTCGTTGTGGCATTATTCACAATAGCCAAGACTTGGAAGCAACCTAGCTACCCATCAAGGGGCGAATGTATAAAGAAGATCTGGTATATATACACAATGGAATACTACTCAGCCATAAAAAGGGATGAAATCTGGCCATTTGTGACAAGGTGGATGGACCTTGAGAGTATTATGCTAAGTGAAATAAGTCAGATGGAGAAAGTTATATGATCTCACTCATAAATAGAAAATAACAACAACAAACAAACATATAGAGACAGAGATTAGATTGGTGATTTCCAGAGGGGAAGATGGGAGGGGAAGGGCAAAAGGGATGATTAGGCACATGTGTATGGTGATGGATTGTAATTAGTCTTTGGACGGTGAACATGATGAATAATCTACACAGAAATTGAAATATAATGATGTACACTTGAAATTTATATAACATTGTAAACCAATGTTACCTCAATTAAAAAAAATAAAGGTGTGAATGACCCTGGGCAATTTGTTAATCTCTCTTAGCTTTATTTTCCTATCTGTAAAATGTGAATCATTATAGTATCTAATTTGTAAGGTTATTGGAAGGATTAAGCGACATGCCTAAAATGCTGAGTACTATACCTGGAACGTAAAAATTACTCACAAAATATAAGCTACGATTAAATAAGAAATGTAAAAATGGACAAAGCCTATGAACAAGCAAAAGAGATACTAAGAGCCCTAAAATAAAAGATGCTTGATCTCTTTCAAAAAGTATTTTTGTTTTCGTAAAATTCCCTCTCTTTCCGTGTCTAAAAGGGCAGGGTCTGGGTTATTGTGTTCTGGGATTGAGGGTACTGCTTTCAAAATATCACAGAGGCTGTGGCACAATTGGGCAGAGCAAAGTTCCTCCATAGCTGCCGCGTGGCAGCCTGGGCCTCTGGTTAGAGGCTGTGCTGCACGTGGCATTGCTAAAGAGAAGGCTGTTGGTCTGGATGGAAAGATTTTGTGAAGGGAAATAGCAGGTCCCCTTTTTACTATATGCACCCCAATCTGGAACCAAGAATTTTCATCTTTTTTTCCCCAGCATTATTGAGATATAACTGACATATAACATTGTGTAAGTTTAAGGTGTACAATGTAATGATGTGATATATGTATATATTATGAAATGATTACTGCAATATGGTTAGTTAACACATCCATCACCTCACATAGTTACGATTTTTGTGTGTGTGATGAGAACTTTTAAGATCTACTTTCTTAGCAACTTTCATATATACAATACAGTATTGTTAACTATAGTCACCATGCTTTAGATCACATCCCCAGGACTTACTCATCTTAACCAGAAGCTGGTACCCTTTGACCATCTTCACTTATTTCCCAGCCTCCCCTCCACCCCAGGGGACAACCACCAATCTGCTCTCTATTTCTTTGAGTTTGGTTTTTTAGATTCCACATATAAGTGAGATCATACAGTATTTGTGTTTCTCTGACTTATTTCACTTAGTGTAATGCCCTCACAGTGCATCCATGTTGTCAGAAATGTCAGGATTTCCTTCTTTTTTATGGCTGAATAATATTCCACTGTACACATATACCACAACTTCTTTATTCCAATCATCTGTCAATAGAAACAACCTAAGATTCCGTATCTTGGCTATTGTATAAAATGCTACTATGAACATGGGAGTGCAGATATCTCTTTGAGATAGTGATTTTGTTTTCTCCAGATATACACCCAGAAGTGGAATTGCTGGGTAATATGGTAGTTCTATTTTTAATTTTTTTTTTTTTTTTGGTGAGGAAGATTGGCCCTGAGTTAACATCTGTTGCCAATCTTCCTCTTTTTGCTTGAGGAAGATTCTCACTGAGCTAACATCTGTGCCAATCTTCCTCTATTTTATATGTGGGTCGCCGCCATAGCATGGCTTCATGAGTGGTGTGTAAGTCTGCGCCCAGGATCCAAACTCATGAACCCTGGGCTGCTGAAGCGGAGTGCGCAAACTCAACCACTATGCCACCAGGCTGGCCCCTATTTTTAATTTTTTGAGGAACCTCCATACTGTTTTCCATAGTGGCTGCACCAATTTACGTTAAGAATTTTCATTCTTGAAGGCTCAGTGTGGTACGTTTATAAGAAGTGATATACATAGAAACACTGTAATTTAATTAAAAGAAAGCTACTTTGTACCTGATATCGCCATTATTTCCCCTAGAGTTTTGTTTGAGCACATCTGTCTAGCACCATTCACTTAATGATGATAAAAATTTCCAGATATTTACACAAAATAAGACTTTGCGTTAGCTCATAATTCTATACTTACTTTGTATATATTCATATTTTAAAGAGTTAATTTAAATTTTCATACTTCCTAAAATATAGATGTATTTTATTTTATTTTATTTTTAAATGTATTCCCTCTTTTTTTTTTTAAGATTTTATTTATTTATTTATTTATTTTCCCCCCAAAGCCCCAGCAGATAGTTGTATGTCATAGCTGCACATCCTTCTAGTTGCTGTAGGTGGGACGCGGCCTCAGCATGGCCGGAGAAGCGGTGCGTCGGTGCGCGCCCCGGATCTGAACCCGGACTGCCAGCAGCGGAGCGCGCGCACTTAACCGCTAAGCCATGGGGCCGATATAGGTGTATTTTAAATAACACTGAAGTCCCCGTAATTTGCCCTGTTAGACGGGCTTGTGTAAAATCAGTCTGACTTCTTGACAGTTCTGAATTTCATGGAAGCAATTGCTTTCAGGCTTGGTGAAGTGAGCAAGGTTTTCCCGTGATAAACTACTAGAGTCTCTCCCGAACACCATCTCTCTCAGAATGGGACAGCAACATTCTTGTATTTTTACTTACAGTAAACATTACATAATTATATAAATGTACATTTTTCAATGTTTTTAACTAAATCTTCAAAAATTCGGTACCGCTGCTGTTGGTGATGACGAATTGCCAGAAGGAGAAATTAGGTAAGAAAAAATATGTCATATGTAGTATTTTCTTCCCAGTTCTTTTCTGAAAGGTAGAGTGAAAGGAAAAAGGACCAATATCAAAGGCCAGACTTTCTGGTTTCAAATAGATGTTTATTTTGCCCTCCTAGGCTTTCCATGTCAAGTGTTTGGCGAGTTTATGGTGGCATTTTACATCTGTCAGAGATAACAAAAGAAACGCCTTTCTCACAAATAAAAGAGATTATTATTCACCCAAATTATAAAATCTCAGAAGTTAATCATGACATTGCCTTAATAAAACTTGAGGCTCCTCTGAATTATACTGGTACGTAGCATATTTAAGAAGAAGCTTTATAGCTGAATTGTATTGGTTTAATTTTCACATCAATTTGAATGAAAGGGCAGAATCTGGAGAGATTGTCTTTAGTTTCTGGTTGGTGGAGTGGGGGTAAAGGTGAAAATTGCCAGGGGAGATAAAACCTGTGACTTGACATAAAATCTCTTTTACTTAAGGGGCAAGAAATGTTAATTAGTTAATACAAGTGCTTATACATTATTGAATAGACATAGGAAATGTCTGTGCCATCTGGAAAGCATGGCTTCTTTTGACAAGAGAAGCAGAATTACCATTGCTTTGGGCATTGGCATCCTGTCATGCACCGTGTAACAACATTTCAGTCAATGAAGGACTGCATATACCATGGTGGTCCCATAAGATTAGTACCATAAAGCCTAAGTGTGTAGTAGGCTATAGCATCTAGGTTTGTGAACATACACTCTATGATGTTCACACAATGATGAAATCACCTAACGATGCATTTTTCAGAACGTATCCCCGTTGTTAAGTCACACATGACTGTGTTAAAAATATATGAGGTCAACTGGGGCCACATATTAATTTCCAGGTGTAACTTGAGTAGGGAAGAGACTGATCAGAAGGAAGATCTTGGAAGACAGCAGCAGTGGAGTTAGAGGTGTCACCTTTGGAAGTACAATGCTGAACAGTTGCTGAATGCCCGCCGTGTCCATTAATAATTCTGTGACCTCATGCATGTTCCTTTCACTTCTTTGCACCTCTAATTTTCTCATCTGTAAAATGGGCATGATAATTATCCCATTAGTTTCTTATAATAATTAAGTCAGTTAATAAGTTAAAGCACTTAAAATGGTGCCTGAAACAGTGTAGACACTCTGTTATTACTATTAAGGGTATCACAGACAGAATAAGACATAAGAATGCTTCTAAATGTTTTGACACTAAATTTGGGCTCTGAGTTTTAAAATTTAATCCAGAAAATTTAACACCAAAAATATTATGTGAAAATGACTCTGATGGTGAGGAATTTTCTTGAATCATTGACCTCAGAAGTTGAGTAGAACGCAAAAGGGTTATTCGTCTTGGTGCTATTCTATAGAAAGAGAAGATGAGAGAAGGAAAGCATGGATTTTTAAGGTCAAGTTCCACACCTTTATCTAACCAAACTCTAATTTAAAACTTATCTTTCAGAATTCCAAAAACCAATCTGCCTACCTTTCAAAGATGACACAAATACCATTTACACCCACTGTTGGGTAACCGGATGGGGCTTCACAAAGGAAAAAGGTAGACCATGACATTTTAAATGTTCCTACAGCAAGTCTTATAGGTTAAAGTACATGGAAAGGATCAGTTTAATGGGCCTCTATCTAAAATTATATCCAAACTCATGATCTTTCCAATCTATTCATTCTCACATATTTTATTCAGTGACTCTTGATAAGACGTACTTTTGCTTGGGCTTTGAAAAATTTATAACGTAAATTTTTAAGCATCTTACTTTATAATAAAGATCATTCATTTGACTTCACATATAGGATTGGTCCCGTATAGGGCTAACAAGCCCACCGAAGCCCATCGTGTCCTCAGTGTTAATAGTGTTCCCATCTCTCAATGCCATTGTTCTCCCTTGATATTAACGACCAGCAGTGCAGGCAGCCATACCATCTCTCTTTATGGCAGGCTTTTAATAATTTTTTTTCATGTATCCTTCCTGCATGAAAAAAAAATTATTAAAAATCCGATAAAGCCTGTGAACCACTTCTCTAATGATGCTTTTACATGCTTAAATAAAACACCTAGAATTATAAAGGAAACCAAAGAAATTGCAATACAGTTATCAAAATACTTTTAAAAAGGTATGATATAGTAATACACATGCTTTTTATTAATGCATTAAATAGCAAGTTGTTCTCATGACTACCATAATGTTGAAATTCTGGTGAGCACAAATGATATTTTCAGTGATCTACCACAACTGTAATGTGATAGGGAAATATCTATGACTTATATTGATGGCAAAGTCACAGGTACTGCTAACCCTCCTGTGTTTTGTGCCTACATTCACAATTAAGGGAAGTGTTAGACTTCAGTTGGAGGTTGGTGAAAATAAAAATGTGTTTTTTTTTTTTGTATCCAAGGAAATAATGTGAATTATTTCTATGTGAGTTATTTATATAGAAATAATGGGAATTATTTATATGGACCCCAGGTTAAGAACCCCTCCTTATGTACACTTGGGGTATTTCAATTGCCCTTGAGATTTTTAGGAAACAGACTATTCTTTCCAAAATTATGTTCCTGATAGACAAAATAAGGAATAATATTTGCATTATTCTTTACAAAAGGAGGGAGCTTGCCACACTCTCTCCATCTTTCCTGATGCACTCCTTTATTCAACTAATTCAAAATTTTCAAATTTTGGTCTAGTACCTTGAGGCAGGAAGAAATTAAAAGTAACCTTTAACCAAACAAAAAAAGCTCCCAACATCTATCCAAGGGGAGCCTGGGCACCGGTGGAAGTTAAACTATTTGTAAATAAATTATTCTTCATGGAAAATACTCACTTGCATATATTCGAAGGACAAAATACTCCTCTGTTGCCAGAGGTTTGTTTTTTTTTTTTACCCCCAAATCATATATTTTAAAATTATCATTTTGAATATATAAAACAAAAGCTGAAAGGTAAGAACTTCCAAGCCTTTGGGTTGTAGGCAATAAGAGGGATTTTCTGAGAGACTTCTATTGAGATGAGAGGATGGTAGAGAATATGGAAGCAAAGTCTCTGGTCGGCTCTGGAGGGCTGGGGTTATCCTAACACTGCATCAGAGGCCAATACAGAGCGCTCTCTCGCTCTCTCTCTCTCTCTGTCTCTCTCTGTCTCTCTCTGTGTCTGTATCTCTACCTTCTCACCGTTACTGTTTTGATCCGGAGAAATTACCTTATTGAAAAGTTCGTCATTCTGATTTGCTTTAAGACTTTAGTCTTATGTCCATATTTATTGTATTTCCTATTTCTGAAGTTATATGTTGGTTACCTCGTAGGTGAAATCCAAAATACCCTACAAAAGGTAAATATTCCTTTGGTAACAAATGAAGAATGCCAGGAAAGACTTAGAGATCATGAAATAACCAATCAGATGATCTGTGCTGGCCATAAAGAGGGAGGCAAAGACGCCTGCAAGGTAATGCCTTCAATTATGAAAAAACACACAACGGGCTACTTGAGAAAACCAATTTCAAAATATATTCTCCATTGTGTATTTCAGTATAGTTTTTAAAATAATTTAGAGCCAAATGATCTGATAATTTTCTAAGTAATCTTTAACAAACTGAATATATATATACACATATGTCACAATCTGTGCAGGGGCATGCTATATTTGAGAGGGGACAATTGTACATACAATAATTGTACTAAAATATAAGAGCGATAGGTTTATTTGACATTGAGATGACGATGTCAAAATTTTTTTGTTGGAATCAACAGAAAATGCAACCATACACCATTGAATTAAATCGTTTTCACCACATCCAACAACTAATTAGACACGAGATACCTAAAGAGCCATAAGAAATTATATGTGCATGGTGTGTGTGGTGTGTGTAGTGTGACTATAGGATTTTAAAGGCACGTCTGTCATAACTTTCTATCATTTTATTTTTCCACCCACTGCGACACAGGGAGATTCAGGTGGTCCTTTAGTTTGTAAACACAAGGGAACATGGCACTTGGTGGGCATCACCAGCTGGGGAGAAGGCTGTGCCCGCAGGGAACAACCAGGTGTCTACACCAGAGTTTCTGAGTACATAGACTGGATTTTAGAGAACACACAGCACCAAGATGGACAGTCTTTAATGAAGTCACAAGCATGAAGAAGCTTTTTAGAGGCACAGAAGAGCCCAGTTTGTAGCATAAGTTTTGCAATGTGGGTTCAATTCAAATACTGAGCCTTGGGGTCCTCGTCTGCAAAAATGTGGAGAGTGGACTCTACCTCGCATCCTTGTCATAAGGCTAGAGTGAGATAATGCATACAGAGCTGCTGAGGGCAACGTCTTGCAGAGGCATGCTGTGAGCCTTCAGTAATAATGCTAATAATGGGCGATAACAACTGAAGATCTCCACAATTGTTTGTTGTGAAATAAAGAGTGTGATTAAAAGATGTTTTCTTCTGATTGTGAAACAGAACCCAGAAGATATCTGACTCCAGATCCTAGCACAGTGCATGGGATCATTCTAATCCTACCGCTTCCTCTGAAACTCACTGTATCTCAGAGATAATAATTTCTTCTCTGTGCCTTACCTGCGTGGTCATTAAAGCCTACTGCTGCCAGCCTCGCTTGGGGTGAGGAGCCAATAAGCTTGGGTTTTGTTCTGTCAAGTGGAAGGGAAGACACCTATGTAATATTCACATTTCCAAGAAAGAGATGGGTTATCTGAACCTGGGTGAATAGTAGTGTACCTTTTCATTTGGTCTCCCACCTTGGTTACCCTGACATTAGTGCAGGGCTCCAAGCTGGCCGTGTGGTTGTCTGGTTGTGGCTCATCGCACAGCCTTCTTGGAGGGCAAGGAATCTGCGTTGCTGGGGCTTCAATGCATGTTTGTTTCTGCAATAATAATTCAAGAAGCATTATTAGGTATAAAGTATTTCATAAAATTCAGTCTTGTAAATTTATGGTAGTAGGAAGTAGCCCTGAAGTGGATGATATAAATCCTTATATGACACAAATTCCAAACTTGACAGTGATTATCACAACTGATACCTGCTGGTTGGATTCGGTTCAGTTAAGCTGACTTAACATTTACACAGAAGTGACCATTTACAAAATATTGTGTAAATTAAGTAGAAAAATAGGACAGTGAAGTTTCTAAGAAAGACTGAGTTTTTCCTTCCATGCTAAAGACACACTGAGTGGCAGAATGTGCTAAAGATGGAGGGAGTTGAAGGAAGACTGGTAGGTCTGGGTTATTCACAAACCATCCAACAGGAAAGAGAAGAGTTAAGAGTTTACTCCAGAAGTAAATTCTCCAGATTTTGTAAAATCTGACTGGATTCCATGAAATGATTAACAATAAACACAATTTCAACCTTTACTTTTGCATGCAATAAAGATATCGGTCTTTGTTCTTGTGTGAGTGTTGTTTTATATTTAAAAGGGAGAAAAATGGTTTGCAATGAAAATCCTTTATCTCTAGCTTTTAGTGTTGTAATTTTAAAGGGTGTTTGAACAGGACTTTGGAGTGTTTTCAGGCTTTCGTTGGTTAGGAAATGACCTTGTTTGGGCAAAACTGAGACAAGAGTTTTGAAATGTGGAATTCCCCTGGGGTATAAATGGTCACTTTAAAGTTGCCAACTAGAACTAGTGGTACTGGAATTGTCTCTTTGTTTTTTATTTATTTTTTGCTAGGAAGGATTTGCTGAGCTAACATCTGTTGCCAATCTTCCTCTTTTTTTTTTTCCCTCCCCAAAGCCCTAGTACATAGTTGTATATCCTAGTTGTAGGTCCTTCTAGTTCGTCTAGGTGAGCCACCGCCACAGCACAGCTACTGACGTGACCGGAACCGAACCCGGGCCACTAAAGTGTAATGCACTGAACTTTAACCACTAGGCCATCAGGGCTGGCTCTGAAATGGTCTTTTTATGACTCTCCATGTCTTCAAGTACAGGGGTGAACCGAGGTGCCCTTCACACAGGAAGAGCCTCATGGGACCGAGGGGTGTGTAACAGGCTAAGAAGGAAAGAGGTTGGAATGACTTTGCCCCCCAAGGAAGAGGCAGGGGTCTCTGGGAGTGGCATCCAAGAGAGGGTGGTCGCAGCACCAAGCCTGGAAGCTATCACTGCTGTTCCCTATGACCTCAGCAAATGTCCATGTGGAGTACACAACACGCGTACACATCTGATAAAGGCTAGCCAAGGGCTCCAACATCTGTCTCATTCCTCACCAAGGTGTGAGAAACCCCTAATTTAAATTAAACTTCTTATTTTAATTATTATTTATCTCTTTCTGCTCACTAAACAGTGAGCCACTTTGAAGGAGGCTCTCTTTTATGCGTATGGCATGTAAATGGGCATTCAGCAAATGTCTAATGAATGAATACATCTTTATTCTAAAGATGGGGCAATGGAGTCTCGAAGAGGTAAAAAAGATTAGCTCAAGGTCACTGGCAAATACAGAGCCAGAATTAAGCTTTGCATTCATGTTGCCTCATACTATGAGAAGGAGAAAAGATGACAGGAGCATTTATAACCATCATTTGTTATTTTCATTATCGTCTAAGGCAGCAGTTCTCAACTGGAGACAATTTTACCCTCCACTCACACCCAAGGGGCATTTCACAACGTCTGGAGACATTTTCGGTCGTCATACTTGGGTGAGGGAGTGCTACCAGCATCTAGTGGGGAGAGGCCAGGGATGTTGCTAAACAGCCTACAGTGCATGGGACAGCCCCCCACAACAAAGAATTATCTGGCCCAAATAATAATTCCAGGGTTCAGAGACCCTTATCTAAGGTCAGTATTAAAACCTTATAATGAAAAGGGACACATTTCAGGAACAGCAAGACAGCGGTTGTAGGACGTGGGAGGCTGTGCCCTTTTTCAAAGCAGGCCTTGATGAGAGAGACGTTTCCAAGAGAAAGTTGACTGTGGCTGTGACTAAGAAGGGGGTCTCCACCAACAGTATGCCTGGGCGGTTTTTTAGGTCACCAATGCTCCTAATTTCTGGTTTGCAATTGCATCTCTGTAGACTAAGTTCTGGATTCCTCCTGAGATTTTGTCTAGTAATTTCCCATTTTTATTAGGCTTCAAAAGCATTTTATTTCACTAGGGGGAAAAAGAACAACTTTACCTTTAAGATAAAAGTAGTTGACATCAGAATTCTAAACTGCGATGGTGTTAGTTGAAAAGAGTTTTCAAAATAGTATCAGTTTGAAAGGAAAGTCTGTTTAATCTCAAAGAGTTTCTACGCAGTTAAGACTCTTATTCCACTTTTATTTGAAAAGACAAAAGGATATTTGGAATCCTTATATTATTTCAAAGGCTTTAGAGACTTCACTAACTAGCTAAACGAAACTTGGGAAAATATTATTTAGTTTCCCAGTGAAGTATTTTTCTCATTGGAGTCTTTCTATTTCTCTCAATAGAGTTGGAGAGTTGTCATTATAGTCTTTTTATTGGGGCTTTAGGATAGAGATGGGGTTTCATGGGTAAACAATACAGGGTTGTAAGGACCTTATATAATTTCACATATCAGTTTTCCATGAAAACCTGTTGTGGCATAAATTTGCCATTCTATGTTTGAGCTTCATAAAAAGCAGTATGTCATAAATATGCACTTTGTGTGTACTGGAATGTACTTAATTTTAAATGAAAAACTCAGGAAAGCAACTAAAGACTCTTTATGTCAAGATAGGTCATAAAACTGGCAATAGATCAAATAAAAATGTCTGAATACCTGCCTTCCAGATAGAATGTCGCAATAGTTCCTTATCACTTTGTATAAAGACGTCTTCTAAGTTCACATCCCTCTTAACTTTCTGCCCTATGGAACAAAATGCTGGCTTTTCTCTTCTCAAAAATTCTCCGATTAGTTTATATGGGGCTAATCTTCGAATTTACTTTTATTCACTGTCTCCTTCAGTAAGTTCTCTCTTTTTCCTCATATTTCCCTTTCTGTCAGAGTTCTGAAAGGGCTGTCCAGTGTTTCTAATCTTGGGTCATTTTTCTCTGTAGGCCTTTGGTCACCAAGGACTGGGTATTCCACACCTTCAGAAACCATTCAGATAATGGCGACATTATTATGATAGACATAAGATTGTCACTCTTGGTCTCCAAACATTGAAATCCTCAAAGTAAACTGGTGACATTTTCTAGGTTTGGAAGATCACACTCATATTAGCACATCGTACCTGAACAAAGTATAATATTTCCTCTGGTACCTATAACTTCAGCAAGATCTCCAGGAGGGACAAATGTCATTTTATTTCTTCCCGCATCCTCAGAATATTTTTAAAACTTATGACTCCATTTATAAGCTAAGATCTTATTTGCCTTTCTATGGAAGATTAGGAGTCTTTTCTGAACCATAAAATTTTCTTTCTCTAAAATTTATTTAAATTAGGCATATTAAAAAGTGTGGGGTTTTTTTAGTTTATTTCTTTCAGGTTTCTAGGCGACCACGTACAAATCCTTAGGGCTACTTAGTGTCGTCTAATGTTATCAGTGAGGAACCCGAGCCCAGAGAGAGAAAGCAACCTGGCTGAGGACTCACAGGTAGCTGGTTTACAGTGTGGGAGGCTGGTTTCTGCTCAAGTTATATGACTAGTAAACCAATGAACAGATCTGGGTAACAAAGGACACACATCACCATGCCTTCCACAGGGCTTCTAGCCCTTCTTCAAAGTCAGTGGGAAATCTAATTAGGGGAAAAGTCACAGAAATCTAATTAGGGGAAGCCTGGAAAAATATTCCACAAGCTTTCCTCTCTATGACATGCAAAAATTCCTCCCATTAGGAGGTGCCCTCCAGGACAAAGGGAATTAACCTGATGTTTTATGATTGCTTGTCATGAAACAGCTAGACATGTCACTTCCTAGGTCTCATTTGTGTCTCAGTGCGCCAAAATCTAAAGAAAGTTATGAAAGTCTCATATGTTTTTAAAAAAATTTAATTTAGACTTTCAGTGTTCAAGTGGGATAGTAAGGAGCTTGGCTCCTTAGAACTAATAGTAGCTGCATAAGCCTCTGAGGAGGTGACATTATACAAAGGGAAGCTGTGAATCTAGAAGAGTAGAGCACCTGTGGTCTGCCCTTGACTTTCTACCCACCACCCCAGCCCTGAATGGCGGAAGTTCTGCCCCTAGGTCATACTGCGCATCAATAAGTCCATCAGACTTCCCTTGTTTTCTTTTTAGACTGTGAGACTCAAGTTAGGCTGGAATTAATGGTTAACAGCTGATGTTTGAAAGTGTGGTTAAGAGCAGCTTTGGCTCACAGGCACGGTGAATGTGAGTTTGCCCAACCGCTAAGGCACACAGGCAAATTCAAGTTCTGTAGCTGTCTCTCTGTGTGTCACCTGTTTACATACACAGTAAGATAAGAGGAAAAATTTTAATGTATTGAAAAAGCAAGCTACTCTACCAAGGAATATTTTTGACATGCAAGGATTTTAAGGACTTTCACAGACATGCTGTACAAAGAGACGGTGTTACATAACAATGGGAACCAGTAAAAGTAAATATTAAAGTTAAGTGAACATTACCTGCACAAGCTTATTTAGAGGATGAAGACCATTTTGGAATAAGAAAAGCATTCTTACTAAGAATTTCAGCAAACGAGGTGTTTTCAGGTATGATTTCAAAAATTATTAAGATTTCTCTCAGGCAATTATTCCTCAAAGTACCTCTTTCTACCATGGGGGGGTTTTTAAAAGTTTTACAATAGAGAACGATTAATTTTTAAAATCTGTCTGATTTAACATTTTTGAAGTTTTTAGTTAATATCCATAACCAATTTGAGAGGAGATGCAGAATAAAAGAAGAGTAATAGTGTGTGCTCAATAACAAGTATTTTACAAATTAAAATGACATTCAAGAGCAAATATTAAAAAATCAGAAGTCTTGATTTGTCCCGCTGATAGTTGGTTTTTCATAGAACAGTTTAATGCTTCATAGGCATAAGTATACTTATAGGTGTCCGGGACAACCTGGTAAAATATTTGCAACAGAATTTTAAAAATTGAAAACTTCATGAGTAGAAAATCATTTAGAGCTCTTTGATATAGAGAGACTCAAAGATGGAAAGAAAGGAAATAAATTGGAAGAAAAGACAAAAAAATGGAAAAATGGTGGGGGAGGGAAGGGTCAGATGAGAAATATCTGGTTAGTGGTAAGCTGGAGCCAGAGAAGAGGGAAGGGAGGGAGAGAACCCTTTCTTTCAGTGCTGGGTTCTTCAGAACTATGAGAGTGTTGACTGCCACACACACAGTCATGCCGAGGAACGTTCTAGGATTTGGGGAAGATAAAATTCAACATGGCGATAGGAACTCTGTGAACACTGTTGAGTTCACTACTCCTCTCCCTCCCTAGTTCTTGTAAACTCTGATGTCAGTAAACTAATTACAAATTCACATTCTATGTTCTAAACATAAGCACATTTTTCTTTTTGTAGGATGATTTTATTATATCAAATGGTACATTTCATTTTGCTCGCCTCGGTTTCTGGTGGTAAGTAGAGCTTTATCTTCAGTATGGACTGGAAATAGCTTGGTTCTCTGACTCATAAATTAGAAAAAAAGAGAGCAGAAGCCCAGAGAGAGAAATCACACCACAGTCCCCATATATGTGGGAGAATGAATCCCACACCATCCACTCCTGGGAAGGAAACAAAATTGTTTTATTTTTTGCTTGAGGCTCCAGGTGTTTTCAAAGAAGAAAAGGAAATTGAGGTCAACGGATTATTCATAATAGTAGGAATCTATGTCTATATCTATATCCATATCCATATTTATTTATATCTAAATTTTCATCACATTTAAATGATATTTAAGAGCAAAATTACAAAATAGGAGTTTTGATTCACCTCATTTAGTCAGTTTTCCATAAAGCAGTCAGTTTCGTGCAATGCACACACACACACACACACTAGCAACTTTGGACTGAAAAATGTTATGTGAATATTCATACATAGTTTACGCATTTCAATAATTTAATTTTAATTCTCCGCTCTACATCACATCCACTAAATTTGTTTATAAATTACTTAACCAATATTCAGAAGAACAAATCAGTACAAGTATTTTTAGCCCCTGTGTTTATTCTTTTTTTTTTTAACCTTTTTTTTTTTTTGTGAGGAAGATCAGCCCTGAGCTAACTTCCATGCTAATCCTCCTCTTTTTTGCTGAGGAAGACCGGCTCTGAGCTAAGATCTATTGCCAATCCTCCTCCTTTTTTTTTTTCCCCCCCAAAGCCCCAACAGATAGTTGTATGTCATAGTTGCACATCCTTCTAGTCGCTGTATGTGGAACGCGGCCTCAGCATGGCCGGAGAAGCCGGGCTGCCAGTAGCGGAGCGAGCGCACTTAACCGCAAAGCCACCGGGCTGGCCCCTGTGTTTATTCTTTATTTAAAATGAAAGCGTCAACATTCCTTTTAAAAATAACTTACATATATTACATTTAATTTCTGCTGTTGCTAGCATTTTATACACAGTACACTTATTCTGGCATATGTGAAAAATGGCAAATCTAGGTAAAGAGATTTAAAATAAATTCCAGTTACGGTATTAAACTATACAGTTCATAATTTCATTTTTCTTAGTAACCACATTGTTATCCAGGTCATTATATTCCTTCATTGTCATCATTATGAAACAGTATTGTTATTTCATTGATAAATAAATCAGTGCTAACTCAGTGGACATATTTTGAACACTGGACCCTGTACCTGCATATACAATCTTTATGTATATATATGGAACATTTACAAAAATTGACCACATTCAAGGCCCCAAAGCAAGTCTCAACAAATTTTAAAAGATTAAAATTATACAGAGCACGTTATCCAGTCACAGTGGAATTAACCTAAAAAATAACAATGAGACAACCGGAAAATGCTCCAATGTTTGAAAATTAAGTCACACCCTTTTAAATAAATATAGGTCAAAAAAGAGATCACAATGGAAGCTAGAAAATATATGGAATTAAATGATAGTGAAAATATGGCATATCAAAACTTTGGGATGTAGCTGAATCAGTGCTGAGATAAGTGTGTATAGACTTACAGGCACACACTAGAATGGAGAAAAGGTAAAAATTAATGATATAAGAATCCATATCAAGAAGGTAGAAAGAGAATAGCAAATTAAATGCAAAAAAAAAAAAGTAGAAAGAAGAAAAAATAAAGAAAATTACAGAAATCAACTGAATGTAAAACAAACATATATTAGAGAAGGTCAACTTAGTCACACTCTCCAACCCGTTTTGTAAGGTCAGTGTAATCTTGATACTAAAACCTGACATTATGACACTATGACAAGCCACAGGCCTTTTTTCTTCATGAACATAGATGCAAACGTCATAAACAAAATATTACCAAACTTAACCCAGCAGTATGTTAAAAAAAAATAAAAATAAAAAGAATGATTACATTGCCACAAAGTTGGGTTTCTAGGAATGAAAATTTAGTTTAGCATTCAAAAATCAATAGAGGCACCCAAAAGAAATGAAAGAAAAGACTCTAAGAGCTATATTCGTAGCAGCATTATTCACAAGAGCCAAAAGGTGGAAGTAACCCAAGTGTTCATCAACAGATGAACAGATAAACAAAAGGTGAACATACATACAGTGAAATATTATTCAGTCTTAGAAAGGAAGGAAATTCTGACACATACTATGTCATGGATGAACTTTGAAGATATTGTGCTAAGTGAAATAAGCCAGTCACAAAAGAACAAATACTTTATGATTCTACTTATATAAGGTATGTAAAGTAGTCAGTTTCATAGATAGAAAGAAGGACGGTGGTTGCCAGTGTTTGGGCAGAGCAGGGACGGGGAGTTAGTGTTTAATGGGTAGAGACTTTTAGTTGGGGAAGATGAAAAAGTTCCGCACATGTGTGTGTTACTACAATAAAAAATAATTTTTAAAATTAATAGTGCATAAAAAAATTTTGATAAAATTCCATTCATGATAAAAACTCTTAGCAAACTGGAAATAGAAGGGAACTTCCTTCATCTGTTAAAGAATATCTTAAAACAGACAGGCAAACGAAAATCCAAACCAAAAATCTTCAAGGAACCTAATACTTAATAGTGAAGCATTGGAAGTTTTCCCTAGAAATTGAGACTAAGACAAGAATTCCCACCGTTACTGCCATTAAACATAATACTGGAGGTCCTAGTCAGAGCGGTAAAGAACGAAAAAGAAATAAAAAGTAAAAGATCAGAAGGAAATAACTTTTATGGTTCACAGATGATACGATTGTGTACCTAGAAAAGTCCAAAATAACCAACACAAATTATTTGAGCCAATGCATTATATTAGCAAGAAGTCTGGAATCCGAACTCAATATACAAAAAAGAGCACTTGCTAATTTGCAAACAACAGATTAACCAGTTTTTACTGGCACTAAAAAGCTGTATTTGGATTTTGAAAACCAATCCTCCTTGTAAAACTAAATGATCCAATTAGTATAGGGTATATTTTAAGAAATTCAGAATCTATATTAAATATATAAAATCTGTTTAATTTACCAAATAATTAATAAGTTTCTTAAAAGTAATGTTTTAATGTAGCATGCTTGCTTTGCACCAAGAGGTGGGATTTCCATGGTCAATGGGAATATTTTGAGGTGAGAATCGACTCTCCATCAATGGGAGGCTGCCATACAAGTCCAGCGGAAGTAACACAGAGCTTGGGGAGACAAGGCAGGTTTCTGTTATGTCCCAGGTCATTCTTCGTTAGCTGCCAATTTTGGAGAAAATCGTGCTATATACAGAGGTTACAGCTGGGTAAGTTTGTAGGCATATATAGTGAATTTTTGAGGATAGTCTTTGGCAGGGATCCTTGACTCTCTTTTCTCACATAGATCCCTTTGGAAATTTAGTGAACACTCTGGTCTCCATTCTCAGAATCATGTTTTTAAAGGTATAAAGTAAAAATACGTAGGATTACCAAGGAAATCAATCATATTAAAATATAGTTAGTTAAAATGTAAAAAACAAAAAAAGTGATATAAAAATAGATGTGCTTCTTGTTAACACACTCTGTAACAAGATTTAGTGGTGGGCCTAAAACTGAATAGCAATAATTTACCACCAAACTAGTAATGAGTGATAGTGATATTTTGAAATATCTGCAACTGGAGTATTTTCTTTTCAAATCTGTGATTTTTATTATGACAAAGTCACAGATACTATGAACATGAATGTGGTTTGTTGCTTACATTAATAATAGAAGGTAATGCCACATTTCAGTTAGAGGTTAGTGAAAATAAAGATGGAATTTTCCACCATCCATTCCATGGCTTAAATCCTATAAGACTCTATGATACTTTTGACTGCTTTGTACCTACATACGTTCCCACGTATTTATTGGTATGTTGGTTGTTATTACAATAAATATTTGAGTTATATTTTATTCTGCCCAAAGTATTTTCACTTTTGTTGTATATATTTGTATATACATAATAAGCATATATATATTTTGTTATATATATATTTAATATTAAGAAGACCAAGGGCTATATAGTAGTACTTCTCCATGAGAATATACCAAGATGAAAATGTAGATTTTCATCTTTATTCAGAAACCTTTATTCAGTCACTAAGTGACAATGACCCAAAATGTCACAATTTGGAATATTAGATATCTTTTTCTAGAGATAGAAAAAATTTTTACTTTTATGCAACTTAGCTTTTTGTTTAAACTTATATATGGTTTCAGCTGAAGGAGATTCAATTACTGTTCTGAGAGTCTAAAGTTTCTGTTACTAAAGTGGCCCATTTTAAGTAGTGAGGTGATATGCATTATCACATCCAGGGCCATTGAGTGCTGCTGGAAAATGATCACTGTGGAGCCTTTGTTTCATATAAACACGGAGTTTAGACAAAGAGAAGCAATGGAGAAGAGGAAAAGCAGGAGGTCCTTTCTAGACTTGGATGGGATCCTAAAGAGCATCTTTTGCCAATAAAGATCTGAGAAATGATTTAATTACCCACAAAGCACTCCACGTTTCCAAGATAATTACTCATAAGCACAATTCCATGAAGGCATATGCACCATTTTGTGATTTTCTTTCCTCTCTGAGGCTGCTTCTCCAATAAACTAATATCAAAGTGTTGATTGCTCTGATTTCCAAGTTCAAGTATATTTCCTGTTCAGTAGACCTACTTCACTTGTCTTCGTGAGATTATTCCCTAATTAGACACGTGCCCGCTAAAACCCAAAATAACCCATGCCATGTATTACATCACAGAATGTGTGACGAAGCTGTTCAAAGATATCTACTTTCAAGGAGGAGACATTACTACTGTTTTTACTCCAAGTGCCAAGCACTGCCAGGTTGTCTGTACCCACCACCCAAGGTGTTTGCTCTTCACTTTTATGGCTGAATCATCATCTGAAGATCCTACCAAATGGTAAATGTTTGCATTTCTACATAGAGGAAATAGATTTTACATGACAGTTACCTACTAATCGATTTCCCTGTACCATTTTATAGAATTTAATGTTAACAATTGGATATTGTCCTTCAATTGAAATATTAAATATTACAGAAAAAAAAGATGGTGTGTAGGCAGATCAGGGAGGAACAGACATGCCTCTCAGTGTGGACTTTCCTCTCTTATGGTCTCCATATTAATGGTACACTTTCTCTCTTATTTCTCTCTACTTTTATGCCTCTTAATCTTTGCTTTTTGATTGATTGTTGATATTATTTAAACTGATACTTTTCCCTCAACTATTTTATTAGAAAAATTTAAATGTTTATAAAGGTAATATGAAAGAATAGTACAATGATCCCGTCAACACCAAGACTTTTTGCCATTCGTATCTTATCTATATACAGTCATGCGTCCCTTAATGACCAGGATATGTTCTGAGAAATGCGTTGTTAGGCGACTTTGTCATAGTGGGAACATCATAGAGTGTACTTACAGAAACCTAGGTGGTTTAGCCTATGAAACCCCTAGGCCATATGGTACTAATCTTATGGGACCACCGTCGTATACTGGGTCTATCATTGTCCAAAATGTCGTTATGTGGCGCATAACTGTATGTGTACATGTTTAACTATTTGAAATAATTTGAAAACATCAAACACCCCTATATATTTCAACATACATTATCCTACACAAAAGACATAAAAAATTTAAGAAGAATCCCTCTAGATCATCTCAATTGTCCCCCAAATGTAATTTATAGCCACTAACCAGAATCTTATCAAGATTCACAAATTGCCTGTGGTGGTTTTGTCTCTATAGTCATATTTTTAAAAAATTTCTAGAACATTCCACCCACCACTTTTGTTTCCATGTTGAGCTTAAAAATTCAATAATAAATTTTTACTGTAGAATTAAGCTATCAACATCTTTGTGTATTATTGCTGCATTTATAGATACTTACATAGTACCCGAACTTATAAAATTTACTATTCTAAAATCTACAACAAGGATCCACATACTTTTTCTTAACAAGGCAGAGAGTAAATATTTTAGGAGTTATGGATCCAGAGGCAAAATCAAGGATATTATATAAGTACTTATATAACCATTTAAAATGTAACCATTTAAAAATATAACTATTTAAAAATATAGAAACCATTCTTAGCTCATGAGCTATACAAAAACAGGCAGAGGGCTGCATTTGACCAGCAGGTCATAGTTTGCCCACTTCTATTTCCTGTTAGGAAGGAGTAGTATATGTGATCTTTTAAATGTAGGGATGTTGGAATGAAAAACAAACTCACAGTCTTGTTAAGAAAATGTTTGTTTTGGCATAAGATAGAGTAGTTTGTTTCCTTTTTTTCGACTTTCTGTGTGCTGACTTTTAAGACCCATAATTTTAAAACATAAATTCCCACCAAGTAATGTCATTTTTTAAAACACAGGTTTACTTGTATCCTGAAAGACAGTGTTACAGAAACACTGCCAATGGTGAATATGACAGGAGCAATTTCTGGATATTCTTTCAAGCAATGTCCACACCAAATAAGTGGTAAGATGTCTTGTTAGAATTAACAGATACCATGGGGCGGGCCCGTCGGCTTAGCGGTTAAGTGCTTGTGCTCCGCTACTGGCAGCCCGGGTTTGGACCCCGGGCACGTGCCGATGCACTGCTTGTCTGGCCATGCTGAGGCGGCGTCCCACGTACAGCAACTAGAAGGATGTGCAACTATGACGTACAACTATCTACTGGGGCTTTGGGGAAAAAAAAAGGAGGCGGATTGGCAATAGATGTGGCTCAGGGCCGGTCTTCCTCAGCAAAAAGAGGAGGATTGACATGGATGTTAGCACAGGGCTGATCTTCCTCAAAAAAAAAAAAAATAGAATTAATAGATACCAGTTATTGTGATGTATATGTGTAGTTACATCAGTTATGGTTTTATGGCTATAAAACAAAACCCTGCTCTATGGAAATAAATTCTCCTAGTGAAATTCTTTCTGTGTAGAGTAAGAACTAGCATATATTCATGTCTCCCTACCCCCCCATTATAGTTCATTAAAATTTATCTCATAGAAGGACATACCTTGCTACATCAGTTCTCATCATTCATTTATTTTCTTTCTCTTTTTCAAAGCTTAAAGTTTTATATGAAAGTCCTTATTAAATATATTAATTCAAAGGAAGCATCTTTATAAGTTGAGATGACACTTGTCTTAATAGTGAAATAGATAGTTGAATAGGTTAATTAATGAATCAATCAATCAAGAGAGGCCAGCTCGGAAAAGTGAATCAGGCATTTACAGGTCTAATATAGTTGCAATATAGGAAGGACATTGGCATTCTCTTACTGCTTCCATGTGAAAGTAGGAACTAAGCAGACTAAAACAAAAATAAAAGACTTCAGAGGAAAAGTGGCTGAAAGAGTTGAGAAGCAAGTCAGGAGGGAGGGTTGCTAAGGTAGAACTGAGTTGCCCCTGGAGTCTGGAAGATAACCATATTTTCCACTTTTATTTCCAGCTTGCAACAAATATGTTTATGTGGATCTAGACATGAGGGGCTTGAACTATAATAGCTCTATTACCAAGAACGCTCAGGAATGCCAGGAGAGATGCACGAATGACATGCACTGTCACTTTTTCACATACGCAACAAGGTGGTTTCCAAGCGCGGAGCATCGGTGAGTGAGCTGTAGACTGAGCCCAAAGACATTTGATTATCTGATGGAGAACAAAATGGGGATTCATTAAAATGTTTTTCATCAACTTGATGCCAAAATTTATTTTTAATCCCTACAAGACATTTCCATAATAAGTACTTACAGTTTTCTTGATGGAAAGTACATTTAAAGCCCAATTTGGATGCATTTATGGTGAGGAGTCTATCTGTTATAAAAATATAAATATATGCTTAACCCATTTTCTAGTTAATTAAAAAAGTGCTACATTTTTAAATTGGCAGTTTTGAGACAGTTACAGCTGGTCTGACTGTGCCACTCCCAGTCTAAAGGATGCTACTGTTTGACCCTTTAAAACCAAAGAAAAACCTACTCAGATATCTCTCCAAATAACGGAAGCCCTAAGCTTCCTAAGACAAAATAACGGAAGCTTCATGTGTAGTGTTTTAATCTTCCCCATACTGGATTTTGAAATATTCCAAGGGTAAATCTATTGCGTAAGAATATTAAAAAAAATGATTTTAACTCTAATGATTAATATGTTCTCTTTAAAAATATTTTAGGGAAAAATATCATTAACTTTATATTTAGAAATAATTTGAGATATTCTAAATTTGTATAGGAAACTACAGTTATCTGTAATCCAATGAAAAAAGAGAAATAAGTTCAAACGACTAGTATTTGGATTTTAACATTCTACTCTCCATATTCACAGAAAGGAGATGAGTGGAAAGAAAATAAAGCACCAAAGATTTCAAAAACAACATGATAAAACAAACCCTTAAATTAATAATTAAAGTTTTTTTTTTCTGAGGAAGATTAGCCCTGAGCTAACATCTGTTGCCAATCCTCCTCTTTTTGCTGAGAAAGATTGGCCCTGGGCTAACACCCATGCTCATCTTCCTCTACTTTATGTGGGACGCCACCACGGCATGGCTTGACAAGTGGTGCGTAGGTCTGCACCTGGGATCAGAACCTGCGAACCCTGGGCTGCTGAAGCAGAGTGTGTGAACTTCACCACCACGCCACGGGGCTGGCCCCAATAATTAAACTTTTATGCTTAATTTTCAAGCTTTTATGTCTTTAGCTCAGCTCAAACCACATCTTTTTATATATTTTATGTCTAAGAGTTAACACGATGTGAACAACGAGCCAGGAAATTGGGAGTTGCTAGGCAATACTAAAAAGTTAAAAATGCTAAAATGGAGAAGGGCTTGAGAAGTCATTGATTCCTACACTCTAGCTCATCATGTCACCACCCCTCTCAAGCTGTCACTTTACTGATGGCAAAGTGCACAGGACCACCAGGTCCTGGCAGAGTTGAGACTCAAGTCCAGCTGTCCAGCCTGTCAGATCAATGCTTGTCAGAGCACTTCCTTAGCTATAATGCCCAAGCAATCTCTAAATGGGAATTTCTTGTCATTTTATGTTTTTTCCTACTTGCATTTGGAAGAATAATATATTTTTCCATTTTTATTTTCATTCAGTAATGTTTGTCTACTGAAGTACACCCAAACGGGGACACCAACCAGAATAACGAAGCTCGGTGAAGTGGAGTCTGGATTTTCACTGAAATCCTGTGCACTTTCTAATCTGGGTAAGTATTCTTTTCTTAATGAGGTGGTTTAACCATTAAATAATAGGTGCTGATGATACATGCAATGGGCCTAATTTAGGATACCAGTTTATGCTCACTGATGAAACAGACTCAAAGATCTTTTACCTTCTTCATGTGAAAAATTTCAGTGTGTCCTACACAATTAGAGTTTGTGTTTGAATTTAAAGCTTAAAATAATCACTTTAGTTTTTCTAAATTAAAAATTTAGTTTAAAGGTCTTGGAGTCAACAAACTTTTTACTTATTATTAAGACCTTATTTCTTTAGAGTAGTTTTAGGTTCACAGCAAAACTGAGGGGAAGGTACAGAGATTTCCCGTATCCCCCTTGCCCCCACACATGCATAGCCCCCTCCATTATCAACCTGCCCTACTGGAGTGGGACATCTGTTATAACTGATGAACTTACACTGACACATTGGAATCACCCAAAGCCCATAGTTTAGGTTACGATTCGCTCTGGGTGTCGTGCACTCTATGGGTTTGGACAAATGTATAATGATGGGTATGCATCATTACAGTATCATACAGAGTATTTTCACTGCCCTAAAGTTCCTGTTTGCTCTGCCTATTCATCCTTCCCTCGCTCCCCAACAAACTTCTTTATGTGGAATTTACGAATACCATGACTGGGCTTTTACTGTTTCAGTTGGTGAGTTGACAGCCTGAACACAGTTTCTTCTGTCCTACAGCTTGTATCAGAGATGTTTTCCCCAGCACGGTGTTTGCAGACAGTAACATCGACAGTGTGGTGGCTCCAGACCCTTTTGTCTGTCGCCGTATCTGTACCCACCATCCCAATTGTTTGTTTTTTACCTTCTTCTCTCAAGACTGGCCTAAAGAGTCTGAAAGGTAAGGAGTTAAGATTAATAGCAATGTTATCTTTTAAAACAGCTGATCAAAACCCATCGTTAAAAATTCTGAGCAACTACAGATTTACTCCAAGTGTCTGTATAGGGTAGGTAAAAGTTGCAAAGAGTTCCTAGCTCCGCTGCCTTTCCGTTACCCACTACTGACTACAAACCCCATGTTACCAAAGACTCTTGATATTCTTTAGGTTAGGGAGGTCTCTGCCTTCAGCAAAGGGAGAGTTGCCTAGGTCTGAATGGAATGAGGAAAGCAAATGGTCATTAAGAGGCAGCTTAGTCCAATGCTTGGTTTGAGACAATTGAACCTGGAACAGAAAGACCTGGAAATATCAGTGAAACGTCAAATCCAAAGAGGAGAGAAGTGAAAATGAAGGCCTCCATCATCAGAACTGGGGATGATGGTGCAGGGAGGTTTGAGAATTGAGACCCTATTTCCCTACTGATGGATATTAAAACACAGGAAACCATAACAAAGCGTGGGAAATTTCTCTGATCATCAAACGGACATTTGCTGGGGTTGCTGCCCCATATTAACAAGATTCACTAAGAATATCTTAAGATTAAGTCTGCTTCAAAATATGGATTCCGTGTATTACCTGAATCAGAATTCTCAGAGCCCTTGGCACTTGCTCAGCTTGGCTGCCCATT
Organism: Diceros bicornis minor; assembly: GCF_020826845.1. Classification (NCBI taxonomy): domain Eukaryota; kingdom Metazoa; phylum Chordata; class Mammalia; order Perissodactyla; family Rhinocerotidae; genus Diceros; species Diceros bicornis. The sequence goes on from NC_080768.1 coordinate 17,764,665, forward strand.
ATTGGGAGAGTGTCCCCCAGATCAATCCAGCCAAGGTAAACCCTGAGTTCCTTGTCCATCGAGCAAGACTGGTTTTCCATTGAGTGAGGCTATAATTTCAGAAGCACTAGGTCTGTCACATGAAAATATGTCTGTTACTTTCATTTACTGAACAAACTTAATATAATTTATTTGGTGCCTACTATATACCAGACACTGTTCTGAACACTAGGGATGCCATTAGTAAACTAAATAGATAAAAATCCTGCCCCATTTGGAGTGGAAGTGATAGAGACGTAATCAGATTGGGATATATTGTCAATGTAGAGCCAGTAAGATTTGCTGATGGCCTGCATGCTGGCTATGAAGGAGAGGGTCAGGGATAGCACCAAGATTTTTGGCCCAAGGAATTGAAAGGATGGAAATGCCAATGACTAAGATGTGGAAGATTTCATAAGGAGCAGATTTCAAGAGAGAAGAGATGCCTAGTAGACATCCAGAGAGAAATGTTGAATTGGCAATTGAAAAGAAAAATCTGGAATTAAGAGAGGTTTACATTCTAGATCTATGCTTGGGCGTCACCAGTATACAGCTGGTAGTTAAAGCCATTGAATCTGGTGAGATCATCAAAAGGTTGAATGCAATGAGAGAAGCAAGGAGGTTCAAAGATGGAGCCTTGAGGCATTATAAACTTCAGAAATTAGAAAGGTGCCTTTGTGATGTGTTATTTTGTGTTAAGCACTGCTCTTTTTCTTTTTTATTCCTTTTATAAAATTCCAAGTCAATACCTATAGGAGGAATAACACATTTGATTCTCAATATAGGGCGAGAGAGGAACATGGATGCTACAGGCCAAGACTTGGCTTTTAAAATTTAAATTAATTAACATTAAATAAAACTAAATATTCATTTTCTCAGCTGTATTAGCCGCATTTTAAGTGCTCAACAGCTGCATGTGGCTAGTGGCTGTTGTGTTGGATGGCACAGACATGGAATATTTCCATCATTGCAGAAAATTCTATTGGACAGCACTGCTCTAGACAGTGATTTTGTGCTAATTAGGAAAAGTTACTTCCTTCCAGGAAAATTCTGCCTGGGTGTGGAGCCTGTGATGGGTTTCACTTATCCCTGTCTAAGTCTGCAGCAACGCTGGATAGCAGATTTCTAGGTAGCATGAAAACTCTTGAATCTTTGAGATAGGATGAGAGTTTTGAAAGAGAGGAAATAAAGAAGGAAGATGATAGGAACACTGACAAGAGAGCAAGCTCAGAAAATTTTTATGGAGGCAGGTAGTTTAGGTTTGAAAATTTGTCTACAATCTATGGATCATTGGGTCTGACTCAGTGATTTATGAAGAGTACTTTCAAAATGGGAAAATCTTTGCTATTCAATGCCAGCATGAGCTGACTTCTACATGTGCTGTAAAAAATGTTTTTTAATTTGATATGTTTTATATGGTATATTTATATTTCCCTTTTTTACTGTTAGAAATCTTTGTCTTCTTAAAACATCTGCGAGTGGATTACCAAGTACACGCATTAAAAAGAGCAAAGCTTTCTCCGGGTTCAGTCTACAAAACTGCAGGCACAGCGTCCCAGGTAAACAATGACGGCATTTTCTTCTGATTAATACCAAGAAATTTAGGAAATTGACGAGTGCTAAGGTGATATGTCTCATATCTGATATGTGATTTGCTGTCTAGTGTTCTGTCATCCTTCATTTTACCGTGACACTGATTTCTTGGGAGAAGAACTGGACATTGTTGATACGAAAGGGCATGAAGCCTGCCAGAAAATGTGTACCAACACCGTCCGCTGCCAATTTTTTACTTATTCTCCACCTCAAGAATCTTGCAACGCAGGGAAGTAAGACATAAAGGGTTACAGTGATGCTTCTGTCCCATCTATTTAGAGGAGCATTATGTTTATACCCTTTTGTTTCCAACCTGCAGGGGTAAATGTTACTTAAAACTTTCTTCAAATGGATCTCCAACTAAAATACTTCATGGGAGAGGAGGCATCTCTGGATATACATTAAGATTATGTAAAATGGATAATGGTGAGTTTAATGTGACTTGAAAGAATACATCTGAAGGAGTTATTCTATGCCAGATACATCATGACAAAGAGAGCCAATAATAGCCACAGAAGGGAGAAAATTGGTGAAATAATGAACTTAGATGCAATTTTCTGTTATTTTCACTCCTATCTCCCAGGCTGACCATGTTTTAAGGGTAAATATTGGGCCTTGACTAAATTCTGCATTGCCTAGTATTAATTGAATATGTGTTTTAATTCTACACATTCACACGACTGGTATTTCATGGTGAGACTCAGGCTCAGCCAACACTTTTATGTCTGATTCTTGTTATCAAGGCCAACTAACTTTCTTATCATTCTTTGTAATCAAAATATCAACCAGCATCTTGGTTAATCAAATTATTCATTTTCTTTCCATTGACCATTACTTGATCTTTAGTTGAAACATAAATAATCATCATATGTTTGACAATTATGTCTCTATTCAAGAAATACTCAAGTAGCTCCCTCTCAGGGGCCTTCATTCTTTCAGATTCCCTGCCAGTGTTCTGCATACTTATGAATATTGGCAAAAATTACAGTAAAACCTTATTATTTTGTAACAATGAGTGTGTTAGGGGGGAAATAAAAAGATTGTCTAGATTAAACAAGACCTGTAATAACATAAAAATTACAATAAAAATCAGATCAGTGATGTTTTCATCTCAGTGGCCAATTTCTGAGCATAGTAACCAGAGGTGGTTTGTAGGTGAACAGAATCGTCTAGGGGACAGAATCCCCAACAGGAAAGAATATACTACACACACTCCTCCCTAAGTTACCATAATGCCCTGTGATGACTTGAGTATTTATCGGTTTACATAAAACCACACATTTTTAGACTTTTATTGTTTAATGTCCGATATCGTAATGTAATATAAATTAAGATGCAACTGAGATTTAATGAATAAAATAGAAGTTGATAATTATGCTTTGTAATAGTTTCAAAGCATAAAATTTTTTGTTTCAGAATTATTTGCTCTACTGAGAAGGTGAATAAATCCTTAACTTCTGAGAACTTGTTTTGTAGAATATATGATATTGTGTTGCGTCCAATACTAATATCCCAGCTAGGAAACTATGACTTCCTAGAGTTTAGAGGGGGCTCTTATGGGAATCTTTGGATGGTTCAACCTTCTTTAAAAAGCTAATCAGTTACATTGTATGTCATACATTCTGTGTTTTCCTGGCAATAAATTTACCTAGGCAAGAAGGAGCATTGATAATAACTCTGTTGTCTTAGTTGTACTAAGCATTAGAAGAGACACTTAGCAAGTTTTGTTCTTAATGACGTCGACATAGTTTAAAAAATAAGAACCAGCACTTACGCCTTAAATTGCAGAATCCATTCTCCACTCTCCTTCCTTCATTATGTTCTTCTCTATTGAATTCATGGACTCTATAAAGGTTACAGAATATATGAGGTGTAGATTGATAGTTGAAGCAGAAAATATAAGGGAAAATAAAATCTTATATCATTTTAGTGAAGCTTCTGAATTAAATGAAACTAGATAACTAGTTTGCACTATATTAGATGAAATAATACCCTAATATTAGAGGGGATATCTAATTATGTTTAACATGTCTTGCATTGTCATTGGTCTACAATATAACTTAACTTTCTTAAGATACAGAGCAATTGCCATCAAAAGAAACATTTCTTAACACAAAATATGATGCTAGACATGGATATTTTTAGTATTGTGTTTGAACTGAGAAACCAAATAGAATGAACATCAACATCAATGACTCATCCCTAATAAGGTCTTTGCTAAGTTGTTCAGAATGTATTTTAGTTACTGCTTATCTATTAATTTTCCTAAACTTTGCCATTATGCCACTTCCCACCTTGCAAATTATAAGGGCTTCCCAGTAATTCCACAATATAGTCAACATCCTCAAAATGGTCCTCTAAAACTAATCTCCACCTGATCCACTCTCAAATGAGAACTCTCTTCTTAGCATATCTAGGCTTTCACAAACACTTCATGCTTGTTCCTATGTCAGCTTTACACCAGCTGGGTGTTTCCTTCAAAATTCCTTTTCCTGTCCTCTTCTATTTGAATCTGCCTCAGAATTATACACCCATTTTCCTATTGAGGAAAGAAAGACCTAGAGAGGTTGTTTACGCCTAGAAAACTAATGAATGGACTGTCTAGGACTTAGCTTTTGACTAGTGACTCTTCTGTTAACTTCACACTCCTCCTCTAGCCGAGGACATGAAGCTTCCTTGATCCCCTGAGCCTTGCTCTCCTAAGTCTGATCTGAGCATAGCGCGTTGCCATCACCTGGGAGTTTGCTAGAAAGAATTTCAGGCCCCACCCCAGACTGAATCAAAATCTGCATTTTCAAAGATAACCGGGTGATCCATACGCACATTAAAATATGAGAAGCACTGCTCTAGAATACTGTTGTCTATGAACACCTCACTCCCATTCTATCTAGGTTACTCAGGCGGATTTGGCCAAGGCTTCCAACCAAGAGAGTGAGTTCTTGTGTTGGGCACCCCAGGAGGTAGAAATAGAAGGGACTATGCTACTCAGGGCAGCCAAGATAGAAAGAAACAGAGGGGTAAGTCTGACTCAAAGTCCTTGGAAAGTATCAAGATTTGAGCCAAAGAACCCCAAACTGTCAACAAGACCAAAGGGCAGAAGCAGTTCACAAACAGAAGAGCAGCCCAGGTTGGGTTGTGGGTGGAGCAGGAGGGACTGGGACCAAAGGTTAGCCCGAATGGAAGAGGATAGGGGAGGAATTGGACAAAGACTGCAAACTGAGTGGAAGGTACTCAACTTTTCTTTATAACTTCCAACTTCAGCAGGGCTGATTAAAACTGAAATCGCTAGGCTCTACAGCCAGAGTTTCTGATTCACTGGGACTGGGGTAGGGCTCAACAATTTGTATTTCTAACAAATTTCCAGGTGATGCTGTTGGTCTGAGGGCCAACTTGCCAACCACTGCTTTAAAAGGACTATCAGGGTTATCACTTGAAGGATGATAAGACTGCCTCCTGGTACCAGATGAAGCATTATTTGGGGGCATACGATCTCAAGGCGACCTACTCATTCAATTTTTACGTGCATGTTTTGCTTTGCCAACTTGATTATAAAGTTTTTTCCAGTCAAGGTCATGGTAATTATTGAATCAAGGGAAAATTTCCTTCCCTTTGCATCTGAAGGAGCATAACTACTGATGGAAAAGAAGATTTAGGAAGCTACTCATTGCAATCCTTCTGTTGCAGCGTGTACAACCAAAATCAAGCCCAGAGTTGTTGGAGGAAGGGCTTCTGTTTCTGGTGAGTGGCCGTGGCAGATAACTTTGCACGTCACCTCACCTACCCAGAGACACCTCTGTGGAGGCTCCATCATTGGAAACCAGTGGATATTAACAGCTGCTCATTGTTTTGACGAGTCAGTATTATTACTGTTTTTACTCGTTCACTGTGCTCACACATATATGAAATCCATCACTAGTATATTAGCAAATATTTTTAATATGTAAATTACCCTATTTGCTAAGTTAATTTTCTGTCTTTAGTGAAAAAAACAAAAAGGAAGAACCACTCGTGGTCCACTAGCATCAGAATAGGTGCAGGAAGGTGGCTGTTTGACTGCATACAATTCCACTTGCTCGTTTAAATGTATATACGTCCCCAAGGGAGTTCTTGTTATTTCCTATAAGAGCACACCATCTTCTGTGCACTGGCTCCAGAACTAAATTCAAAGAGAGTTTTTCATTCCCCGAATCTAATTTCACTTTCTACCTTCCTCTCTCTCTCTCTCTTTCACTGTTTCCACATGTAGAAGGAAGAATTCATTACTCATCCTCAAATTGTATTCCCTACTTAGGTCAACTTTAATATCGGCCAAAAATAAAAGCTCCATCAGGAGAGTATACGTATCCTAGGGAAATTTAGTTGGCCAAACTTCCTCTTTGCACTTCAGTATCCTCTGAGTTGTTTCCAGACACTGTTTGGTGTGTATGCTTTTTTCCCCATCAACATGCAGCATACTCACATTATAGCTCAAAAATACGTTTGAGGTCAATAGTCTCCTTTATCTTTTACATATGGGAAAATGGAATACCAGAAAGTCCGGGTGAATTTCTCAGGGTCACGGCCAATGAATGGCAGAGTTGAAACTAAAACCCAGAACTCTTCATGAGTGTGTGTGGGGGAGTGTGTGTGTGTGTGTGTGTGTGTGTGTGTTGGAGGGTGGAAAGAGCATTAATTCATTTTTGTGTTTACTGTAAGGTAAATGCTAGCCCAGGGCCTTCTGTATAGGAGGAATATGTGACTGAAAAATCTTAGCATGAAATCGCTTTTTTCCACCTAAAAGCCCATCACTGGCAGAAAATATCAGATAGTATAGCCAGTTAAATAGCAATATAGCTCTAATGTTTGGGAATTGTTTGGTAAAGGAAATTTCTTTTCTTCTATTGTTTACTCCTTAGGGTAGTGTCACCTAAAATTTTGCGTGTCTATGGTGGCATTTTAAATCAGTCAGAAATAAAAGAGGATACATCTTTCTTTGGAGTTCAAGAGATAATAATTCACGATCAATATGAAAAGGCAGAAAGTGGGTATGATATTGCCTTGTTGAAACTGGAAACAACAATGAATTACACAGGTATGTAGAATTTTAAATGGAAAGTTTCCACAGTGATGACCTAGACATAATGTTTAACACTCCTAGATTCACAGCCTGACCCTAGCCATCTCTCCATGTGCTGTTATCAGGAAGGGGGCGAGTTTGCAAAGCTAGTCTTTCAGTCTGTTAAGACTGACTCTCTTTGCTGATTATTGAATCCTATTTTGGGCTGTGGGGGAAATGATAAGTTTTCTCCAGGCTTCTTCAGATGCACAGAATGACATACTTTTTAATAATATATTGGAATATTAAGGATGATTTATACCTCCCTTTTAGGAACAAAAGGACTGCACGTCAGAGCAATTAAGCAACTCCTACAGGGTTCCAGACCTGGTTAGAGTGATGGAGTTAGTGGGGAGGACTGAGGCTGGTCTCGCTCTTGTTCCCTCTGCCTGGAATGTGTGGTGTATATGTTCATGCTGAACATGAGGGATGAAAATGTATGCCAATAAGGCCAAAATGAATATAGAGAACACAGTAAATAATGTAAAGCAAAAGAAGAGAGTCTCCTGGGAAAGAAGATACATTTCGTTTCTGATAACCAAATCATGATTTTTAAAATTTAGATTCTCAACGACCCATATGCCTACCTTCCAAAGGAGATAAAAATGTAATATATAGCGATTGCTGGGTGACTGGATGGGGGTACAGGAAATTAAGAGGTAAAAAATGATGTTTCTTTATATGCTCCATCCTAAAGATAAAGAACACAGTTTAACCATAACCTTTTCTGCTATGTCAAGTCATACAGCTAAAATGTGAGTAAAATACTAATATTATTCAATTGCAGAAAGCATATTAATAAAGGTGGAAAGACAAAATTACCCAAGTGAGGATACTATCACGTCTGTTTGATTGGAAATTTTAAATATGACAATCTCTTTAAAGACTAATTATTTTTAATGAAGTTTAATGTGAAATCTAGCACTTTTCAGTAAATATTCTAGCCTGTTATTCAATTATTTTCTCTGGGAAGTTATTCCAGTTAGAGTTGTAATTAATTTTGAACTTAATTAACGTTAACAAAATGGTACTCACAATAGTGGGAATAATGTCTTTTTCCTACTCTGTAATTATGAAAGGTCTATGAGGTAAAACTAATATTTTTTCTTTCTAGATTTTTATATAGGTATGATTTTGATTTTAAATACATATATTTATATTTAAATATATACTTATGTTTATACTATTATATGGTTATTCCATTAACAAACCAAAAAAATTTTTTTTCAGATAAAATACAAAATACTCTCCAGAAAGCCGAGATACCCTTGGTGACAAATGAAGAATGCCAGACAAGATACACAAAGTATAAAATTACCAATAAGATGATCTGTGCAGGCTATAAAGAGGGAGGGAAGGATGCTTGTAAGGTAACAGAGGGTTCTCAACCAATTGAATATATTCAAATTAGAATGTTTAATGCATTTTAAAAAGCAGTCTTCTGCCAAGGAGCAGGGAACACAGTATGGTTTTTTTTTTGTTGTTTGTTTTTTGGCTTTTTTTGCTGAGGAAGATTCACCCTGAGCTAACATCTATTGCCAATCCTCCTCCTTTTTAGCTTGAGGAAGATTAGCCCTGAGCTAACATCTGCACCAGTCTTCCTCTATTTTATATGTGGGTTGACACCACAGCATGGCTGATGAGTGGTGTAGGTCCGCACCTGGGATCCGAACCCGTGAACTGGGGCTGCTGAAGTGGAGCACGTGAGCTCAACCACTATGCCACAGGGCAAGCCCCACAGTGTGTTTGTTTTAAAACTGAAGTTTACAAAAGGGCCAAGACAGAATTTTAGGCGAAATCACTCTGGGGAAAATGTATTTAAGATAAGAAGTGTCTGAACTGACTGTGCGCCTTTTCTTTTCTCCTCTCATCTTAGGGAGATTCTGGGGGCCCCCTGTCCTGTAAACACGATGAGGTCTGGCACTTGGTGGGCATTACCAGTTGGGGTGAAGGCTGCGCTCAAAGAGAACGGCCAGGTGTTTACACCAATGTGGTCAGGTATGTGGACTGGATTTTGGAGAAAACACAAGCACCGTGAAAGAGTTCTTGGATGCCATCGGACTCCCTGAAGGGCAAACCAGATTCTTCCCCAGAAGAGGGTTTTGATTTCACTGAAGAAGACGCTGTGCCATCATTTTCCTCTACAGGTCACGATACTGAGGCAGAAACAATTGAAGGGGCTTGGTATTTGTAAGAAGATGCCCAAACAAACTATTGTTTTCAAAACTCCTATTCCATGATCATCATAGTTTGCTTTCAGCATCCAGTCTCTTGCTTTTTGATCACATCTTTACTCAGCCAAAGAAATACTATAAGGTGATATTTTTGAAGATTAAAATATAGCCAGATAAACCAGAAAAGAATCGAGCAGTGGCACCAAAGGAAAGAAGCCACCATGAAAAGATTTGTTAAATGAAAAACGGGAACTGGAGAAAATGGAGACAAGGACAGTCACCATCAATTTGCAAGAATCTATTCTCTGCCTGTATGAACACATTTCCTCTGTAAAGGAAGAACTTGACTGAATTCAGTGGCAGGTTTTCAGAATAATCAGGAATTCTTGTCATCTCGATTTTGAATATTTTTTTCAAGTTAGTTTGAGTAGATAGAAGCTGTGAGTGATGAAAAGGAGTTTGTTCTGAGGAAGACAAAACAAAACAAAAGCAAACAAAAAACCCCCTAAAATCAAACAGACTGGAATGGCATAAAAGGGCCTGATCCAAAATGCTTGTTGATTCAAACAAGACTGGAATTGAAAATTGGAGTGCCATTAAGATTACCAAGGATAATAATTTTTCTTATCTTATTGTCTGTTCGTTGCCTTAGTAGTCTTGATGCAACACTTCACATAAAAAAAGGTTAGGATATAATTTGTGATAAGAAGAGATCCTTCCTTTACACTCCCCATCTGTGTCTCTTTTGTTCAAAAGGAGAGGAAGAGGCATTAAGGGATAGAGGAGACTGTGTGTTACTAATCTATTTCTGAAGAAAAATTTGTTATTCCCTAAAAAAAGAAAAGATCTTTCTGTGAAGTCTTTCCCAAGAAATTTTTAAGAAAAATACACATTTTAGTTTTGTAATATTTAATTTTATATAATATCTTAATTTTTGAATAGCTAGTATATACCCATGGTTCATAAGAGAAAACACCGTAAGAAGATGTAAAATATACAATGAGAAGATTCCATTCTCCATACCAAAAGGTTATACACTCTACACACTATTCCGAAATTTCTTTTTCACTTAGTGCTCTACCTTGGAAATATTTCTGATTGGTATAGAGAAGGCTTCCTTGGTCTTTTTTTTATGGAAGTATGGTATTCCATCACAGAGATTCCACATTTTATTTAACCAGTCCCCTACTGATGGACACCTAGGTTGTTTCCAGTTTTTCACTGTTTCACATGTATGCAGGTAAAGTTGTAGGATATATCCCAGAAATAGAATTGCTGAAAAGAAAACAAGGATACATGCAATTCTAATTTTGATAAATATTGTCAAATTTCTCTTCAAAAATTTGTAGCAATTTTCTCTCCCATTAGCAATGTAAGACGGAGTCACACTTTGGCTAACATTATGACATCAAACTTAGGAATTTTTTGACAACCCAATTCGGTGGGAAAAGATATCTCAATGTAGTTTTATTTTGCAATTCTCTTAATATAAATGACGTTAAACGTTGCATGTGTAAGATCACCAAATTATTAACTGCTTAATTTTTAATTAAATATTAATTTGGCAGTTATCACATAAACAAAAATAGAATATGATCCTTGCAGTCTTAAAAATATAGTAAGAATTCTTACAAAAAAAAACGGTTCCAGAACTTATATTGTGCAAACTGGATAGTGGCTCAATGTGGTGAACATATTGATTGCCTATCCTTCTCCCTGTATGTTATAGACATAAATTTGGGGCGGAAGTGATCTCACCTCCAGGTCCAGGGATGGATCGTGATTTGCGTGCTTCCAACGATGTAATCCTATCTTCCTTGCCCTGGGAATTAGTTCCTGGGTGAACAGGTCTAGGCAGCTGGCATATGGCATCCCCCAAGCCACTGTCATTGGCTCAGCAGTCAATCTGAGCAACCTTTAAGACTTTGGATTGATTGTCGAGGGAACAGCTTTCTCATCCCCCTCCAGGTGAATGGGGAAGCACTGGCCTTGGTTGCGGTGGCAACAATCTTGAGAACCCAGCCCAGGGCCCACAGAGACGTGGAGACACAGTGGCTGAGGCCCGAGCAAACACCGGGCTTTCCTGTTTCACAGTAATGAATCCCCTTTTGTGTTTAAGCCAGTTTGAATTGGGTTTTCTGTTGCTTGCAGCGGAAACTTGGATGCCCTAGGACTTAGTGACCCAAAGTATTATTATTACCCTGATTCAACTAAATTTAACTTGCCTTGATGAGGCACCTACTATTGTACTATTCTAGGGAACTTAGTTTATCTTTTCTTCTAATTTTAAAAATTCTATTTTCTTGAATCATTTTGATTTTAAATATTCAAAGAGAAGTTGGTTACAACTCTTTATAGAGCTGCCTCTGTTTCTGGACGGCCAGCAATGAGGCCATGCTCCGTCACACATGCTGTGGTTCACACAGCTGGCACCTTGGGCACCAGTAGGCTGTCATAAACATAGACCCTAAAGAGTGAACCCAAACTTTGGGATGAGAATCATACATAAGACTAAGGCATTTATTTAAGAAAAACTTTAGAAATAATACATTTTATATTATATTTGATCCACTTATAGCCTTAGCTGCTGTCTTACCTCATTAAATAGTCAGGGAAACTGACCCATTTTGATGAAGAGACATGTCCCCACCTGGTCCTATTCAGACCTACTTCCCCCCTCATCCTCTGAGTTCTATGTTGTCCTCTAATATTCCTATGGTATGTGCTTTTCCACATCCTGCAGCAGTCTGGGTCAGAATGGACCTTTCGCTATCCTGGTGTGAGAAAATTTTCAACATTCTGGGGTTAATGTTCCAAAGATCACATTTAGAGAATTTACCGATGGCACTTATGCTCCAACAGAAGTTTATTGGCATCTTTCCACAAGATGTCCACGAGGCCCCCTGCTACCCCAGGGAGGGCTTCTCTGGCCGTGGTCCCTGGGCTCTATCCTGACATCCCACTCATTTGTTCAATTCCCACTGTGTACACAGTGCTCATGGATCAGTGCAGAGCAAGCTTCTCTCTTTACTTCTTGGGAGAACATTTCTGTCCTTTCCAAGGCCATCCACAAACTAAAAATAACTCTTCAGAGCAATTTTTCAGTTGGGAATGTGCCTCTGTGTGTGTGTGTGTGTGTGTGTGTGTGTGTGTGTGTGAGAGAGAGAGAGAGAGAGAGAGGGAATGAAAACGAATATTTCTGATAGCTGCAACACCTTGCACTCACTTCAAATGCCCTGCCTCTCTGGGTTTCAATCCTTCCTCATCTTCAGATTTGGTTTTAGTTTCCTAGGGCTTCTGCAACAAATTACCACAAATTGAGTGTTTTAAAACAACAGAAAGTTGGGGCCAGGCTGGTGGCATAGTGTTTAGGTTCGTGTGCTCCACTTTGCTGGCCCGGGGTTTGCAGGTTCGGATCCCGGGTGCAGACCTGTGCGCCTCTTATCAAGCCATGCTGTGGCGGGTGTCCCACATATAGAGTGGAGGAAGATGGGCACAGCTGTTAGTCCAGGATCAATCTTCCTCAGCAAAAAGAGGAGGATTGGCAACAGATGTTAGCTCAGGGCTAATCTTCCTCACAGACACACAAAAAACAAACAAAAAACCCCCAGAAATTTATTCTTTCACAGTTCTGAAGTCTAGAAGCCTAAAATCAAGGTGTCAGCAGGGCCGTGCTCCTCAGAGGCCTTCAAGAGAGGATCCTTCCCTGCCTCTTCCAGCTTCTGGTGGCCCCACAGGTCCCTTGGCTTATGGCAGCCTCACTCCGGTCGCTGCCTCCGTCTTTACATGGCCTCCTCCCCCGTGTCTCTTCCCCTCTTCTTACAAGGACACCAGTCATATTGGATGAAGAGCCAACCTACTGTATAAAGTATATACTGCATGTAGTATATAATTTATTGTCGTTGTCCATTTAATTCAAACTTTCAGAGAAGAGACTGTATTCAAAATGCCTTGTACAGTAACTGGCACAAAACAAATATCAATAACTTAGTTCCCTCCTCTTTGCCCTTGGGTATCAGGCAATTTTATTACAAATGTAATGGTAGATGGTGGGATTCCCAGATGACTATGATAGGTGTGCGGGTATGTGTTTGTTTTACCTGCTCTACCTAAATAGGGGTCAACATTTACCTTTTGTTCCACTGCACCCGACACCCCCAGGAACGTGTGCATGCTTTGTAACCACCAGAAACTTTCAAAGGACACTGTGCTGAGCAGAGGCAGGAATTTCCATACCCTGTGTGGATTTGTGGATAATATCAATGCTCGGACATTGTCAAAAGAAGTCAGGGTGACACTCGTGGCCTTGGCTGGGAAGGCACCTTAACAAAGTGTACAGAATACCAAGCCATTGTCATTACACGGAAAACAGTATCAACCACCAAGTGTAGGGTTTTTCTGATAAGTCTTTGCTGTCACCACTTAAAAGAATTATGCCCGTTATAAGAAAGGTGAGGCAGCCAAGAGAAATCAAGACAAAAACCTCCTCCTCAGAAAGATCTAGATAATTGAGCAAATCGATGTTTGGCTTGTGGTGGATCTGGATGTTTTTCTCAAATCATTATTTCACTTGATGGAGGGAAGGATTAATAAAGATATTTTAAAATGATATTTCTGCATCTTATATATTTCAACATGTTTGTGAAATGGCAGCAATCAAGATAGGACTATTTTTCAGACTTCAAAGTTACTTTTTCTTTATTCAAATTCTAATTTGTAAATGAGAAATCTGAGATATGATGGGTAGCCTTTGACGTTCTAAGTGACAGTCAATATATGGGTTTAGTAGCATATTGATGGCTCTGCTGGAGTTTATAAAAATAATGTACAGCTAAATTATAGGCTCAGATGCTCAATTTGCTCATTCTTATAATTTAGCTGAATTCCAGGCATTATACATTTATATCTATGGTTCCAGTCTTTTCCCTCCTGCTACTCAGGGCATTAAAACTCATGTGAAGAGAGTTATCTCCGCTACTTTGGAGGATCAGAATACCAAGTTCAAAGTTGCTCTGGTGTCTAATCAATCTACTCCTTTTGATTTTTGACCTTGACGAAAGTGCTATCGCACTTTGATGAGACTGATGAAAGGTGACGTTTGGCACATGAATTATTGGGGGCCCACAGACTCTTAGAGGAGAAAGAGACTTTAAGGATCACATCCACAGAAATGAAGCCCGGACCTGGAAGAGACCTCTCCCAGCTCACATGGCAAGTTAGGGCAAGAGTAGAAAATCCAGGTCTTCTAATGACGGGCCCCAGTTCTCTAGGTGCCAATGTAAACATGAAGGGAGATCGGATAATAGAATTAGATGGAAAAGCAGCCCCTTCGTCAGGGCGTGTGTTTCTCTTTGCTGCTACGTACAGATTAGAAAGAAACGAGTTTCTAAGACACCACTCTTATTATTTAAAGGCATTTTACGTCCAGTTGCTGTTCGGTCTGCACGCACGGCATTGACATTGAAGGTAGATCAAAGTTCTCAGGCTCAGGATCTGTGCCTCCTCCTCCCTATTTCCTCTCAATTCGAGCAGCTTCCAGCACAATGTCAGGGAAGAGTGTATGTTGAAATAAATTAGGAGCTTCTGAGCAGCCTCTTAAACAATCCCAAGAAGGGCGCGACCATAAGGGTATCATTTATCTCATTATCATTTAATTCTACCCAAAAAGAGTTAAAGTGGACATTCTAGAGTTAAGTGAACAGCTCGTTAAGTGAATAGTATAGACATAAAATTCAAATAGGCCAACAATCAGTTAGTATTGTTCGTAATAATAGTAATATCATTTTGATTAACAAGAATTAGAGAAAGAATACAAGAATATTGCCATATCTACCTCTTATGGAGTGCCTGCTGTGTGCCACACGCTGTATGAAGTGATTTACAGCTCATTCTCTTCATTACCACCATGTAAGATAAGGTACTATTATTCCCATTATAACAATATAATGTCATTGTTTTTAAACGGGAAAAAAGGAATCAGCTTGTAAACATTTTCAACTTAATTTTCCATTTTTCCACTAGATGGCGCTTGATACCTCTTTTTGCTACATTTTAAACCATAGCATCTGGACAGAATGCACTTAATTGATAATGAATTTAAACAAATTCTATGTATGTATAATATCTGGAAACATTCAATCAGATCAATTGCTTCAATTCAAATTCGTTTGACTCTTCAAATATAGCTGGTGTAAACATCTAGTCCCTGGATAGTAGTTTCTCCTTTAAACTATATGCTTCCGAGTCCCCCAGTTTTGGGGTCTTCACTTCCCTTTAGTGGCTAACTATTGTGAGCCCCCAACAGCGCGTGCACAGTGTGTCAGTGTGTACCACGGTGCACTCCCCAGACACCTCCAGGGCTGCAGAGGGAGTGCTTACCTGCGTGTCACTCAAGCATCCGCGTTGTCACTTGCCACCTTGCTGACCCATGGCTCAGGACTACTTCTTGCCATGTCTTTGTGGTTTCCTTTAAGCTGTTGCTGCCCCCTCCCCTCGCACTTTCCCACCCCCCCAACCTTCCAGTCACTCTCTGCCCCTCCTCCACCTTCTTTGCTGGACATGTGAATAGAATCCCTTCTCTGACTACTCAGAATATTGTTAAGATCATGTTGCAATATTGAAGACAAGCAAACAAGCAAAGACTTTTGAATTCTTAAGGTGATAACAGAAAAAAAAAAACAGAAAAGAAAAATACACTCCCCCCAACACACACACACACATACACACGCTGGCAAGTGAATATAGATACAATCACTCCAAGACTCCACAGACCAAGTTCCTCTGTAGCGGTTTCTCTACTGGCTGTACGTTTCCCTGGCCCCTAGCTTGCAGGGCCCAGCTTAAGAGTTCTCTAACCACAGAGCCCACAGGGGCAGCCAGGTTTGAGGGGCTGAAGCTTATATTGTTTTGTGATTATGACATAGAAAGCCTCTTAGGAGCAGAACATTGATCAGTATTTGGTTTGTCTACTTCATGTGGACAGAGCGAAGGCCTGAGGTATGAATATGCCTTGCCCTGTGGATGGTGTCTAATAAGTTGGCTGGCTGGCTAGGGACTTGAAAAAAGTGAAATAAAACTGGTGGCTAGAAAGTCTGGGGAAGAGGGATCTAGGTGCAGCTCTTGAAAGGGCGCAGTATGAATCATCATAGCTTCCATGTGTGCCATCAGAGGGCACAGTTATTCTGTGAACTGAAGACTCTGACTCTCTAGAGAAGAGAAATTTCTTAAAGTCTTAAAATGTCATTCCCCTCTCAGCCCCACCTTAGTTTGTCTTCAATGTGTACCCCTTAGGTTTTCAAAAGTTACTGGAGTCCAGTCTTAGTTTGAGCACCCTATAACAAAATTATAATTCAACCCTACTAACCAGAGATATTTAGGTACTGTGGGAGATAAGTTGTGCAGAGCCTCCAAAGAGTGGCAGATACCATCCATCTTTATCTGGCTCCCATGAAGCCTATTTAGAGACTCTGCTGTGCCTGGACATTGCAAGAATGGGCTTGAAACACCTCCCCAGTTCAGTCACTACACCATTAAGCTAGAATCACCTTCTATGGGATAAAAAAACAGGTCCCTTCAGAAAGTTAGTCCAGATGATGCCCTTCTGGGAAGAGGTGTCTATTGGGCAGTTATTTATTTGAGTGCCACATAATTGGGGGAGGGAGGCAAAAATGAGGGCCTTAGCTGCAGATTTACCTCCTGGGGAGCTAGGAAGTCTGGGCTAAGATATCCTACATCACCTACAGGCTGTGTGGCCCTCCACTTCTGGCATTTTCTGTATTCTTGGTTATATAAATTATAATCTTACAAGGTGCATGCCACTTTCCTGAAATCAGGAACCCTGAAATTCTTTCCACATCTAATTGATCAGCAAGGTCTTTGCTTCCAACTTCAATATACGCTATACATGTCCACTTCTCATCTTCATTGCTGCCAGCTAACACCAATCCACCATCACCTCTTTCCTGCCTGAACTCATGTGAGATTCTTCTAGCAGATATCCTTGCCATCTCTTTTTGCTCTCTTACAATTCGTTTCCTGCAAGTGAGTACAACTTTTCAATACAGAAAGCAGATTATGAACTTCTAGATTAAATCCTTCTAGGTCTTTGATCTTTATCTAAATTCAGGCTCCTAACTCTAAGACTCTTAATGCCCTCAGTTATCTGCTCCTGCATCTCTCACTAACCTCATTGTATTCACTCTCCTCTCTTGTTCGCCATTCTCCACCAACGCACGGTTCTTATGCACTTTGTACTTTTTTCTCTTCCTGGAAGGTGCCATTCTCAGTAATTCACTGACTGGGTCTTTCTCATTTTTGTAGGTCTCAGCTCAAATCCTGTATCTATAGAGAGGTTTTTCTCGTCCACTCGGACTAAATTAAACTCTGCCATCAGCTGTCACCAACACAATACCTTTTTTATGACCTTATCACAATGAGATACATCTTGTGTGTTTTTTGTCTATTTTCTGTCTATCATAGAAGAATAGCTCTACTTGCTTCTAAAATATAGTTGATTTTCAATAACTATTTATTGAATGAGTACATACATAAATGAGGAAATGAATCAGCAGACAGCCCATTGCTTCTTGCTGGTTTATCATAAACATCTATTTATAAAACCAGAGCAACATGACATTTTTTCTGTTTTCCCATGCTTGTTACTGAAGATTCAAGTTTCTGTGTAATTTTCCCCAATAGAATATAATTGCCCTGAAAGATGTCCCCGGGAACAGACATTTGTCATAAATGAAAGCATTGCTGTTAACGTGGTCAACAAACAGCTGAATAGATTCTTCTAGTCTCCAAAAGGGACTCTATTAAAGGTCAACCAAAGTTGATGTTTAGTTGGTTCTTTAAAAGGTTGCTGTTTAAAGCTTGGAGTGGGTCTGAAACGTGCTTTGAAACAAAGTAGAATAGAACAATGCCCACCCCCGCTGCAGCCCAGGCTGTGCTCACAGACCAACACAGTCTCTCTAGCTCTAGAAAGAGGTTTGACTCAATTTGGAAGCCTCATTAGATTTTCTAGATGATTTTAGTGCTGAGTCATCTCCTGTAGAGTAGAGAGAAAAAGAAGGGGTGGGGGGCATGTCTGAAAGCATAAGATTCTGTGCCTGGGTATTAACAAAATGACTCTGGAAAAATCAATTCAATTATATTTGGAAAAACAATTGCGTTTGGCAGTATTGATACTTTTTATCTGCACGGTAGACTTAGTTTTATAAGTTCACATTTGAAGTGAAGCTCTTAACTGACTTGCAGATTCGCCATCCACACTCCCTACGCCTACTGTAAAATCACCCTGGCTGATTCTACCAACCACAAAATGCTTGTGGCTTAAAGGCTCCTTTCTAGTGCAGGCACGAGGTTCTGCTCTCTTCAGTTGAATGCAAGCTTCTGAAATCGGTTCTGTTTCCATATTCAGGTCGGTTTTACCTGTTACTGTAAAGAAGTAATTTACTCACAATTGTGTATGCCCCAACCTGAAAGAGGTCTCGTGACCAAAGCGGGAACAATTTGAGCAACAAAATGAATAATGTAGTATTGGATTATATCCTAAAGTAAAAAATATAAATATCCGTGAGTTCAGACTGATAAATTATTGAATGAACCCAAAAATGAGAGAGAAGAGAGAAATCTCCCATACAGAAGAATTCCGGATAACTTATGGAGATACTCCTCCTCTCTTGGAAGTGGAGCTTACTCTCCACCCATTGCTTCCAAAAGGTAGAGAAGGGAGAGGGATGAAAAGGTAATTTTACAGTGGCGGAACCGGAGAGGTGATCCAGGTTAACATCAGTGAATTGTAACGTTGATAACTCATTGGTGATAGTACGTACTTCTTTGAAAAAAAACAGACTTATCGAGATATAATTTATATACTCCAAAATATACCCATTCAAAGTGTACAGTTCAGTGATTTTTAGTATATTCACAGAGTAGTGCAACCGTCAGTCTAATTTTAGAACATTTTCATCACTCCCAAAAAGAAACCTTATACCTATTAGCAGTCATTTACCATTTCACCTCTTCATCTATGCCAGCCTCAGGCAATCACTAATCTACTTTCAATCCCTATAGATTTGACTATTCTGGACATTTCATATAAATGCAATCATGCAATATGTAATCTTTTGTGAATGGCTTCATTCACTTAGCATAATGTTTTCAAGGTTTATCCATGTTGTGGTAGGTATCACTACTTCATTCTTTTTTATGGCTGAATGATATCTCAATATACAGATATATATTTTATTTATCCATTCATCAGTGGGTGGACATTTGGATTGTTTCCACTTTTTGGCTATTATGAAAAATGCTGCTATGAATATTCATGTACAAGTTGTTGTGTGGACATATGTTTCTCTTTCTCTTGCATATACACCTAGTAGTAAAATTGATGAGTCCTATGGTAACACTATGTTTGACATTTTGAGGAACTGTCAAACTGGTTATTTTTAATTGAGATATAATTGACATGTTGTATTAGTTTCAGGTATACAATGTAATGATTCAATATATCTACATATTGTGAAATGATGACCTCAATAGCTGTGGTTAACATCCATTACTATGTACAGTTACAAATTTTTTCTTGTGATGAGAATTTTTAAAGATCTACTCTCTTAGCAACATTCAAATATACAATACAGTATTCTTAACTATAGACTCCATGCTGTACATTACATCCCCATGACTTATTTATTTTATAACTGGAAGTTTGTACCACCTTGACTCATTTCACCCATGCCCCCACCCCTGCCTCTGGCAACCATCAATCTATTCTCTTATCTATGAGTTTGGTGGGGTTTTTTTTTTTGGTGATTTTGGGTTTTTTTGGAATCCACATATAAGTGAGATCATACAATATTTGTCTTTCTCTGTCTGACTTATTTTACTTAGCATAATTCCCTTGAGGTCCATCCATGTTGTCACAAATGGCAGGATTATATTCTTTTTTATGGATCAATAATATTCCATTGTATGTATATATACCACATTTTCTTTATCTATTCATCTATCAATGAACGCTTAGGTTGCTTCCACGTCTTGGCTATTGTAAATAATGCTCCAATGAATATGTGCGCGCAGATATCTTTTTGAATTAGTGTCTTCATTCCTTTGGATAAATACCCAGAAGTGGAACTGCTGGATCATAATGTAGTTCTATTTTTAATTTTTGAGGAACCACCATACTGTTTGCCATAGTGACTGCACCAATTTACATTCCCGCCAACAATGCGCAAGTGTTCCCTTTTCTGCACATCCTCACCAACTTGTTCTCTCTTTTCTTTTTGATAATAGCCATTCTAACAGGTGTGAGATATCTCATTATGGTTTTGATTTGCATTTCCCTGATGATTAGTGATATCGAGCACCTTTTCATGTACCTGCTGGCCATTTGTATGTTTCCTGTGGAAAAATGTCTATTCAGATCCTATGCTCATTTTTTAATTGGACTGTTTTTTTTTCCTATGGAGTTGTATGAGTTCTTTACATATTCTGGATATTAATCCCTTATCAGATATATGATTTGAAAATATTTTCTTCCATTCAGTAGGTTGCCTTTTCATTTTGTTGATGGTTTCCTTTGCTATGCATAAGCTTTTTAGTTTGATGTGGTCCCATTTGTTTATTTTTGCTTTTGTTGCCTTTGCTTTTGGTGTCAAATCCAAAAAATCAATGTCAAGACTGATGTCAAGGAGTTTACCGCCTATGTTTTCTTCTAGGAGTTTTATGGTTTTAGGTTTCATGTTTAAGTCTTTAATCCATTTTGAGTTGATTTTTGTCTATGGTGTAAGATAGTAGTCCAGTTTCATTCTTTTGCATGTGGCTGTCCAGTTTTCCCAACACCATTTATTGAAGAGTATGTCCTATCTCCTTTGTACATTCTTGGCTCCTTTGTCATAAATTAATTGACCATATGTGTGAGTTTATTTCTGGGCTCTCTATTCTGTTCCATTGATCTATGTGTCTGTTTTTATGCCAACAGCATACTGTTTTGATTACTATAGCTTTGTAATATTAGGGAGTGTGACACCTCCAGCTTTGTTCTTTCTCAAGATTGCTTTGGCTATTCCAGGTCTTTTGTGGTTCGAAACAAATTTTAAGTTTGTTTATTCTATTTCTGTGGAAAAGCCATTGGAATTTTGAGAGGGATTACATTAAATCTGTAGATTACTTTGGATTTTGTCAAAGTTTTAAAATTACTAATTCAATGTCTTAATTTGTTATAGGTCTATTCAGATTATCCATTTCTTCTTGAGTCAATTTCAATGCTTTTTATCTTTATCCTTCTAGGAATTTGTCTATTTCTTCTACGTTACTGAGTTTTTTGGTATACAATTGTCCATAGTATTCCATTATAATCTTTTTTTTTAATGTCTGTTAGGTCAGTAGTGATGTCTCCTCTTTCATTCCTGATTTTGGTTATTTGAGTCCTCTTTCTCTTTTTTGCTTGTTAGTCTCACTAAAGGTTTGTTGATTTTCTTGATATTTTCAAAGAAATGATGTAAGTTTTCATTGATTTTTTTTGTTTCTGTATTCTTTTATTTATTTCTGCTCTAATTTTTATTAATTAATAATAACGTTAATAATAATGTTGCTTCTTTTGTTTAGTTTGCTCTCTAAAATGTTGATGGTGTGCAAGTAACATTTTATTTGGTCTCCCTTTTAATAGACCTTTTACTCTCCAACTACCAGTTCTAATGGCATATGAAGAAGGACTCCTGACATGTTACCATCTGGTGTTTTAAAAATGGTGCTTTTACTCTTCCTCTCAATATACCTGATTATCATTAGAGGAGATTCTGTTCTATGTGATAAGATTCTGGAGCAAAATTATAAAGAGATTTCACTAGATTTGTGTTAACCTCTCTGAATCTCAGTATGTCCATTTTTAATTGAAAATAGAATATCAAGTACTTATACAGTATTAACAATATACTAGGCACTTACTTTATGAGGTAAATACTATTATTATTTTAATTTTACAGATGAGAAAACTGAGGCAAAGACAGGTTAAGAATTAGAAGAGTTAGTAAAAGGCAAGCTAGAAAAATAGTGTCTGCTTCATGAATCTGTACTTTTTTCCAGTACACAAAGGATCATCAAATGATGGATTCTGGGCCAAACCTGGCCTCCTTGGAGTATTGTAAATAAAGTCTTATTGGAACACAACCACACCATTCATTTACGTATTGCCTATGGTTGCTTTCATTACAAGGGCGGAGTTGACCTAGGAGCCCTATGGCTCACAAGGCCTAAAATATTTAGTATCTAGCCCTTCACAGGAAAAGTTTGCTGATCCCTATGCTATACTATACTGACTCTCATGATAATAATACTTACTTTGTGGCTACTGTGAAAAGTAAATATCGTAACTGATTAGAAGTACCCAGAAGAGTGTCTAGCACACACATGTAGATACTCAATAAATGGTTATAATTATTATTATTTTGCAGGGTTACACTGTAAACTAAAACTAAGTTCCTTTTCTTAGGTCTACTGTAATTAATTGTATCCTAAATAATTTCTTTATTTTGATCATAGAGATTAGGTCACACCCATTAGTTTGCTTTCCTTTCTCATTTTGGGCCTCATTTGAACAGCATTCACGTCTTTTCCATCACTCTAACATACAAGAAATGTCTGTAGAAGCAGTGGATGTTATCATGGAAAAGAGGCTGTATTCCTTTGGCTGCAAAGGATAAGGTAATGATCCACACTGTGAGGAGAGGAAAGGAGGGGCCAGTTTCCAGAGAGCAGGACTCTGGTTTGGGGCCGTGCCAGTGACCTGATCAGGATGAGATTACACTGTGAATTCCCAGCCCAACAAAGGAGAGAACAAATCTAATTTAAAACCAGCTTTGACTAGATTTTACTGCAAAATAGAAGATGAGATTGAGCTAAATAATTCAAACCTCTATTGAGAGCTATAGGGAATGCGTGGGACATTCACTCTGAGCTGGCAGGAGCCTGGCGGTGTGATTTCAGCTGCTTATACTCCTCTCGCTTCCAGCCTCCACCTGGCCACCCCAGAAAACTGCCAGCCCCTGCAGATCCTGCCGAGCTCACATGCTGGTGCAGAGGAGCTGATTTGTGGAGGCAAAGATCCTCTTCCCACTCCCTCATCTTTGGTTCATGAAAAACAGAACATGCTCAATACTGTTTGTGATGGAATAAAACAAGCTTCTTTTCCATGGGGAAAAAATGATTGTCTAACTCGGGTGAGAGGAGCACAGGAGGAATTCTCTTTGCAGGGGTAATACCTTCCTATTTGTTTTCCTTCGTGGAGTATTCTCCAGGCTCTGCCATTTAGCCACTCCGATCCCACCCTGTCCTCCCCTGTATGAGGCGGTGCCTTTCATGCTCCTGGGTTGCCGGTGGGTCCGGCAAGGGCTGCAGTCACACGGGCCTCTCTCCAGATGGCCTGGAGTCCTTGTGGGTCGTCAGCCACATCCTCCTCCCAATAATTGGTCTAATGCAGAAGTAAAAATAAAGTATTTCAATATTTAATTATCCTATTTGTTAGCCTGCCCCTTCATTTTCAATGTATTTTTACTCGTGTTTGATACCTATTATGTGCAAAGTATAGAGCCAAGTTCTGGACGGAAAATGATAATGAAGGAAAGCACAACTCCTGTACCTAAAGGATTATTATCTTGTGAGAAAGTGGCTAAGAGAATGAAAAGAAATTCACAGATAATTATAATACTCAGCAGAATCACATTGCTCCCAACCGCATCCACTAAAAGGTTACCTGGTGTTTCCAGGGGCATCTAGCTTGGTTGTAGGATGATATAGAATGTAGGTGCACCACCCATTCACTCATCACTCATTCAACAAGTATTTATTGATCCCTTCTAGTGTGGCTGTTCCAGGTACCAGGACTACATCAGTGCGTATTTTATACTACCTGTTGTAAACATTAGTATTCTTTTCAGTACATCCTTGCCTCCTTTATTTTTTTCTTTTTCTTTTTTATTGAGATATAATTGACATATAACATTGTGTAAGTTTAAGGTGTACAACAGGTTGATTTGATATATTTGTATATTGCCATATGATTATTACCATAGCATTAGCTAACACTTCCATCATGTACCATAATTATCATTTCTTTTTGTTGGTGAGAAAATTTAAGATCTAGTTTCTTAGCAACTTTGAAGTTTATAACACAGTATTGCTGACTATAATCACCATGCTGTGCATTAGATCCCCAGAACTTATTCATCTTCTAACTGCAAGTTTGTGCCCTTTGACCAACATCTCCCCAATCCCCCCACCTCCCGGTTCCTGATAACCCCCATTCTAATCTCTGCTTTATGCGTTTCTTGCCTCTTTTCTTTACATGAGTTTATAAAAAAGTGAGAACATGTTGACTAGGAAGTTGTGTCAACTGATATTTTAGATTTTCTATAGAAATTGTTGATTAGAAATGCAACTCTTCACAGACTTTCAGGATAATTTCCAAACTCCTTAGTGTTAAACGCAAAGATCTTTCACAGTCTGTTTATGGAGTCCAGAAAATAGTTGGGTCTTATGAGTGTCATTAGCATAATGAGAGATGAGAAAATATGTTCTCAGTCAGTAAAATTCCTCTCTCTTCCTCACCCTTACATCATGTTCTTTATAAATTTTTACTATTTCTGTGTCCCTAAATCTTTTCAAATCATTTCGCCATCTTCTTACACACTGCTCCAGCCATCACTCAAGACCTGTTGTCTCCCACTGGAATATTGCAACAGACTTGCCACTGGTTTCTGGGTTTCTAATACCATATGTCTCAATCGTTTTTCACAATTTTGCCTGTGTCATCAAAATGCAGATTTATTTCCCCTCTTATTTATAATTCTCCATGGGTCTTCAGGATCATTTCCAAATAGCTTGGCATGACATATAAGATGTTCCCAGGTCTTTCTCTGCTCATCTCTTTAGCCTCTGCTCCCACTATCCCCTCCAGGTGCATCTTGTTTTTTGTTTAAATCAAAAATGCAACTTTATTTCTGCATCATTGATCTTGAGCTACGGATTTGGAATTTTCTTTTTTTAAAAAATTATTTTATAAAGGTCATAAAGGTTTATAAGATTGTATAAATTTCAGGTGTACATTATTATATATCAGTTTCTGTATAGACTGCATTGTGTTCACTACCAGTAGTCTAGTTTTTATCCATCACCATACATATGTGTCCCTTTACCCCCTTCGCCCACCCCCACACCCCCTTCCCCTCTGGTAACCACTAATCTGTTCGCTTTATCCATGTGTTTGTTTATCTTCCACATATGAGTGAAATCATACTGCGTTTGTCTTTCTCTGTCTGGCTTATTTCACTTAACATAATACCCTCGAGGTCCATCTATGTTGCCACCAATGGCATGATTTTGTCTTTTTTAATGGCTGAATAGTACTTAACTGTTTATATATACCACATCTTCTTGATCCATTCATCACTTGATGGGCACCTGGCTTGCTTCCACATCTTGGCTATTGTGAATAATGCTGCAATGAACATAGGGGTGCATAAATCTCTTTGAATTGTTGATTTCATGTTCTTTGGATAAATACCCAGTAATGGGATAGCTAGATTGTATGGTATTTCTATTTTTAATTTTTTGAGAAATCTCCATACAGTTTTCCATATTGGCTGCACCAGTTTGCATTCCCACCTGCCGTGTATGAGAGTTCCCTTTCCTCTAATCCTCCACATTCGTATACATGGTATTCAAAAAAATACTGCTAAGATTGATGTCAAAGAGTGTACTGCCTGTATTTTCTTCTAGGAGTTTTATGGTTTCAGGTCTCACATTCATGTCTTTAATCCATTTTGAGCTAATTTTTGTGTGTGGTGTAAAATAATGGTCTACTTTCATTCTTTTGCGTGTGGCTGTCCAGTTTTCCCAACACCATTTAGAAGAGACTTTCCTTTCTCCATTGTATGTTCTTAGCTCCTTCGTCAAGGATTACCTGCCCACAGAAGTGAGGTTTTATTTCCGGGCTTTCAATTCTGTTCCTTTGACATGTGTGTCTGTTTTTCTGCCAGTACTTTGTTGTTTTGATTACTATAGCTTTGTACTATATTTTGAAGTAAGGGATTGTGATACCTCCAGCTTTGTTCTCTGTTCTCAAGATTGCTTTGGCTATTCAGGGTCTTTTGTTGTTCCATACAAATTTTAGGATTCTTTTTTCTATTTCTGTGAAGAATGTCATTGGGATTCTGATTGGATTTGAATTGAATCTGTAGATTTCTT
This sequence comes from Diceros bicornis minor, assembly GCF_020826845.1. Classification (NCBI taxonomy): domain Eukaryota; kingdom Metazoa; phylum Chordata; class Mammalia; order Perissodactyla; family Rhinocerotidae; genus Diceros; species Diceros bicornis. The sequence continues at coordinate 17,790,795 of NC_080768.1, forward strand.
GAGGTAATATGGACCTTTTAACTATGTTTATTCTTCCAATCCATGAGCATGGAATATCTTTCCATTTCTTTATGTCTTCTTCAACTTCTTTCAATAATGTCCTATAGTTTTCAGTGCATAGATCTTTCACTTCCTTGGTTAAATTTATTCCTAGATATTTTATTCTTTTAGTTGTGATTGTAAATGGGATTGTATTCTTGACTTCTCTGTCTGCTAGTTTGTTATTAGTATACAGAAATGCAACTGATTCTTGTGTGTTGATTTTGTACCCTGCAACTTTGCTGTAGTTGTCGATTATTTTTAATAGTTTTCTGGTGGATTCTTTAGGGTTTTCTATATATATAGAATCTTGTCATCCAGAAGCAGTGAAAGTTTTACTTCTTCCTTTCCAATTTGGATCCCTTTTATTTCTTTTCCTCTCCTAATTGCTCCGGCCAAAACTTCCGGTACTGTGATGAACTTAATAGATATATATATATAGAACATTCCATCCAAAAACAGCAGAATAGACATTCTTCTCAAGTACATGTGAAACATTATCAAAGATAGACCATATATTGGGAAACAAGGCAAGCCTCAATAAATTTAAGAAGATTGAAATCATATCAAGCATCTTTTCTGACCACAATGCTGTGAAACTAGAAATCAACTATAAGAAAAAAGCTAGGAAAATCACAAATATGTGGAGACCTAAACAACATGCTACTGAACAACCATTGGATCAATGAATAAATCAAATGATAAATCAAGAAATACCTGGAGACAAATGAAGAGGAAAACACAACATACTAACTCTTATAGGATGCAACAAAAGCTGTACTAAGAGGGAAATTTATAGCAATACAGGCCCAGCTCAACAAACAAGAAAAATTTCAAGTAAGTAATCTTAAATTACACCTACAAGAACTAGAAAAAGAAGAACAAACAAAGCTGAAAGTCAATAGAAGGAGGGAAATAATAAAAATCAGAGCAGAAATAAATGAAATAGAGACTAAACAAACAGTAGAAAGGGATCAATGAAACTAAGACTTGGTTCTTTAGAAAGACAAACAAAATTGACAAACCCTTAGAAAAAAAGAGAAAGACTCAAATAAATAAAATTAGAAATGAAAGAGGAGAATTACAATGGATACCACAGAAATAAAAAGGATTATAAGAAAATACTATGAGAAGATATGCCAACAAATAGGATAACCTAGAAGAAATGGATAAATTCTTAGAATCATACAACCTCCCAAAACTGAATCAAGAAGAAATAGAGAATCTGAATAGACCAATCATAAGTAAAGAGACTGAAGCAGTAATAAAAAAAACCTACCCTCCAAAAAAGTCCAGGACTAGACGGCTTCTCTAGTGGATCCTACCAAACATTCAAAGAAGATTTAATACCTATCCTTCTCAAACTCTTCCAAAAAATTGAGGAAGGGAAGCTTCCTAACTCATTCTATGAAGCCAACATTACCCTGATACCAAAACCAGACAAGGACAACAGAAAAAAAGAAAATTACAGACCAATATCACTGATGAACATCAATGCAAAAATCCTCAACAAAATACTAGCAAATCGCATACAATACATTAAAAAGATCATACACCATGATTAGGTGGGATTTATTCCAGGGATGCAGGGATGGTTCAACATCCACAAATAAATCAACATGATACACTACATTAACAAAATGAGGAATAAAAATCACATGATCATCTCAATAGATGCAGAGAAAGCATTTGACAAGATACAACATTGATTTATGATAAAAATTCTGAATAAAATGGGTATAGAAGGAAAGTACCTCAACATAGTAAAGGTCATATATGACAAACCCACAGCCAACATCATACTCAGTGGTGAAAAACTGAAAGCCATTCCTCTGAGAACAGGAACAAGACAAGTGTGCCCACTCTTGCCACTCTCATCCAGTTACATCTTATGCCCCAGCCAAGTCAAACCTCCTTTTGTTCCTTTAAGTGTCACACTGCTTCAGTCTCTGTGGCACAGCATTTACCATTTCTTCTGCCTATGATCCTTCTTACAGCCATATCAACCTGCTTATATTTTATGCCTGGTTCACTGGTCACCTCCTCCATGACGCCCTCCCAGGCTTTCTCAGGACAATCCTCCTATTCTGCTACACTGCCCCCTGGTATAGGCTTCTGTCTAGGACTTACTGTGTTGCACTGTAATCAGAGGCTTGCTTGTGTGTGCCCCACTACTCCTGAGCTCATGGTGGGCAGTGATTGTGCCCTCTTCCACCTATTCCCACTGAACACAGTGTTTGCTTCCCCACAAACACTTAATAAAGGTTTGCTGAATGTTGCATACAAAGATGCATACAAAAATATCGTCAGGATCAGATATTAGTGCAACCAAAACAATACAAGCTTGGCTGTTTTTCAGAGTCTAGCGATGGATGTATAATAGTATTTTTTTTGGTTAGTCTTATTTTACCTTCTGTCTTCCCAAGCTCTGAGAGCCAGGGGAAAACATCATCCCTTGAATTTCTATTTAATCCATTTATTTTATATACTGTGGTATGTATGTACATGTTCCAAGGAATAATGGGCATGTACAACTAGAGACCCCCTTAGCCAGCCCAGAGGAAGCTAAATATCAGCAAGGTAGCCTTTTAGGATGAAATCACTTTTTTAGTATATTTAGAAGGCCTTTGATTTAGTGGCTTCTAGAAATTCATGTGGCACTCTAGAGACTAGACATTAGCATCAGCTTTAGGCCTTTTATCTTATCTCAGACTATATTACTTTAATTACCTGTAGAGTGGCATTGTCCAATAGAACTCTCAGCAGTGATGGAAATATTTCCAGCACAGTGTTTAGCTGTGCTGTCCAATGCAGTAGTAGTTGGCCTCGTGTAGCTATCGTGCACTTGAAATGTGACTCATGCAACTGAGGAACTGAATTTTAGTTAAGCTAAACTAAAATTTAAGTTCAAGTAGTCCCATGTGTCTAGTGGCTACCGTACTGAACAGCACAGCTCCAGAGACTCCAGGAATATTATGCTATCCTATGTATACTAGACTTCATTGACTGCAGATGTTTGCAATGTAATAAACTGAGTCCTGCAAAGTAAAACTATTTTTGACCTGAAGGTAGCATGTAATTAAGTGCATTATTGTAGCCAGGGCTATCATATGCATTATATGTATATAATTGTATTATATATATATATATATTTTGTGTGTATGTATACATATACATATATGTATATATGAGTCAGCTCAGGCCACCCTAACAAAATGCCATAGACTGAGTGGCTTAAACAACAGGAATTTATTTCTCAGAGTTCTGGAGGCTGGGAAGGCCAATATCAAGGTGTCAGTATGGCTGGTTTCTGATGACAGCTCTCTTCCAGGTTTGCAGACCGTCACCTTGTTGCATCCTCACATGGCAGAGAGAGACAAAGCTCTGGTCTCTCTTTTTCTTCTTCTAAGGACACTAGTCCCATCATGAGGATCCCCCTCTCATGACATCATCTAAACCGAATTATCGCCCAAAGGCCCCATCTCCAAGTACCACCTCATTAGAGCTTAGGCCTTCAACATATGAATTTTAAAGGGACACAATTCATTCCACAGCAATACACACACAATCATAAAATAAGTTTAACAATGTCCTATAAAGTGTAACAAAGTCCTTTAAATTTCTAGTTTTTTCCCATGATCACTATTTTAATGCATTTTAAAATCATCAAATATAAAATTCTTTAAAAAGAAAAATGTCCCTGCTTTGCTAGTGCTCAAAGCACTTGTGCCTGCTAGCTAAGCTGGCACTGACAGAGCTGTGGGGTGAGATTAGAGAAATAGGGAAAGACTTCCATCTAAAACCTCCCTGGAGTGGGGTGGGGCAACAGATGGAGTTATAGAATGCAAGATTTCTGATTAAAATGTAAGTGATGTCTAGAGAGGATAATATAAACATCCATTTATCATCTCTCAGAATCACAAAACTCTTGGAACCATAGCTCTTCTCTCCAGTGGATTTTGTTCTGTCTGCAAAAACTTTCTTTTAGAAAAATTCTATATGGGAGCCTGCCATAAAGATGAGTTGAAGATGGCACTGTTATGCAGGGATGGAAGCTCCAGCCTCGTGCGTGTTCTCTGGAACAGAGGCCCTCTGAGAACCCCCTGGGGCACTTAGGAAATATGTTTCAAACCAAGGATGTTAAATACTTGCAAGAACACAAACCTAGAATGGTCCCAGAGTCAGCCAGTGGTGGTCCTTCCACTGTACCCGAGGCTCCAGCATTGTGGTTGTCCAGCCCTGAGACCAGCCTGGAGAGTCCCCAGCAGGGCCCTGAGGAACACGCCCCAGAGAGGTCAGTTTGAGATGTTGGGAGGAAGGAAAGAAAAGTTCTCCTGGGGGGCCACAGCCCAACACACACCACAGCTTCAAGTCTGGGTAAGATGGGTCAGGGGTCAGGGCATCACATCTCAACACCACGAGGCTGTTGGGGGCTGGGGGCGGGGGACAGACAAAGAGGAGAGATGAGGGGAGGAAGAAAAACTTCAGTACGTAATTTAGCCATGTTCTGTGTAACTATCCCAAACATTAGTTAAAATATACAAACCTTTTTATCATAGTTATAGAAGAAGATTGGCTTGACAAAGCTTATGTTTCACAGCCTCCAGTTCCCCACCTCACTCCCAGCACCACGGTATCAGTTCTACATAAAAATAATGTTTAATTTTAGACACAGGGCTGGTTTCCCCAGCTATAGACTCTAAGATAGAGATTGGTAGGTGGGAGATTTGGGGGTCAACACCTGTGAAGGAGAGTTGGGCTGCAATGAATGCATTTGCAGCAGGACCTCAGCTAGTCCCACCGTGTGCTCTGGGGCTGGGATGGTCCAGCAGAGTTGTCCTAGATTAAAGCAACAGGTCTAGACTCTTGCCCACTCCTGACCAGAGAAGGAGGCGTCAACTTGGCCTGATCCCTCTGTTGAGGACAATTCCCAAAGAGGAACTCAACCCTGAGCCATCGTCAGTCATCAGAGCAGCTGGCGGAAATGACTGCCTCAGTTTTGAGGGGGGATGTGGGCCCTGCAACACAATATCCGCCATAGTAAACATCATACAACCCTGTTGTTCATCAGGGGTATAATAAGGGACTGCAGTCATAGAATCAGCTGTTAGCAGTGGAAGGAATTGAGAGTGTTCAACACACTCTGCTAACAAAGACACCAAGTCTCAGGAAGATGAAGAGAGCTGTCCATGGGTATGCCAGTGGTTGTCAGACCTTAGTTTCCATCAGACTCTCCTGGAGAGTTTGTTAAAGTACAGATCACTGGGCCCTCTGAGAACCTGGGATAGGTGGTGAGTGTTTGGGAAGACGTTCTCCAGGGAAGGAACAATACAGGTGGCGTTATGTTGGAGTAAAGGAACAAAGTACATGAAACTTCTGTGAATAGCTTACTATCAGTCATTTTGCTGGAGAATCAGTGTGAGAGGGCATAAAGCTTGGCGGCTCAGGACCCTGGCTGAATTCAGATCTCAGCTCTACCACTTACTAACTGCATTGTTTTGGGCAACTTACCGAACCATTTTGTGACTCAGTTTCCATAAGGTGGGAATGGTGATGATAATACTTGCCTAAGTTCCTATGAGAATAAAGTGAGTCATGTAAAGTACATGTAGAAGAGCTGGGGATAGTTTAAATACAGAAGCCTAGGTTGGTATGAAGGAATCACACTGGAAATTACAATGGACTGGAGTGTTGCCCAGACTCACATGGAATTTTGCACAAATGAGAAACCAACTGTTTGTTTTAGGCCATGGAGATTTGGGGGTTGGTTGTTAATGTGGCATAACCTAGCCTATCTTGGCTAATGGCCTCTCCATCTGTCTGTCATCTCCAGTTTAAATGACAAACCACACTACTAACTACATGTTCCCTCTTACCACCAAGCTGAAAATTTATCTTAAATTGTTTTTAAAAATAATTCAGATTTCTTTGGGAAGGCTGGTGTCACTGCTTTCAGTCTAGAAGTTGAAAATTCTCAGTGACAGTAAGCACCAGCCATCATTTTTAAGGTGTTCTTTTTATTTCTTATTTCATCTAATGTGAACGAGTCAGGTTTTCATGCTGTGCCTGCTGCAGTGAAGAGTCTGGAAATGGATTCTCTCACCTCTGGTTATTGAGCACTTGGACTGAAGCTCAAGAGTTTCTGGGCACATGAGAAGTAATTTTTACTCACTTCTTTTCAATACTGAAAATGGGAAAGAGGACAATGTTATCTGAGCTCATCCATTGCAATGAAACCAGTGATATTTTCTTTTTACCTCATTTTGAGGCAGCAGGGATTCAAGCTATAATACCAATTATGCCTTATTAAGGGATTTATTGGTAAGGATAGAAATTTAATGTTTTCTATTGAATTCCTGTGCTGAGTTTGGGTGGGCTGTCATTCAACAACTATTATAGTGATGGAGGTCAAATTTTACTAAATCACAAATATTCTAGTAAAATAAATGCATATATACATATATGTATTTCAGATCCATTTTAATGAAAATGAAATTATAGATGGACTCCAATGAAATCGACAGAAGTCATTGATGAACGGTGAAATTATACACATTATTTGTTTCTTTTTGAAGTGTCTCCTCAAAGCTCCATAATCATCATCTTTTTATGGGAGACCATTTCCAGCTGCTCCTCTGTGCAGAAGTCGCTCTCCTTTGCTCTTACTTCTACGTCTAGAATACTGCCAATCAAAATTTTATCCCAACATGTGGGCAATGACATTTACTTCCTAACCTCATAATAGCACATTTATATTAAACAATTTTCAAATCACTATTATAGTACCTCTTCCTAATAGGCTTATGAAATTGGCAGGATAGGATTTTATTTTAATCTTTATCTTATGGATAGGAAACAGGGACTCAGAGAAATTTCATGACCCACCCAAATTCACAGAGCTAGTCTGTGGGTGAAGTGGGTTTTGAACACATATCTCCTGACTCCTAATCTTGGTGTTTTTCTACCTGCTGTTGCTATTTGGGAACAAGGTGTTAACTGTAAATACTTAATAAAAACACTTGCTTCAAAGTCTTTGTTTAGCTAAAGAAGTAATGTCTTAATACTAACTCTTTAAAGATATTGTGTAATATTTGATATAGACCAAAAAAACGCAGATAAGCTGTATGTTACCTATTATGAAGCATAATAATAAAATGAACACCTGTGAACTCTACCGCCAGAAATACTTTGACCCTACCTGTGTGAATTTTCTTCATCTTAATACTTTCTCTTTCTCCGGAGGTAATGCTTAGCATTATCTCTTATAAAAACTTGAAAAAAAATTTATCGCAAAATCATGAATGTCTCTAAAACTATATTTAGTTTTGTTTGTTCTTAGGTTACATAAAACTTTTTTCTGGGCTGTATGCTATCTTCGTAAAATTGCCCTTTTCTTTCAATATTATATTTCCAAGACAATTTCAAGTTATTCCACATAACACGAGTTAATTCATTTTCTGCCAAATCATATTCTACTATGCAAAATACCTCAATATATTTATTCATTTTTCCATTGGTGATATTCTTGTTGTAGACAACTTTTGTCTGTTGTGAACAATGATACCATGACACTTTTAGGCTTTTAGGCAAGTATTCAAATTTATGAGATACTGCCATATTGGTTTCTAAAGTTGTTATAATAATTTGAATGATCAGATCTTTATTTTTTCCAACCTAATGTTTATGAAGTGGTGCTTCATTGAGATCTCAAGATGTATTTCCTTGAAAGATAATGAAGGTAAATTTTTTGTGGTTGTTTGTAATTTGGCTTCCTTCTCTTTGAAATAAGAGAAGGAATGTCTCTTGCCCATTATTCTACTTGTTTGGGTTTTTTCTTTCTTTCTTTCTTTTTTTGATAGGTATCAGTTTTGAATACCTGTGTTTTGTCAGTTATATGTATTGTATGTGTCTTTTCTCAGCTTATGAGTTGTCTTTTCATGTTCTTTATAAAGTCTTTTGATGTACTTAAGTAAATAATTTGATATAATTATAGTTAGCAGTCTCTTCTTTTGTGATTAGTATTTTTAGGTCATATTAAAAACCCTCCTTCTCTATTAAGTTCATAAAATGATTTTCCTAATTTTTCTTCTAAAAAATATGAAGTTTTTTGTTTCATGTTTAAGTCTTTCACCCATCAGGAATTTATTTTGGTATAAGGTATATAAAAGGGATAAAAATTTTCCCCACACAGATAATGGATTGTCCCAGCATTATCTTTTGAAAACTTGATCCTTTCCTCAGAGACTTGCAATGCCACCACCACTTTCTTATTTCAACTTTTCATATATGTGTTAGTCTATTTTTTGGCTCTTTATTCTGTTCCTCTTTGCAGTTTGTTGATTCTAGTGCCAGTACCATAATATCTTAATTAACCATTGCTTTGCAATATGTCTTCATCTCTAGTAGGGAATGATTTTTCAAATTCTCCTTCATCATTATCTTGTCTATTCTTATGTGTTTGCTACTCCATGTTCATTTTAGACTCATATTGTCAAGTTTCTCAAAAGAAAGAAAAAAAGAGAACCTGTAGGATTTTGACTGGAATTAGATTGAACCTAGATTAGTTTGGAGAGTGAATACTATTGAGTGTACTGCTTGGAGCTCTATGATATTGAGTTTTCCTATCCATGACATAGTATCTCTTCATTTCTTTTGTCTTGATTATTGTCTTTCAAGACAGTTTTTTAGTTTTCTCCATACTATTTTTAAACATCTCTCACTAGATGTATTTCTGAGCATCCGGTTTTTGATTTCTCTGTGCAAAGAATTTTAATTATAGGTTCAAGCATTTTAATGGCAAAAATATTTGGTTTAATTTAACGTTTGAAGAGTGTGAGTGGTTAAAATGTTTTTCTTTAGAGAAGAAATGCATTTTCTACTGCTGGGAGCCAGAGAGCACTTCTGACCTTGAACCACTTCAGCTCTTTTGAGGGATAATGTAGTCCTGGGGGTCTCACTCACCTTTCTATGAGCTCTGCTGGCTCTGCATTGCTGTACTGGCATCCGAACCTAAGAAAAACTTTGCTTATGTGTAATACTTATGGCTCTAAAAGATGTTTTATGCAGGACGTAGATGTTTGTTTACCAGTGAAAGGGTGCCTCAGAATATCTAGTATGACATTCTGCCAAAAATAAATGTCTCAAGGTTGACTCTTAGGAAGCCATTGAGTATTATTCATGGCTCCCAATTTCTACAAAAAAAAAATAATAATAATTTAGGGTTGCTGACCCTGATGGAAGGAAGCATTCTTTTATCAAAAGAGTATATTTATTTGAGGTATCAGTGATTAAGCCATCCCTTGATACTGCCACTGCCCTTCTAATTTTCCACACATCTACCAATCAGAGAGTGGCAAATGAGAATATTTTAATCCAACAGCAATGCTTTTGGAATGCTTACCACATGCAAGCGCCATATAAAGACATGTAATTCCTAATTTTTCTTATTTATTTATTTATATGCTTACTTTTGCTGAAGGGATGAGCTTGTCAATGGTTGCTGAATTCCAGTGAGGTCTGCACGTGACAGGCGTGACCTTAGAATGACCAGCTATGCTATTATATGTGATCATACTCCAATCAATCCAAGTCATCTCTTCTCCTTTGTTTATGTGGACCTGAGCACTTGAGTATTGCTGTCAAAGTTTTTTTCTAAGGGTGTCTGTAGCCCACTACCCTTGAAATTAAGAGCTGTGCCCTGTTCATTACTGTGTCAGCCACCTGGGCTGGTAAATGTTTGCCGTACTAGACTCATCAAAGGAAGTGGGAGTAAAGAGTACAGCTTAGCCTCTTTCTGCATGGTCTTGGTTATATATGATGTTTGAATACAGATTTAACATGATCCAATCTACTAATTGGTAACTTTGTTTACGTTAATTCATATGTATGTGCTCAGAAACATCTTATTAAATACACCCAATAAGTTGAAGTGACCAAAAAATATTTTTGAGAGCATCACCCACAAGAATACAAGACTTGGCAAGTAGATATTTAATTACATCTCATTCTAAATGCCAGAAACATAGCTGGAAATTACTTGTCAGCTTCAGTAAAGAGGTAAGCTCAGTTTGAACAATGCAGCCTAATTAACACTCATGCTTGTGCTCTCTCTGATTTCACACTTCATGCACATACAGTCTGGATTCTAGCCTATCTAATTTGTGAAAGAGTTTTCACCATTTATTCTTTCAAATAACAAATATTTATTGTGATTTTACTGAGTGTACACTATTCTGGGTATTAGGAATACAATAAAATGAAAGAGCCCAGGTATCTGTCCTATAGGATCTCAGGATCTCCAGGAGGAGACAGATAGGGAGTCGTAGGAGTGCAAAAAACATTTTGAAAGAAGTACATACAAAATATCCAGGACAATAACTGAGAGTAAGGAATTCTGCCTGACAGCCAAGAAAGACTCAGAAGAAATTATATTTGAGTCAGATGACAAAAAATGTGTAGGAGTTTTCCAAGAGAAGCACAATAGGAGCATTTCAGGCAGAGGGAATATCACAATGTAGTGGCTATGAGTACAGTGCATTGCAGTGAGAAAAGCATGAGTTCACATTCTGGCCCATTGTTTCTTGGGTTTTGGTTGACAATCACTTTCCTCTGAGAGAATTATTTCTTCTTTGCAAATTAGGCATAATTACCCACTTCAGAGGGCTGCTGTAAGTTTGACTGAGATAAATTGAAAAGTGCTTTGCAGAGCAAATTGGCTCATAAAAATCAATCAAAAAGTGGTAGCTTTAACTTGCAAAGGTAAATAAGTCATGATAAATCATGATCAACAAATGAAGAGTAGGTCAATAGTTTTTTACTATTTTCCAATGAACTCCAAAGTGTTCAGAGACCCATCTCTCATTGTTTATTTACCATTGCTATTTGATCCAACTCTACAAAGATCTTTGAATAAATTGAAGAGCTTGAAGATGGTAAAGAGAAAAAATGTTCAGCCCAACTTTGCTTTTTTTTTATTTTGGATAAATTTTTGCAAATTTTTATTTTGAGATAATGGTGGATTCACATACAATTTTAAGAAATAATACAGAGAGATCCTATGTACTCTTTACACAGTTTCTTCCATTGGTGACATCTTGCAAAACTGTAAAACAATATCACAACCGGGATATTGACATTATACAGTTAAGATATAGAACATTGCACCATCACAAGGATCCCTCATGTTGCCCTTTTAGAGCCCAACCCACTGCCCACCTGCCCCCACCCATGCCTTAACCCATCACAACCACTAATCTATGCTCTATTTCTATCATTTTGTCATTTCAATGTTATATAATGGAATCATATAGTATATAACCTTTTGGGATTGGTTTTTTTCATCCATCATAATTCTCTGGAGATTCATCTAGGTTGTTTTACATATCAATAGTTCATTCCTTTTTATTGATGAAGTAATATTCTATGATATGGATGTACCACAATTTGTTTAACTATTCACCTATTGAAGGACATCTAGATTGTTTCTAGTTTGAGGCTATTATAAATAAAGTTTCTATAAACATTCATATACAGGTTATTTTGTGAACATCAGTCTTCATTTCTCTGGGATAAATACCTAAGGGTAGAGTTGCTGGGTTGTATGATAGTTGTGAGTGTGTGTGTGTGTGTGTATAATGAAACTGCCAAACTGTATTCCAGAGTGGCTATATCACTTTACATGCCCACTAGTAATGCATGAGTGGTCCAATTTCTCTACATCTTTGCTAGCATTTGGTGGTGATTTATTTTTTCTTTCCTTGCAGTATGTGTACAGTGATATCTCGCTGTCATTTTAATTTGCATTTTCCTAAAGGCTAATTTTTTGAACATCTTTTCATATGCCTATTTGCCATCTGAATATCCTTTTCAGTAAAACATCTGTTCATGTCTTTTGCCCATTTTCCAATTGAATTTTTGGTTTTTTACTTCTGAGTTTTGAGAGCTCTTAATTTGTTCTAGATACCATTCTTTTGTTGCATATGTAGTTTGCAAATATTTTCTCCCACATTGTAACTTATTTTTCATCCTCTTAACAGTGCTTTTTGCAAAGTAAGTGTTTAATTTTGATGAAGTATAATTTTTAATTTTTTCTTTTATGGATTGTGCTTTTGGTATCAAGTTTAAGAACTCTTTGCTTAGTTCTAAATTCTGAAGATTTCCTTTTATGTTTCTTTTTCCCTAAAACATTATAGTTCAATCAGTTCCATTTAATTTTTATTTCCTTTGAGACCTTCTCTTTAACCTGTGGATTATTTAGAAGTGTGTCATTTAATTTCCAAGTGTTTGGAGAATTCCTGTTATCATTCTGTTATTAATTTCTAGATTGATTGCATCATGGTCAGAAAACACTCTCTGTATAATTTATTTTCAATATGTTGAAGTTTGTCTTATGGCCCATGATATAGTCTATCCTGGTATATGTTAAATGGTCACTTGAAAAGAATGCATATTCTGTCATTGTTGGGTAGAGTGTTCTGTAAATGTCAATTAGATCCTGTTAGTTGATGGCATTGTTGAGTTCCTATATATCCCTGCTAATTTTCTGTCTTGTTGTTCTGTCAATTGTTGTGAGAAGGGAGTTGAAATCTCCAACTATAATTGTGAATTTTTCCCTTTCTCCTTTCAGTTCTGTCAGTTTTTGTATCATGTATTTTGCAGCTCTATTGTTTGGTGCACACACATTTAATGTTGCTATGTCTTCTTGCTGGATGATATTATACATAATTTATCATAAGATGTCCCTCTATGTGTCTGATAATTTTCTCTGCTCTGAAGTCTACTTTATCTGATCTTAATCTACCAAATTATCTTTCCCTTTATTAGTATTTGCATGACACATCTTTCCCTGTCCTTTCACTTTCAACCTGCTTACGTTATTATATTTGAAGTGAGTTTCTTGTAGAAAACATATAGTTGGACCATGTTTATTAATCTACACTGCCAATCTCTGTCTTTCAGTTGGTGGATTTAGACCATTTATATTTAATGTAATTATTGATATGTTAGGGTTTAGGTCTGCCACTTTATTTTTTGTTTTCTCTTTGTTCTCTCTGTTTTTTGTTTCTCTTGGTTTTTTTAACGCATTTCAGTGGGTTACTCGAACATTTTTTAGAATTCCATTTGATTTATCTATAGTGTTTTTTAGTGTATCTCTTGTATAGCCTATTTAGTGCTTGCTCTAGGTATTACATTATACACACCTAACATTAGAATCTAGTGGTATGATCATTTTCAAAGAAATGATTTCAAGAAAATTTCATGATCAATCACAAAGAAAGCCTATTGTATTTCCCCATATATTTACTTCCAGTGTTCTTCTTCTTTCCTGATGTTCCAAAGTTTCTTCTGTTGTCATTTCTTTTCTGTTTAGAGAACTTCCTTTAGCCATTCTTTTAGAGCAGGTCTCCAGGCAATAAATTCTCTTGGTTTTCATTAATCTGACAATGTCTTGATTTCCAGTTCATTGCTGAAGGACATTTTCACTGGATATAGGATTCCTGGTTGACAGGAATTTCTTCTTTCAGCATTTGAAAAATATTGTGTCACTTCCTTCTGGATTCCATGGGTTTTGATGAGAAATTCTTTGTAATGTTATCTCCCCTGCCCCCCATAATTAAGGTATTGTTTTTCTCTCACTGCTTTCTAGATTTTTTCTTTGTAGTTTTCAAAGTTTAATTATAATGTAATTTGGTGTGAATTCATTTGGAGGTTTGCTCAGCTTCTTAAATCTGTAGATTTATGACTTTTGCCAAATTTGCGAAGCTTTCAGCCACTATTTCTCCGAGTATTTTTCAGTTCTGTTCTCTTTCTCCTCTCCTTTCAGGCCCTGAATAACACTAATGTTAGTCCTTTTGTTATTGTCACATAGGTCCCTGAGGCTCTGTGCATTTCTTTTCAGTGTACTTTCTCTCTGTTATTCAGATTGGGTAATTTGTATTTCTCTGTCTTCCAGTTTACTGATTCTTTCCTCTGTTGCCTCCATTCTGCTGTTGAGTTCATCCACTGAGCTTTATATTTTAGTTATTTTATCTTTCAGTTTTAATGTTTCCATTTGATTCCTCTTTATATCTTTTATCTATCTGCTAAGATTTTCTATTTCTTTTCTGAATATTCTATTTTTTTCATTTGCTACAAACATGTTGTTAATTCTTACCAAAGCATTTCTATCATGCTTCTTTAAAATCTTTGTCAGATAATTCTAATATCTACGTCATCTTGGTGTTGGATCTATTGATTATCTTTTTTCATTCAGTTTAAGATCTTCCTAGTCCTTTGCATGACAAGTAATTTTTAAATTGAAACCTGGACATTTTTGTTTGATGTTCTGAGACTCGGAATCTTATCTAAACCTTCTGTTTTAACTGGCTTTTCCTGATACTGTTCTAGTGGAGGAAGAGGGAAGCATGCTGCCTTGTTACTGCCAAGTGGAGGTATAAGTCCAAGTTCCCCACTCGGCCTCCATCGGTACGTGAGTGGGAGCTCCTTGTTACTGCTGAGAAGGAATGGGGGTTCTGACTCCCCACCTGGTCTCCACTGAGACCACCAGTGGAACATTATCAGTGAACATTATCTCTGAGTGATAGTGAAAATCCTGATTATCCACTGGGCCTCCTCTGGCACCACCCACTGTAAAGGGACGAGGCACCTCACGACTGTTGAGTATGGGTGGAAGTCAGTTTCTTCACACGACATTAGGCATAGAGTGGGGGTAACACTCTTGTTACTGGGTAGTGGGTATGAGAGACCCAGGTCCCTGTTGGCCTTCTCCAACACCATCCTGGTGTGGTGAAGGGCACCTTGTTACGGCCTCAGAGCAGTGGCAGTCTAGGCTTCCCCACTCAGCCCTTGCTGGCATGGGTGGTGTTGGAGCCAAGATTTTTCTGTGATGTTAACTTCAGTCAAGTGTTTATTGTCTAAAAGTTTTGCCTCACTAGATTGCTCCTTTTTGGGTCCTTTACTTAGTGACAGCAGGTTTTTGTTGGGGCTTTTGTTTGTTTGTTTGTGCATATCCAGGTTGCCAGCTTCTTCAATTCCAAGTTTGGGATAGATGAGGCAAACAAAAACAAAAACAAAAAAACCCCAGAGAACTCACTCCTATGTCAGTTCTCTGTTTTTGTCTTATTTGCTTCTTAGGCAGTAGTTGACAAAGGTGATCAGTGTCTATTACTTGAAACACTATTTTCACTTATCTTCTGGGAACCCGCACTCTCTTGTTTTTCCCTTCACCTCACTGGCTACTTTTCTTATACTCTGCTTAATGTTTCTTTTCTTCTAGACCTCTTAAGTGTTGAAATGATCTACTATTCAAATCTTGGTCTACTTTTCTTCTCTATTTACACCCACTCTCTAGACCAGTGCTGTCTAATAGAACTTCCTGCGATGATGGAAATGTTCTACATCTGTGCTCTTCAACAGGGTAATGCTATTGAGGGTATTGAGGTTCAACAGGGTAATGCTACTTGAAATGTAGTTGGTGTGACCAAATTGCTAATTAGATTAAATTTTAATGAATTTAAGTTTAAATAGCATTATGTGGCCAGCGGCTACCATATTGGATAGTACATCACTAGATGATTGTATCCAGTCACATGAATTTAAATACTATCCATACAAAATTCTAAAATTTATTCTAGAATTCTAAAATTCTAGATTCTAAAATTTATATCCCTATCTTTGTCCTTTCTCCTGCATTTTAACTGTCCACTTGACATCTCCTTTCTAAATATAATAAGTTAAATCCTAAACTTGCATATTAAAATCTTGGGAAGGAGCAGGCACAGATATATATGTTTTTGAATACGTCTCTAATTTTAGGTGGCCCCAATTAACTCTGATATGTTCAGAAAATTAAGAACAACTATTAGCAACATGCTTTTCTAATTTTAAAAAATTGTCCCTTTTTTCCCTTAAAATTTTTTTTATCTTTATCAAAATGATATATGGACCTTGTTTAAAGATGAGATGGTTCTTTAAGTTATGTTAAATCAAAGAAGGAAAACCTACCTCCTGCTTTCTCCATGTTTCACTCACCCCAACTGCTATTTCTCCTTCCTCAGAATTATAGCTTTCAACTTACATTTGTATTTCTAAGTCAATTACTTAACGGGTTAACATTTAATTTTTGCAGTTTTAAAAATTCTATGTTAGTTTCCCATTATAGAAAATGAGAATTTAGTATTTTCTCCACCTCTCTTATCTACATGTATACTTTCCATGCCCTTATCTTGCCAACAGTTATTTAGTTATTTTATAATTTTGGTTATATCACTATTCAATATTTGTCTAATTACAAGGATGTAAATTATGATAACTCTTTCTTTTCTGTACAATTTTTTTTGTTTGTTTTCTTGGAATTAATATGTTTGGGTTTTTTTGCTTATTTTTCTATGTACTTGTCCTGATTTAATCCCACACTTCACACTAGTATTTTTTAATCTCCTTACAATACCTTTAGCCATATCTTGCATGTCTGAAAATGTCTTTTACGTCTCCTTTCACTCTTCACACACTTGAATAACATTTGACTGAATATAAAATTTTATATTTAGCATAATTTTCAAGATATTGTTTCATTGCATCCTAGCTCGTAGTATTGCAATTGAGAGAAGAGAAGCCATTTGGATTTTTGATGTGACCTATATTTTTCTCTCTGGAAGCTTGTCAGATCTTCCAACTGTCCTCAGTGTTCTGAATTCTTAGAGATATGTCGTGGTGTGTGTCTTTTTCATCCTTCGTCCTGGACATTCACTGGGTCCTTTGAATCTGGAAACTCATGTTATTTAGCCTTGATATTTTTTTAAAACAATTATTGTAGTCATGATTTCCCTTCCTTTAATTTCTTTATTCTCTTTCTGGAATTCCTGTTCTTCAGATGATGTATCTCTCCTGGACTGATCTTTTAATTTTTGTATCACTTCTGTTACTCATGTATTATTCTTTCTATTCTATTTTATGGGACATTTCATCAATTTTACTTTCAAACCTATTGAATTTTCATTTGTGTCATAATCTTTTGAAATTCTAAGAGCCCTTTTTTTTCTTGAATTTCTCCCCTTTTTTTGCATTGTGTTCTTAGTTCATGGATGCAACATCTTCTCCTATCACTTTCAGGATATAAATAATTTGGTTTTTTTTTTTAGATTTTCTTTTTTCTATGAAATTTTTGTTTTCTTCAAATTGCTTTTAATCTATTATTTGCTTTGTTTTGGTCTTTATCTTTCCTGCTAGAGGCCTTCTTCAGATTTCAATAATTATGGGTTGTCTGATCATACATGAGTGAAAGACCAAAAATATGATTGGAAGTTCTTAATTTATCAGTGAGGCTGTAGGGTGACCCGTTAGGGAACATTTTTGAGGAAACCTTGGTGTTGGAAATAATCAGAGCGGCATTTTTCTCTTGTGCTAGTCATATTCCCTAGAGAAGATTCCTCCCATCTTCTACCTGGAAATAAAGTACGGAAGAAAGAAGCCTGGAGCGGGTGTTAGCATTCAGTGTGTATGTACGCATTTAATCCTTTGGTTCTCAATCTAGTACTTATGACTCAACTGTACTTCAAGGCAGAGGCTCCCCATTCTACCGTCTCTAGAGTATAAAGCTTCCCCTTCTACAGTAATGGAGAGGCGAAGTAGCCCAATGGTGTCACATGAGGAAAAAGATCTAGGTTTCTAGCTAAAGAGCTTTAAAAAAACATATCTGGTGTATATTAGATTGCTTCCCTTTACGCCTACTTCAGAGTTACCTGGTGCCACCCATTTCTGAGTCTCTTGAAAATTCTGCAGTTTAAATCAGATTAATTTTTAGCTTTCTCTCTACTAGTTTGGAATTTGAATTTCTTGGGCTTTCTAAGTAGGTTACCACTTGCCTATGTCTGCTTTATACCCACCAAAGTATGTTGTTCTTATCTCCTCTCTTGCTCTCTCCTTCTGTCTCCATTTCTAAAAAATTACCTTCAATGACATTTGATAGAGTTTCTGTGTTGCAAGGGAGCAAACTTAGATGCTTGGTTTAATCTGCCATAACTACGGAATTCTGTATTCTAAAGCTTTTCTTTGGTGGTGCATGGGATTGGGAGGTGGAGACTAGATTCAAAAATGTCACAGGAGAGGGAGATAGAGGAGGTGATGTGCACCGAATTTTGGATTTGGGGGAAATTGTGAGAGAATGAAACTAGAGAGTGAGAGAAGATGCTGAGCTATGCAAGTATGTGGAGAAAGACTGGGGGTACTTCTTTGACTTCTGTTTAGAGCTTACACTTTCTTATTAGTCTTAGATATTTCAAATAATCTTGTTTAGTGACCTCCAGAATTGCCTCATTTTGAGCTGAGGACGGAGGCAGCTGTTAGCAATATTCACCCTGGCCCCACCTAATGCTCACTGCTTGGTGTCACAGCGCTTAAGAGGACCATATCCACATCTCATCACCACGAGTTTTGTGACAGCAGGGCATCACAGCCTGCCAAGACAGAAAAGGACCAACCCAGGTGTTATCTTTTCACTGAAGCATGTCAAAGACCTTTATTCTTTCTTTCTTTTTTTTGCTGAGGAAGATTGTTGCTGAGCTAACATCTGTGCCAGTCTTCCTCTATTTTGTATGTGGGTCACCGCCACAGCATGGATGATGAGTGGTGTAGGTCCACGCTCAGGATCTGAACCTGCGAACACAGGCCACCAAAGCGGAGCACACTAAACCCAACCACTAGACCATGGGTCTGGCTCTGAAAGATCTTTATTCTTGATTATTCATCCCTTTGAAAGAATATTGCCCCAATCTCCTTGCTCTCTTTCTGAATCAGGTGTATGTTTGGAGAAGGGTAGTATTTCAGTCAAACTCTTTAAAAAGTCCTATTTACTTTACTTGAGATATTCAATAGACACCTTCTGTTTCTAATTTCACATTCTTATCTTGCATGTGGTTTTTTTTTTTCTTTGTAAGTCAACTCCAATCAGTTATGGAACAGGAGGCATATTAATTACTAAAATGAATTAAATATAATTGATTTCCTCAATTTGGATTATTTGCTATTTTGGTTCATTGGTTTTCTGGGAATAGGAATAAAATAGGTAAATTACCTTTCATCGTACATTATGCATCAATAGATAATGATTAGGCTGGCATTATATGTCACTACACCAAGATACATAATGGAAATAATCTGTCATTTACAGAATTTGAAAGCAAGTTAATTTCCAATGACCTGTACTGAAAATCCTACTCATGTCAACATTTGGTGAGTTAAATGCAATTTAATTAGGAACATATGGGCAAAATTTCCCTTGAAACAGGTACAGATTTAAAAATGGGACTATATGTACTTGATAAAATATTAAGTGTTGGCAATATATAAAATGTTTTAAATAGTTTAAGCTATTTACTAAAAGTCATAATACCACTGAACACCCCACATGATTTCCTATGATTTAACATTAAGAGAATAGAAGTTTGTAGGGGGCTAGCCCCAGGGCATAGTGGTTAAGTTCAGTGTGCTCCACTTTGGCAGGCCAAGTTCACAGGTTCAGATCCCCGGCGCAGACCTACACCACTCGTCAGCCATGCTGTGGTGGTGACCCACATACAAAGTAGAAGAAGACTGGCAACAGATGTTAGCTTAGGGTAAATCTTCCTCAGCAAAAAAAAAAAACAAGAAAAAGAGAGAGAGAATAGAAGTTTGTAAATTTTATTAAATATGTGTCAGCTAAACCATGCACTGAAATTAAAACTTCCATAAGAATAGGAGAAGAGGACAACGTCTAGTTTAACATAAAAGGCTACTTGGGTACAGTGCCATCCCTCATGACAGCATTGATAGCATTTACATAGCCCAAGATACAGAAATGTGGGAGGTGAGAGAGAGGTTTGGGGAACTTAAAGAGGGTGAGACTAGAGATTGAGAGAAAACGCTGAGTTATGTTAGGTATATAGAAAAACCTAGGGTGTAAAGTTCTACGAACATTGCTTAGGAATTTGCATTTTCTTATCTGAACCAGAATTTGGGGTCTTTGATCTTTCCCTAGACAAGGATATAAAGTCCCATGATCATACAGAGACTCACCCACGGTCATTTAAATAGTGCCAGATCTGTCTGTTGCTGGCCCTTTAAGTAAGTGAAGGCAGCCTTCCTGTGAAGTGAGCATTGAAAAGCAGGTTGAGAACCCCAGCGTCCATCCCAGCTACTCACCCAGAGCTGTCTTCTCATGTGTTTCTGTGTGCTTTGTGACTCTGGCCTTTTATTTCTGGGCTTTCAATACCCACCAGTTTTAGAGATCCATTTGAACACAGTGAGGTTGCTAACCTCTGCTTCTATTTAAGCTCTTAATCCTGCTCTATGTTAGTTCAGTGGTTTCAAAAAACAAAGAGGTCACAAAGTTTGTCCAAAGTTCACTTTTATTGCAATAAAATGCATAGATATTAATTTTGGCACATAAATCTGCCTAGAGTGGTGTAGGCAAAAAAAATTCCCAGGGTTCTAAGCCCTACTTAGAAGTGTGTCTAGGCACCCAGTGTTATCAGATGGGTTAACAGATAGGTCTCACTGAATCTGAAGGGTCATCATTGCATTGGACACGTCTTAGTGACACATATAAAGAATCTTACTATATGCACCAGGGTTATGAACGTGGAACTGGGTAGTTCTGACCACGTCAAGGGAATTACAGGGCAGGAAGATCTGGGAGGGTTGACCAACAGAATGATCACATGGATTCCATTTTTTTCTTAAATAACTATCGTGAAGACTTACTTAAATTTACCTATGTTTGTTCATTGTGATATCAAGGAATGGTGATTTTAATATTCTGCTGCATTCAGATTAAAACAGCCTGGAACTTGAATGGTTGACCCTTGATAGCACTTGATGTTCTGATAATAACAGCTGCCTCCTTTGTATTTGCTTTATATTTCAAATGTGTCTTACATTCCAGCTGACTTCTCTTTGTTCTTAGGAAGGAAAGGGTTATTACAGGTCTGTAAACCATTTCTCCCACCTTATGCACACCAGAAGCAAACTTGGCCTTGAGCAGAACCCCTGGCAAACATGAACTGTTAAATCGAGGTCTCTTAGAGGTTGCCGTGTACCAATTACTCACCTAGAAATGCTTTTAGCAAGACATTCCTGGTCTGTCTAGAATAGATCATTGATCGTCAACAAACCTGCAATTTGTGGGCTGCAGTCATGTTGAAGAATGATCGTTGGAACTGGAAAGAGTTACATGATATGGAAGATAAGCTGAGAGACCCCTAAACTCAATGGCAGCTCTGTGCTAACCTATCCCCCATCAGTTCTCTCTCAGAAACCAAAACTCATCCTGGCAGACATGGGGACTGGAGGAGCACTATCTAATGAGTTTGGGCAGTCCCAGATGTTGATGTGGCACATGTTATTACTTTTACCATATGTATCTTGCTAATCATCAATAAGAGTCTGTTCTGGGTATGACATGTATTTCGTGTGAGTCTGATTGACAGTTAAGGACTTTGTGTTCATTCGATATAAAAATCATAGAGAAATTCAACCTTAAATTGTCTTCACACCAAGGAATGACTCTAATTGCACATCTGACTACAAAAAATGAAATGTTAGGTCCGCATACTCTTACTGTTGTTTGGACCCACCAGTTTGGAGTTGGTTCTCTGCTCTGCTGTTACCTGATTGTCTTTTGATATTTTTTTTTTTTTTTTTTTTTTTGTGAGGAGATCAGCCCTGAGCTAACATCCGCCAATCCTCCTCTTTTTTTGCTGAGGAAGACGGCCCTGGGCTAACATCGGTGCCCATCTTCCTCCACTTTATATGGGACGCCGCCACAGCATGGCTTACCAAGCAGTACTTCGGTGCGCGCCCGGGATCCGAACCAGCGAACCCCGGGCCGCCGCAGCGGAGCGCGCGCACTTAACCGCTTGCGCCACCGGGCCGGCCCCTCTTTTGATATTATTAAGCATGTAAGAAGTTCTACCGGAACAAATACTTTACGTTTACTAGTAAAGATATCCGCTCAGGCTGGGACTTTTCTGACAACAGTAATGATCTCATTAGTTATTTTAATAGTTTAAATAGTGCCTTGGACAGTAAGGAGATCTGCAATTAAGGGAAGAGAAAGTACAGCTGAGTTGTCTCCTTAATGAACTGAGCCGCTCATTAGCTAATCTTCTCCAATGTCTCTAATGATGTCCTGGTTAATGGCCACTAGAATTCCCGAAGTATTTTAATAGAGGGTTTTCAGTCTAAAACCTTTGCAGTTGTAACTTCGATTACTTTGTACATAATAATAATAACACAAATAAGAGCAGCCAGGTTTTATTGAATGCTTACTATAGGCCAGACACACATGGGAATAGAGAACACCTGAAATATAGACCGAATTAAGTCATTCGGCTAGCCACTGGATGTCTGATTCAAGTTATACATAAATTTATTAAATTGTGTCAATTGACATAATTGGCCAACTGTTCAAATTTGTACAGATGGTGAGTACAGGCGGATCTTGAAGGTTCATGATTTATGAGAAGATATGTATCGCATCTTGCCTCTATGGAGAAGAAAATTTCTTTCTCCCAAGCATCATAAATCTCCATCCTGGCATAGTGGGGGAGAACGTTTTGTTGTTGTTCTCTCCTTAATCTTCCTGACTTGGATTTAAAAGCAATAAAAAAATGAACAATGAATATTCACCAACTGAATGTAAGGCACTGTGGTTGGGTGGTATGGAAGAAACAGAGAATGTTTCAGAGTCCTTTAAAGTTAAAGTCTTTGATGCCTCCTACAGCTGATTCAGGTCATCTAGTTCCTCATCATATCCTAAGCAGGACCGAGAGTTTGTCAGAGAACTTAACCCCTAGTACTATCTGGCAGCAGTCGAGAGCGCCGGTGTGGGGCGTCAGAAAGCCTGCACTCAAATTCCGCCTCTGCTTGTTACTAACTGTACAACCTTGCTCAGGTTATGACATTTTCCTGTACTTTGCGTTCCTCCTCTCTAAAAATGGAGACCCTCGTAACTAGTTCACTGGGCTGTTTTAAGGCTTGAATTCAAATCAGTGGATGTGTATAACGCACCAGACCATACCACGTATCCAGTAGGAGGTAGCTATTACTTTTATGTTTATTGTTAATAATGGGAGTACCAACTGGGCCAATTCATCTCAGTGATATTACGCCTCAGTTTCCTCTGCTGAAGTTTTTAGTACCTCTTCCACCAACCCAGACTTGAACCCTGCCCCAAATCTCTGTTGTCTGCCTTAAGCTTCCCTCCCAGAGGCTAGACCCTGCTTCCCTTTTACCTCTCCCACCAATACCACTACCTCCTCACTCCTCCCAGCCCCCACTCCGCTGGCTGTATTTCTGCCGTGGATGAAATAGTCAAAATGATGCGCGATGCCCACTTGTTCTTGAGTATGAGCTGACGCGGTGACTTTCTTCTTTATCCCTGCCCCACTTAACAGCTGGACACCTTAGATCTCAGAAATAGCCTCAACTAGGGCTAAGCTTGCCTTTTGTACACTGAATCACTCAGCTGCTACAGTGGGGGGAAGCCACTGCATTAGTCTGTTTCCCAGGCTCCTCCCCTCGCTTCTGTTACCTCCCCGTGGGCTTAGGTTCTGACATCCCCCACATGTGAACATTGTGTATATTAGGACATGCAAAGAAATAAAAACTCACAGCAACTTCAGCAAAGGAACTTACAATTTACTTTTCAACATTGTCTTATCTTCTACTCCTAAAATACCTGGGCAATTGACGTCAAACATTATTATTTTACTATCTGTTCCTGTATCAGCAGAATTCTATTAATAAATACCAATGTAGCATCCACCTCAGTAACAGAAACCTGTGTTTTATCTTATCTTATATTGACGTGCTGGTGTGGATACAAGGAATGCAATTAAATGGGAAATAGAAGAGTGTCTCAAAATTCTTATCCATTTTTATTAGTCTTGAAGAAAAATTCAGCAACTCTATTTTAATACTACCATAACATTAAATGTCATTAATAACATTCAGCATTATTTTAGCGGAAGGAAATAATCATCTGAGATAGAAAGTGCTTTCAAGTAGAAATCATAATCTTTCCTCCACAACCAACTCATCCTCCAGACTCTTTATGCTTCTCAATAGTTTCTGATCCTAATCATGCAAACTTATAGCCTCGGAGGTGTTCAAATATCATTTTAGCAGAAGATACAAGTATACAACTGGCAGTATCTTTTAGATAGCATTGTATTGAAACTAGCCACACGTGATTGCTCATATAAACATCTTCTTAGTGTGTTTATTCCTTAAAAAACTTTCTTTTATTTATTTATTTTTTTTGTGAGGAAGATCAGCCCTGAGCTAACATCCGTGCTAATCCTCCTTTTTGCTGAGGAAGACCGGCTCTGAGCTAACATCCATTGCCAATCCTCCTCCTTTTTTTTTTTTTTCCCCCAAAGCCCCCCAGTAGATAGTTCTACATCATAGTTGCACATCCTTCCAGTTGCTGCATGTGGGACACGGCCCCAGCATGGCCAGAGAAGCGGTGCGTTGGTGCGCGCCCGGGATCCGAACCGGGCCGCCTGCAGTGGAGCGCCCGCACTTAACCACCAAGCCACGGGGCCGGCCCAAACTTTCTTTTATTAAAACTTCATTTTTTTAGAGCAATTTTAGGTTCACAGCAAAATTGAGGAGAAGGTACAGAGATTTCCTATGTACTTCCTGCCCCGACACTGCATAACCTCCCCCCTTCTCAACATCCCCCACCAGAGTGGTACATTTGTTACAATGGGTAAAGCTACATTGATGCCTCATAATCACCCAGAGTCCACAGTTTACGTTCGAGTTCATTCCCGCTGTTGTACGTTCTATGGGTTTGGACGAAAGTTTCAAGACACGCATTCATCGTTATGGTACCACACAGAGTATGTTCTCTGCCCTAAAAATCCTCATCGGGCTACCATGTTTTCCACACTGCATTTCTATCTCCCAGGTCAGATCCCAGCGCTCTAGCTCCTCAGCTTTCTGCAGCTGTGCCCTCCTGTCGGCTGCTCACTCAGCACCCTCATTTCTCGTGCCAATTTTGCCTGCATTTGCCCCACTTCTGCTCATTATTCTGCCTGGTGAACCTACAAGTCATTGATCCTCATTCCACCAGCTCCTGGATGCTCACCGGGGACCTGGCTCTAGTCCAGGTCACCCTCTGCGAGTGCCAAGCTTGACACTTCATATTTAATATTGTTGCCACTAGGCGCTGAGGAATCCATTCACAAACCCAGGTGATGGCGGAGGCAATGTCAATCGTCCTATAAATTCTTCCAGAATCTAGGCTGTACTCACCACAGGGAGCTGTATGCTTTCTGCATTTTTGCCTCAGATAGTGATTCATCTCTTTCATGACTTCTGTACCAACTATTCTGTCATTGTTTCTTTGCACAGCTGCACTAATGAAAAAAAAGGACTCTTCTGTTTGTCAAGAAAAAGAAATCCTTAAACTTCAGAGGGATTTGGATTGCTCAGAGATTTAAAATCTTCTTCAAAGCCCTGACAGACAATTTAGTTAGTACAATTTACACGTAGACAGATTCTTTGGTAAGGTCAAGAGTACATCATCTCAAACTTAATGTTCTAGGGTAGGAACTGCCCTTTTTACCCATGTGGGTACCATAGGGCCCACCAGTGAGGCCCCAAACCCTGTCTATTTACAGAAATGTCTTAGTAGCGAGAGTCCTGGTTTATTTTGAAGTACAACTCAAAAGCATTCTGAACTTGACCTAAATTCTAAACTTTTTCTGTACCCTCTGCATGACAACCCATTTGCCTTTGAGAGAGAGAAGAACGGGCATTCCTAAGCCACTCAATTGTTTGAGTTGCTCACAGCCAAGTCAACAAACTGGTTAGTTTGCCATCATTGCAGACGACATCAGAAGAAAGCTAGGAAAAGAGCTCAGTGTTTTTGGGCTTCATCTCAATCAAGATCTAAACCCGTAAGGCCTTCCTTTGTTGTTCAACTATGCAGCACAAAGTTGCATATATTATTTATATCTGCATTTATATATAAGTTCTTTATTTATATATAAAAATTTATTTTTTTATTTTTCCAATTTTAATTTTTATTATTTTTACATTCAGATGAGTATAAGGTAATCATTATTAATTTGTAGATTATCTAACTCAATGCTTCTCAAAGACGGTGTCATGAAATGCTGGTGGGTGGGTCACAGCACATCAATATAATTTTAATGCAAACTAAGGTACTTGTGAGAATAAAAAGGGGCTGGATTAACAATTGCACTGGGACAAGAGACATAAAACATGAACTGCCCTGGGCAAACTGGAATGTGTGCTCACCTTGATCATAACTATCCTGAAGTGTGCTTCAGACCACTTGAATAATAAAGTACCCACATATACAAATAGGAGCAGATTCAAAGTAATTGCTCATTTACAATTGTACATACTTTCCTGAATGGACAAAAAATTATTACAAATTTGTTTTGTTTTGTTTTGAATTATAAGTATCCCTGGGTAGCTTTACATAAATCCTGCTACAAAGTAACAGTGTCAGGGGCTAAATTTAGCTTTAAAGTTAAATGCACATGAGCTAGACAATGGCAACTGAAATTTTATTTCTAGGAAACTGAAATTGAGTTTCTATGAAAAACAGCGTTTGTCATTTGTACCAATTCACTAATTTTCTTTCCTGAATTTCCAGAGAAGCCTGACTTCCACTTATCATCTTTTGAATCTTGAAATATCCTCTTCCTCCTCATCCAGGACCCATATTTTCTAGCAATCTACGTCATTCCATAAATTAGTCTGAAATAGACAATACCCATCTAAGATCATTTCATTTTTAAAACCTTAACATCAACTAAGTTTCAGGTAGCAGTGTTGTACCTTAGTCACTTCTAAGTCATTTGGTTCCTGATTTTGATAGGCAGGAACCTGAACAGAGAGCCCTTTCTGTTGGTCTGACCCTCCATGATCTTTCTGTCTCTGTTACCGCCTTGACACGATTGGAACTACCCAGTACCATGCTCCCAACCCAGGAGTATATAGTAGGATTCTTTAGATGTGTCACTAAGGGGAGTGCTAGTCAAGTTTAGGAACTAGCGCTTCTGTAAGAAGCAGGAATTTCTTTTCTCTCTATTTTATCTTTCAAGCAAAACCTGGAGATCAAAGAAGCTAGGAGATCTGGATCCATGACAAAATAGCAAGACCAGTTTGGGGAGTTGTACCTTACCTTTCCCAAAAAATAAGTACAAACATTTTACTGGGTGCTAGACTGCCAGAGGGAATTTATAACAAATCCAGAAAGCAGGACTTGAGAGTCTTAAGGAGAATTATCTGCAGCAATATGAAATCTATAGGAATAACACGTGATACATGCGTCATGTGTAATTTTATGGCAAATGATTTCTTTCCACCATTAAATTGTTCTAAATTATGGATAGTGTCAAAAATGGGGAAATAAATGCAGTTATGCTTACTCTATTCCCAGAAATAGTACATCTAGAAACTAATTATGTAGAAAATTTACGGCACAATTGTGACTAGGGGTCACAAACACTAGTGTTACATTTATAATTATACACTTCCATGTATTATTCTCTAATAGTTTCACGCATTTTGATTTTTTATCTACAACTAGATCATAAGCTCCTGAGAGGAGGAACCACAGCTCATTTGTCGCTGCACCACAAAGAGAAGCCGGAGTAAGATTCAACACACGCACGTGATCACTTGCCTCTGCATAGTTTTCAGGCTGGCCATTACAAGGAGTTGTCTACTACGTAAGTCGTCAGCTAATAAAATTATACATTCAGAATATGCTTAAGAATGTCAAATAAATGTCAGCAAAATATATATCTATACATATATACATATACATGCACACACACACATGTAATCTTAGTGCAATAAGCTTTCAAACCTACCTTTGATTTCTCTTCTCAAATCACTGCACTATTCTGAGATTTTGCTGTGCATGATGAAAGCTGGTGTATTAATTTCCCAGGCCCGCCACAGCCAAGTGCTAGTTGGCTTAGAACAACAGAAATTTATTGTCTCATAGTTCTGGAGGCTAGAAGTTTAAAATCAAGTTGTCAGCAGGGCGGTGCTCCCTCTGAAACTTGTAGGGGAAGGATCATTCCTTGTTCTTCCAGCTTCTGGTGGTTTGTCAGAAATCTTTGGCGTTCCTTGGCTCATGGCAGCGTAATTTCAACCTTTGCCTTCATCTTCTCAAGATGTTCTCCTTGTATGTCCTCCCTCTGTGTTTGCCTGTGTCCTAATCTCCTCTTCTTATAGTCACCAGTCATTTTGGATTAGAGCCCACCCTAATGAATTGGTGAAGTCTGTATTTCCAAATAAGATCACATTCTGAGGCACGAGGGGTTAGAGCTTCAATAAATCTTTTTTTGGGGAACACAATTCAACCTATAACTGACGGAATAGCTCTCCTGTTAGTTTACATCCTAGGAAACTTCACATTTTCCCATTCACTTAATATTCAGGTCCAAGATTAAGAAATGTTAAACAATAAGAAAATATGAAAGGGTGGTGACCAAACCAGGGAAAGAAGGAGCAGTAAAAAACGTAATTGTTGGGGAGCAAAATTTGCTACCCCAAAATGTGTCTCTTTGACTTGAACAATATGTCTCTTTGACTTGAGAAGAAAAGACTCAGGAAGAAACTTTGACCTTCCCTCTAACTGCCTAAAAGAATTTAAGATAGAAGGCCTGTTCCAGGAAGGAGCCAATACTACAGATAATTACAATATAATGTGAACTAGGTGTGGTAGACAGGGTGGAATCTAGCAAGGCCCATTTGATCAAAGTCCTCTCCATGTCTCAATGTCTTTGCAAGGCATGGCAAACATTTGTTTACCAAACATTTGCTTTTCCTTCTCCATGTGAATTGCCTTCCTCCCCTTTAAAGTCCCAAACCACTACCCTCAACATCCTCTTTTGTCTTTAGCTGAAAATGGTATTTACAGTGGTGGCTTCGGCCATTTTGGCAAGTTACTCAGTTTTCCTGGGTTTCTCGCATGTATACACGTTATTCAACTAGTTTGATTTTCACCTGTTATTCTGTCTCATGTCAATTTAATTCTTAGACCAGCCAGAAGAACCTAGAAGGGTAGAGGTATAGTTCTTCCTCCTTTATGTAAACATCTCAGAAATGAAGACAAACTACAAGTTGCATAGAAATAAAAGAAAATACGTAGAAAATAAAGAAATAAAAGTATAAGAGAAAAAATAATAACTATAGAAGATAGGCAAAGAAGATTGAACATGCATAAAATTGGAATCTCCAGAGAAGAAAAACAAAATGATAAAACATAACTAATATTTAAATTATAATTCAAAATAAATGTTCCTGAAGTAATAATAAGACCTAAATCTATGAAGTTAAACCATATGAAGTTGCCAATATTCAATAATTATTTACCTTTGCCAACAGCAATTTAATTTGATTGAATCTAATACACATTTAAAAGGTCCATTGGGTATTTGGGAAAAAAATGACCCATAATGCTCAACCCTGAAACATATGCTAGTAAAACTACTAATGTTTATGGATCAATAAAAATATATCTGTGCCTCTGAAAAACAAACAAACAAAGCCATTTACAAAGGAAAGAAATCTTGGTGCATATTAGATTTCCCAATAGCGTGTACAAAGCAAAACAACAATAGGGTAACATTTTCAAGAAACTCAAGGAAAGAAGGTATGAGTCAATAATTTTATATCCAGCCAAGTTTTCCTTCATCTATCAAGGTTTGGAAAACAAAATTTTAAACATACAGAAACACTTGAAATATTGTAACTACAAATTCTTCCTGAGGAATCAACTATGAGACAACCTTCGTCCAAACATGTGGTTGTGGGAGAAACTTTGAACAAAGTACTGAGCATCAAATACATTTATATATAAATCTAAGAGTAAAACAAGATTAGAATAAAGAAGGAAGAATAGTGTATATATGTTAAACACTCTGAGAAAGCAAAAATAATTCCACTTTAAAAGTAAGAGAAGGATGGAGAAAGTAAACTAAGCTCACTGATCACTGCATGGATAATAGATGCGTGAGAAACAATATTATTAAATCTAATAAACCAAATAGTAAAACACCTAAGTCAGGAAAAAGAAAACTAAGGGTTTTACTAAACATATTAGTGTGAAAGTTACCAGCAGAAAACAAACAAACTTTCCTAAAACCCCAAAGAAATACAAACACAACAAGTATAATTTTATTAAAAAAAAAATAAAAAGAGGGGCCAGCCCAGTGGCATAGCGGTTAAGTTCGCGCACTCAGCTTCAGTGGCCCAGGGTTCGCAGGTTCGAATCCTGGGCAGGGACTTACACACGGGTCATCAAGCCATGCTGTGGTGGTGTCCCACATACAAAATAGAGGAAGATGGGCACAGATGTTAGCTCAGGGCCAATCTTCCTCACACACACACAGACACATGCAAAGAGCAAAGAAGTTGTTGGAGTGGTTGCCAGTGGTTATGGAGGAGATGAGAATTTAAATATAAAAGGTTAGCATGAGGGAATGTTTTGGGCCGATGGAACTGTTATGTATCCTGATTGTGGTGGTTGTTAAAATAATCAATGCGTGTGTTAAAATTTGGAGAACTGTACACCAAAAGAAAAATGTCAATGTTACTGTTTTATTTATTTTTATTTTTTAAAATATTATTTAAAAATATAACAGAAGCATATTTGTCAAGCGACTGGATAAATAAATGAATAGACATCCTCCCCCTGCCCCCTAAAAAAAAAGCAAAGGAAATAGATGGCCCAGTGAAGGACACATCAGAAACATAACGCATATAGTAAATATAACTTAAAATAACGACAGAGAGAGCAAACACCTCAGTTCTATTAATAGATGTAAACTGGCTTAACTCATCTGTGGTAGGCAAAAAACAGCCCCTTCACCTCCACCAAGATGTCCACATTATAACCCCCGAAATCTGTGAATATGCTGCCTTACATTGACGAAAGGAATTTTGCAGGTGTGATTAATTTACGGCTCTTGAGATGAGGCGATTAAACTGGATTATACAGCTGGACCCAATGTGATCGCAAGAGTGTTTATATGAGGGAGGCAAGAATGCTTTTTTGGGGGGCAATAGAGAAATTTCGAATATGGATTTAGTATTAGATTATAGAAAATTAATTATTAATTTTCTTGGATATGATAATGGTATTGAGGGCATGAAGGAAAATGTCTTTATTTTTAGATATGCCTGCTGCATTATTTAGGTGGTTATTTAGTATGATGTCTGCAACTTACTTCTAAATGGTATTTCTGAAAAAGTATATATACCATGTATCTATGTCTGTAAATACATATACTCATGTATGTATGTATGATATATACATATACGTATATATGTATACATGCATATTTATAGACGTATATAGAGAGAGAGAGAGAAAGGGAGAGAGTGGAAGGGAGGGAAGAAGATTAATTGGAAAGAGTGCTATGATAAAAATTATTGAATCTAGATGGTGCTAGGTATATGGGTTTCATTGTACTATTTTTTCAACTTTTCCATCTGTTTGAAAATTATTACGATAAAAAGTTGGAAAACATATAAACGGAGCTCAGCCTGTCTCTGGAGGTTCTCTTCCCACTCATGCAGTGCATTAGTGTCGGGAGTGCATCTCCTGCCTGCACATTTGCAGGTTTGTGCCAGCCCAGGTCTCAGAGGAAATCTTGACTTCTCTGGATGGAGCTCCAGATTTCTCCTCTTGCCCTGGGTTTTTCTGTCCCTCTGCTCTGCAACTGACCCAGTGCTCCAGGAATCTGCCCTCCTCTCTGGATCCTTAATCCAGAAAGGGCATTTCTTTCCTAGGTCCCCCACAGCTTATCTTCCAGAGGCTTTCTTCATTTCTCCTACAGGTATCTCTAACACCTGCTCCTGGAAGTACTGTTTTTGCTCCTGATTCACAGATACCCAGCCTTAAAAGTTGCTAGAAACCTATTTATTGTCCAATCATTAGCACTGTATCTGCCCATTGATGAGACTTCACTTTTTTCCATAATGATTCAGATCTTGAAATTTTCAAACTACAAAACAGATAAAAGAGAGCTACTTTGACTTGAGATGGGATGGGGTAAGGGCTTCGAACCCTACCAAGGACGGCCTCCCTTAAGTGCCCTGTGATGCCATCTGAGGCATCTTTAAGAATCCTAGGCCCTGTGAAACACAATTTGCAAAACACTATCCCTTAATTCTATATTATACTCTACACTCTACGTTATCATTTGAATGCAGCTTCCCTCACTCCTGGCTGGTGTCTTCTTGCATTATTATAATGTTTTTAGCAGTCAGCAGCAACCCACTCACTTTTTTTCTTTCAAACCTCCGTCTCCCTGTGGATCATCCCATTAAGTTGCTATTTCTGGTCTGAGGAGCATATTTGGTGATCAGTGCATTCATCTGTTAGTTCATTCTCTTGCATAAAAGATGGCTAGTGGAAAATAGAGGTTTTTTATTAGTTAATGGCATTTCAGCTGACTAATTCTTTCCAATTTTTTAATAATGACTGTTTTAGTCTGCTAGGGCTGCCATAACAGAATACCACAGGCTGGGAGGATTAAACAAGAAAAATTTGTTTTCTCATAGTGCTGGAGGCTAGAACATCAAGATCAAGATGCCATCAGGGTTGGTTTCTGGTGAGGCCTCTTTCCTGGTTTGTAGATGACTGACTTCTTGCTTTTCCTTAGTGTGTGTCCTGAGAGCTCTTGTATCTCCTTCACTTCTCATAATGACATCAATCCTATCAGATTAGGGCCCAACACTTATGGCCTCATCTAACCTCACTTACCTCTCTAAAGGCCCTGTCAACACTGCTGCCCTTTCTTCCTTTCACTTTAATTGCCTGACTAAAGCCCATCTAAAGGTAAACCTAATCCTCTGCCTTCTCTGTCCTAGTACCTGGACAGCTGAACGTGACTGCCACACAGTAAATTCATGACCACGCACCTCAAGGGGACCATCAGTAGACCAACAACATTTCTGCACTTCTTTAGTTCATTTGCTCTTTCACTGACCTAGATAATTATTTTATCCTTTATTCTTCTCAAATCCTCCAAATGCCTCCACAATTCTCACATTTGATTTTTATTTCAAGGAGAAAACAGAAGCTATCAAAAGACAACATCCTCACCCACTCACCGTCACAACTCTAACATGGCTACACAAATACTCAAATAGCTTGCCTTTGATTGAGTTGCTATAAATGAGCTGTCCATGCTCATAAGTAATGCCAACTCTTCTACTCATTTAAGGTCCTGCCTGCTCTCCCCTTCTGAAGGGCAACACTCCGGTAGCTGTTGCCTTTCTCCTCCATCATCATGTCTTCAATATCTACTGGGGCATCCCATCAGCATACAAACATACTGTTACTTCTCCTACTTAAAACACTCTCTCTTGTTCTCACTTCCACCATGTTTATCATCCCATTTCTTTGTCACCATATGCACAAAACTTCTCGAAATTATCTTTAGTTCTTTTCATCCCATTTTCCCTCAAATCCCCTTCAATCTAGCTTTCACTTCCATTGCCCCTCCAAAACTGCTCTTTTCAAGCTCATCAACAACATTATACTGAGAACAAATATTCGGTGCATGAATTAACAAAATAAATACTGAACAGAGAGCTGTATATGGATCCAAACAGGCTTTGCTTGAGTCATGATTTTGCTGGGGGCCAGGCATGGTTAAATATTAATGATTACTGTCACTAGCACAATAACCATTACAAGAGTAAAGAAACTGCTATTTTTCTCAGCAGAAAGGAATAGTACTGGAAAAAAATCAAATTTCTAGGAAGTTAATCACTATGATTTTCACCAACCACATTAATGAGTCTATTGATGCGCTAACAAACTCCTTCTTAATTTCTGACAGCTTCCAAAACACTTTTAGTCACCAAAAGAAAAATATTCATAGATTGGTATACAAAGAGATGCATCAGTGTGAATCACCATGATACAGAATTTCTTAAAAAATTATTGCTGGGGCAGCTGGCAGCAGTAGAGCCCATGAGAGGAATTTTTGCACTACCCAGGGGTATGATACTTTGGATTCATCAATAGCCCAAGGCTATTGCCTCCATATTCTTTCTTCTGGAATCACAGTAGGACTGGTAGTGATATCAAAATGGGAAGAGATTGTAAATTTTTTCAAGTCTAATTAAAAAAAAACTGGAGGTTACTGTGAAATGATGACTTCTAATACTAAGTCCAGGATCAAGAAAATGTTTTGAAAATGTGTTAAAATTGTGTTACTTATCTTACGTATTTTTTTGTTACTATATGCTCATTGACATAAGCAGATAATTGAAGTGATAATGTTAGTGAGTAAATGATATGGATGTTAGCAGTTAAATTCCATTGAGTTGGAGAAAGCAGACCCTCCGGCATCCCCCAGGCCTGCAGGGGAGCGTAGGGGTGATACTGATAGGTCACTTCGGTTGATTCAGGCAGTCAGTATCAATAAATACCACTTGCTGCAAACATATCCCCTGCAGAGTGAAAGGCACTGTGTTAGTCCTTACCCAGGGTCAGCAAACCCCAGGTCACTGTCACATCCATCCTGGAACAGCCTTATGAAATGGGAAGGTTCTATACTCAGAAAATTCTGAATCCTCTTGAGCATCATAATAAAAGTCCATAAATGAAAACAATTTTCCATCATGTACAGCTCCTTTTATTCATCCATTTGATTAGGAGAGTGCATTTGGTTAGATTTGCTAGAACTTGAGGTCAAAATTAGTTAGGAAAAAAAAGTGTTCTGAACCATTTTAGATAGCTCCTGGAGGAAGGAAAGTAAATTTCATTTTTCCCATTCCTCCAGGTTTTATGCTATCCTTGGAAATTTCTCAGCACATTAGCTCCCCTCTTCATAAGGTAAATCTGAAATTAAATGTTCCATTTTGTTTACCACAATTTGTTACGGGCTAACGTAACTTTCAAGAGGGAAGAGAAGCCCTAGGATGGACCAGAGGACTATAGACATGGCCAAGCATGTTTCAGTGGAGAGTCTAGGCTGATCCGGATCACAGATATAATGACATAAATGACAAGGCAGAATCTCTTCTCAGGGTTTTCCCTGTAGGCTCAAATCAGTATCTCAAAAATGGTCTGGTTCCCATCCCACCCCTGTGGGCTTAGAATAACTGATGGGACCAGGGAATTTGCATTTTGCATGCTTCCCAGCCACTTATCATACACTTCTTTGAGAATCACTGCTTTCCAAATTAAAGCTGGTCAAAGGCATTTCTTCACCAGTGGTTCTCAAACTATAGATACATCACCAAGCAGTAGACCCCAGTCTCTTTAAAAATTAAACCACAGGGGCCAGCCCTGTGGCCGAGTGGTTAAAGTTCTGTATGCTCTGCTTTGGTAGCCTGGGTTTGCGGGTTTGGATTCTGGGTGCGAACCTATACTACTCGTCAACCATGCTGTGGTGGCGACCCACATACAAAATAGAGGAAGACTGGCACAGATGTTAGCTCAGGGCGAATCTTCCTCAGCAAAAAAAACAAAACAAAACAAAACATAAAGGAAGAGTACCTTTCATGTCTCAGCTGCCTGAGTTAAGATAATTAAGGTACGTCCATACGCTAGTGAGACTGCACCTATTTATGTGAATATTTTGTTCAAACCATACCAGCGAAAATGCCTCCTATCTATTTAGCATTCTTTGACTTAACAATTCTCCCCAAATTATTCCATTTTTTTGAGGCTAAAGTTCTGCCTGTTGACTGTCTGGTGTGAGTTACGCTTCGATCACTGGGGGCAAGAATAAACAAAACACTTCCATTTACCAGAAATCATTTGCACTGGAAAATAGCATATTTATTTCTTCTAAGAGAAGCAAATATTTTAATCTTGTGCTTGAAATTTTTTATTGCTTTCACACACTCCCTACATTGCCTTGTTTTCCCAGTAGGATTTAATCCCCGAGAGAGTCTTATACTATTTAAATGTTATGCAGATTTAGAGTGGTGAATAATATCAGACATGGCAAAAAAAATAAATTTCTTTTTGGTTTTTCAATTTGCCATGCAGTTCTATTAAGTACCTTTTGTGAACAGAGATACCATTAAAAAAAAAAAAAGCCCTAAAGAAGATTTTCAAAAAAAATGAAATGAGTTATATTAAGGAATTACAATTTAGCTACATTGAGGTCTACACAGCCACCAATAAATTGAGATTTCTTGGAGCTGGGTATACACTGTGTGGAAATCTCAAGAGACATTAGCCCTCCTTCTATACTCTGTCAAGGTATATTTCATTGGTGTATGTGGCGCATAAGCAGAATTTACATATCATTTGGGATGGTAGTTTGTGAGTCAATTTGGCTAAACTATAGTCCCCAGTTATTCAAACACTACGCTGTGAAGGTGTTTTATAGACATGATTGACATTCATAATCCATTGATCTAAGTAAGGGGGATTATCCTAGATAATCTGGGTGGGCCTCATTTAATCAGTTGAAGAGATTTAAAAAGAGTTGAGGCTTCTCTGAAGAAGAAATTCCACCAGTGAACAGCAGCTTCAGCCTGTGCCTGAGAGTTCCAGCCTGCCCTTCTTGAGATCCTGTCCTAGAGAGTTTGGACTTGCCTAGCCAGCCCCTAAAATCACATAAGCCAATTTCTTGGAATAAATCTCTTAGTATATCTCCTACTGGTTCTGCTTCTATGGTTGAACCTCGACTTATACATCAGTCATTTCCTTTTTAATCATGTATTCGTTCATAAATGTGCTTAATTTTTCAATATTCTGTACAGATTAGGTGCTGGAGATTCAAAGTGTTCCATGCCTGAGGAATAGCTTTGACATAAGCAAGGGCAGCTGAGAGACCTCAAAGAATACTGAATTACTGGGCTGTAAGATACAAGGCTAAGCACAGTAATCAATAAGACTGAGAGAGAATATTATGTGAGAACTTACTATGGGCCAAGCACTACACTGAAAAGCTTCACATGTATCAACATATTTAACCATCACAACCACCCTATGTGACAAGTACTCTGTCCATGTTACAGACAAGGAGACTGACGCATAGAATAATTAGATAACTTGCTCAAGAACATTCAGCTACTATGTGTTTCCCTAATGACATATAGTGCAGAGCGTCTTTTCAAATGCTTGTTTGCTATCTGTGTGTATATATATATTTTTTTGGTGATGTGTCTGTTAAGATCTTTGTCCCTTTTTATTTTCTTTTTTGTAAGGAAGATCTGCCCTGAGCTAACATCTGCCAATCCTCCTCTTTCTGCTGAGGAAGACTGGCCCTGGGCTAACAACCATGCCCATCTTCCTTCACTTCATATGGGATGCCTGTCACAGCATGGCCTGACAAACAGTGGGTCGCTGCGCGCCTGGGATCCGGGCTGGCGAACCCCAGGCCGCCGCAGCGGAGCACGCACACTTAACCACTTGCGCCACCGGGCTGGCCCCTCTTTGCCCCATTTTTTAACCTAGTTGTTTGTTTTTTTATTGTTGAGTTGTATGAGTTCTCTGTATATTTTGGATAACAGTCCTTATCAGATGTATCTTTTGCAAGTCTTTTCTCCCAGTCTGTGGCTTGTCTTCTCATTCTCTTGACAGGGTCTTTCACAGAGCAGAAATTTTTTATTTTAATGAAGTCCAGCTTATCCATTCTTTCTTGCATGGATCACGTCTTTGGTGTTGTGTCTAAAGAGTCATCACCAGACCTAACGTCATCTAGGTTTTTTCTTGCCTTATCTTGTAGGAGTTTTTTAGTTGTGTGTTTTATGTTTAGGTCTCTGATCCATTTTGAGTTAATTTTTATATGAGGTGTGAAGTCTGTGTCTAGATTAATTTTTTTGTATGTGGATATCTGGTTGTTCCAGTACCATTTGTTGAATCTCTTGCCGTTTTTCAGTGAGTTGTTTGACTCTTCTTAGTTGTTTTGGGAGTACTTCATATATTCTTGTGTTAATACTTACCAGTCATGTGCATTGTATATAGCTTCTTACAGTTTGTAAGAGGTATTTTCACTTTTCTTTGGAGTATCTTCAGATGAACAGGTTTTTAATTTTAATATAGCCAAATTTATCCATCTTTCTTGTGTAATCAGTATTTTCTGTGTCTTACTATATCTTTCCCTACCTCAGTGTCTAAAAAATATTCATCTGTATTTTCTACTTAGACTTTTAAAATTTTCTTTTTGACACTTAAGTCCACAAACCACCTTGATTGAATTTTATGGATTGTGTGAAGTAGAGGATCCAGTCTCATCTTTTTCCCAAAAAGTCTCTTCATGTCTATTACCTGGTAAATAAAGTGTCACTGGTCACTTTTATCACAAAGCAAGTCATATGACTAGGCCTCAATTCAAGGTAGATATGGCATGGAAGTCTATTCTTTCCATACGCCTGACAGTAGAACTGAAAATGTTTGAGGGACAGCACTAATACCCCCACAGTATCTATTGAACTTGAACTATTGTGCCAGACTCTATTATAGGTGCTAAGGATACAGAGGTGAATACAATAGACAAAACATCTGTCTTTCATTGATTGAATTCATGAAGGTTCCATTCTCTTTGGGGAGAGAGAGTAAACAGCACTTCAGCCAAGGAGGACATACAGTTGCAGAATAAATAGTAACCCCAGAACATTGCCTTCTACCAAAAATCTCCTTGAACAAAACACCTTGCACCGGGGATTGATTTAATCCTCACTCTAAAATTGATGCTACAATTGAACAATACAGCTAAAGTTGAAGTGACTGTGCTGATTTTATAGTCCCACTTTGTGGCAGAGCTGACTGCGGTAAAAACCCAGAACACTTCTTTTTTGGACTTAGAATTCATATACATGGAACACACAGTGGCCAAAATATGCCCCCTTTCTTTAGAAAACGAAGTTTACTGTGTGAATCAGTGCTATGAGTCACTCTATGCGGGCTTCGGATCTGAGATCTTTGAGAAGGTAATAAGTCTACTGTCACTTCCTGGAAAGTGCTACAGACGTATATGGGGGTGTCACTTCAGTGCCTCTCATTTGATTCATAGGTAAAAGAGCAAAAAACATGGATCCTTACTCATTTGCATTACGCTCAACCCCAAGCAATCCACATGTGGAGGATTCTCTAATAACACAGACATGCCAAGTTCAGCTCCCATGTGCTCGCCTAATATTTTCATGTATATTCTGAGTCCGTGAAGAGTCAATCTGCATTGCTAGATTTCATCAAGAGATATACAGGAGGGAGCTTTTGAAAAAAGATAATGTGTGTGTTGTAAATGGAAGGATAGAACTCTTATCAAGTCTGTTCTCATTTACAATTGGTAATCAAATGATCTGAGCTTTATACTAAACTACAGAACCTAACAGCTTATGTTACCATTCAGATAAGCAGACACATAACAGCATGTTGCCCACAAGCACTGTTTCTGTTCAAGAACAGAGTAAACACTAAAATAAATAGAAGGCTTCTGTCACTTTATAACTATGCATGGTATCTTTAGAACTTCTGTGGATGATAAATACAAGTCTAGTGATTCATGAATTTGAAAAGAAGTAACGTGGAAGAAGGTTCCACATTTATGTGAAGAGAATTCCTTTGAAAGTTAGGATAGAATGCAAAATGCCTTGGCGGTTGCTTTTGGATGACTATGAAATGAGGTGGAATCTTTCTATAATTAAAAACTAATAATTAATCACAATTAAATATATCAAGAAGCAAATGTTGGTATTTATTTTAGGTTACAGGGATAGTTTATTCCTATTCATTTTCAACAATCTTTGAGAGACATTACTCCCTTCTAGTTCAAGGCTTTCATTCCTTGTTTGGACCATCTCAACAACATCTTAATGAGGCTCCTGGCGTCCTCCCTTGACTGACAGCTCAACCCATTCTCCACATGGCAGCCAAAGCATCGTTTTTAAAAAGATATAAATCAGATATAACTCTTTGTAAAATCTTCCAGTGCCTTTGTCATTAGATCAAAAACCTCAATTTTCTTACTATAACTGCCAAGTTCCTACAAAATTTGACCATTAACTACATTTCCAGTCTCATCTCACTGTTCTTTTTTCCTCTCACTTTATGCTGTTGGATGTAGCAGTGGTGCGTTCATTTTCAAGCTGGATGGTGTTTCATTTTATAAATATTCAAAAATTATTTACCTATTCTACTGTTGATGGAGATTTAAGTTGTTTCCATTTTGGTGATATGCTGCTACACATATTCTTGTACATAGGTGTGCATATTTATGCATTTTTCTTGGGTATATAACTAGGAGTGAAATTGCTAGCTGCATGGGAAAGCTTATAATCAGCTTTAGTAGATAATACCAAATAGTTTTGCAAAATGGTTGCCACCCAACCAACAGAGAATGAGAGTAGAGTTACTTCTCATTTCCTCATTCTTTCCAACATTAACTGTTGTTAGTAGTCTTGGGGTTTTAGCTAACCTGTTGTCATATCTCATTGTGGCTCCCCTCCCAACAGGGATTTTTTGTTGTTATTACTATTATTAAGACATATTCAGTCCGTGGCTTGCCTTTTTATTTTATTAACTACGTCCTTTGATAGCAAGTTTTAATTTTGATTAAATCCAGTTTATCATTTTTTTTCTTTTGTGGTTTGTGCTGTGTTCTGTCTAGGAAATCTTTGCATAACAGAAGGTTGCAAAAATGTTCTACTTTTTTTTTCTAGGAGCTAATGTTTTTGGCATTCTAATTTAAATCTATGATACATTTCAAGTTAATTTTTGTATATGGTGTGATGTATGGATCAATTTTCAAGTAGATATTTAATTGATTCAGTGCTATTTGCTGAAAGTTTTTCCTTACTTTACTGAATTATTTTGTTGCACTTTTTTGAAAAATCAGCTGACTATGTGTGGATCTATGTCTGAAATCTCTATTCTGCTCTCTTGATCAATCTAGCTAACCATCGTTAGTATCATATCTCTCAATCACTGTAGCTCTATAATATGTTTTAAAATCAGGTAGAGTGTGTCATCCAGTTTTGTTACTTTTTTTCAACATTGTTTTGGCTAGGGCTGGCCCCATGGCTTAGCAGTTAAGTGCGCTCGCTCTGTTACTGGCGGCCCTGGTTAGGACCCCGGGCGCGCACCAACGCACAGCTTCTCCGGCCATGCTGAGGCCACGTCCCACATACAGCAACTAGAAGGATGTGCAACTATGACATACAACTATCTACTGGGGCTTCGGGGGAAAAAAAAAAAAGGAAGAGAATTGGCAATAGATGTTAGCTCAGAGCCGGTCTTCCTCAGCAAAAAGAGGAGGATTAGCACGGATGTTAGCTCATGGCTGATCTTCCTCACAAGAAAACAAAAAGAAAAAAACAAAAAAAAACAAAAACAAAATTGTATTGTCTAGTCTAAGTTCTTTACATTTCCATATGTATTTTAGGATCAACTTATCAATATATATCCCCTCCCCCTAAAAAAACAACCCTGCTGCAACTTTGATTGGAATCCAATAGACCACTTGGAAAGAATGAATGACTTTACAAATATGAGGATGGTATATCTTTCCATGTACATAGGTCTTTTTGGATTTCTCTCAATATTGTTTTGTAGTTTTTAGTTGTAAAACATTTTATGTATTTTTAAAAATTGATTCCTAGGTGTTTTATGTCTTTTGATACTAATTTTAACTGGTCTTGATCTCTAAAAATTTATCTGTATATAGAAATACCATTACTTTTTGTATATGCCTTGTATCTTGAACTCATACCAGTTTCAACTTATCCAATACAATATAAATGTAGTAGACTTTTTTTCTTAGATTCCTTTGGGTTTTCTATATATAAAATCACACCATATACAAGTAAAGACAGTTTTCCTTGTTCATTCCCAACCGTTATGACTTTTGTTTCTTCCTCCCTTTCTATGTTTTTTTTTTTTTTTTTCATTTTTTTTCCTTATTGCATTGGCTTAGATCTTTAGTGAATGATGAGTGGAAGTGGTGAGAGTGGATATATTGACCTTGGTCCTCATTTTAGGAAGAATGAGTTCAATATTTTACCATTAATTATGATGTTAATTGTAGAATTTTCATAGATGCTCTTTATCAGATTGAGGAGCTTTCTTCTATTT
Source organism: Diceros bicornis minor (assembly GCF_020826845.1). Classification (NCBI taxonomy): domain Eukaryota; kingdom Metazoa; phylum Chordata; class Mammalia; order Perissodactyla; family Rhinocerotidae; genus Diceros; species Diceros bicornis. The sequence goes on from NC_080768.1 coordinate 17,832,925, forward strand.
CTATGAATTTTTTTTTTATCATGAATGAGTGTTGAATTTTGTTAAGTTGTTTTTCTGAATGTATCCAGTGGATCATCTGATTTTTCTCCTTTAATCCGTTAATGTGGTAAATTACCTTAATTTACTTTCAAATTCTAAAATAATATTATGATCTTGTGATAAACCTCACTGTGTTATAATTTATTACCTTTTTGTGTAATGTTAAATTCAATTTGCTAAACTTTTGCTCCAGATTTTTGCATCTATGTTAATGAGTGAGATTTGTCAATATTTTATCTTCATGTCAGATACACTTGTCAGATGCTTATATTAGAGTTAAGCTGAATTCAGAGAAAGAATGGTGAATTATTGCCTCTTCATTTATTTTCTGAAAGGTTTTTTAATGACATAAGTTATTTTTTCCTTAAATATTTGATAAAATTCACCAGTGAAGCCATCTGGAACATTGTCTGTCACTGATGGAAAGGGAATCTGTGCCCATTTTTTAAAGAGCTGCCTTTTCAAAGGAAGATTTTTGTCTCCTCATTCCCAAATTGTTAGTGTATGTGGCTCCTTCGCAGTTGGCTTGTTTCCATAGACTTTCCCTGGCCCCTCGACCTTCAGTAACTCTGACTTCCTCTAGTTCTCATTTGAAAATATGTCTTTGTTACTCTTGCTTACCCTTTTGTTTGCCATTTTCTTAATGATTTATTATATTATTTCTTATATTTTATTAATATCCTACGCCCCTCCCAAGCAGATCAGTATCTCCTAGAAAGGCTTGTAAGTTTCTGTGACCTAACACTCAGGTACAGAGGGAATCTCAAACAATGACTGCTGATGAGGGCGATGGTGATTGTAACTAGTGTAACCCATATTACTGTTTTATGGTACAAATGCAAGGAAAATTCTTATTTTTTCTGGTCACCAACTTTAGCTCCCAAATGCCTTGTATAAAATAAGTACACTCTCTTCCTTTCTGAGGGCTTGCTCCTAACCTTACAAATTACTCAATAGCCTTGGGAGGTTGGTTAGGGTTAAAGGGTCAGTTCTAAATTCCAACGCCACAGAGAGAGAAAAAGAGGGAGCCTGATTTGTCTAATTGCACAGTGGCTTTGGTTTTTCTAATTGTTCAAGAGCAATACAGCATGGTCAGATGAACACATCTCTGCTTGCCTGGTGGCCCTTGATGATGTGGCTCTCCACCCACACGACAGTAACGCCCCATGCTGGACTTCAATGTTAGGGGTCCCGTGCTCAGCATTTGCTCCTGATCTATGGCATGTATTTATGCCATAGATCACAGATCTCCCTCCCAGCACAGGCTCTGCCAGAACTAGGTCTCCCACAGAATCCTCCACTCTTTATGCTAAGTCCAGCACTCTCCTCCCTCCTTGTACATCCCCTTTGCTGAATCTGTTGTTCTTTTCTCTGTGGATCTTGGTGAGCTCCTCTCTGATTCATGTAGATTTTTCTAACTTTCATTTGTAGGGCGAGATATTTTGCTCTCTATCCACCTCACAGTGAAAACATGCAAAGTCACCATTAAAATATAAAATGAATCCATCAAGCCAAGCCTTGAGCATAAGTTGAATGAAGAAAATGTGTCAATCAAGGGGGTACATGGGTAAATAATTGTCTGAACACTTGATCTGGTCCAATGAAACAGTCCATTTGCAGGCATATTTCTAGAATAGAGACAGATGCATCAAGGTGTATGGGGCAACGATGGCAGCTAACAACTTATCTAGCAAGCCAGCTCTTGTTTTGACACCAACTCCACCAAGCAAATTCATAGAATAATTCAGCTCCCTATTTAAATTTTTCTTCAGGAGAGAGATCGTTGATCAGCCATCAGAAGTCTATTGGCTTGAGAGTTGTGTTTCTTATCAGAAAGGATGAACCACCCTTCTGGTGTTTATACTTCAACTCTATGACCTTGAATAAAGTGAGTGGATCCACTGAGTGACAGATCCGACCTCTGTGCTCTCCAATCAGGTTCCAGATCCTGCATTCTCATCCACACCCTGGTCAGTATTGGATTTGCCAACTGCAAATCTACTGCAAAACACACACACACACACACACACGAATACACACACATTCTAAGGGTCAAGATTGGAGGATGATATACGCAATATTTTGAAAACATAAATAAAGAGAAACGATCAAGCATTTATCATACCATTCCTTTACCAACCATATCAGTAAGTATCAAATACTAGGTAAGGACAAGTTAATAGAGAAATATCGCAGCTAGTAAACGAAAAGGAATGATAGAATTAGAATATGGACATTTAGCAGCTCCTCATAAATTAACGAATATCACTGATACTTAAAATGACTGTTAACACCGTGAAAAGAGACAATCAGAAATATGAGATTCCTGAGGAAGAATGGAACACAACTTCTGAAGTAGACTTGCTCCTCAAAAATTAAATAAATTAACTAAGCAAATCACATCAAGCCTTTATGTTCAACTACCAATTTACAAAAAATACTGAGGACAGAGGAAAACCTTAAAGAGCAGACTAGGATGTAATCTACAAAATCTAGACTGTGGGAAGTTCTACAGGAGAGATAATCCATTTTCTTCAAGAAATAAATTGTAAGGGAAAAAGAAGATGGAGGAGAATCTGTAGATTAAAATAAATTGAAGAGATGTCTCAACCAATCACTCTGGAGGCCTCATCTGGATCCTGATTTGAACAATTTATTTTTTACATGACGTTTGTGAGACAATTGGAAATTTTAATATTGACAAGGTATTTTATGAATTAAGGAATTATTATTAAGTTTTTATATGAGATGATTATTTGATGGTTATTTTATTTCCAGAGTCCTTATCTGTTAGAGATGCATACCAAAACATTTCAGAATAAAACTATAATGTCTGGACTTGCTTCAAAATAATATGGATACAGGGAATTTGTGGGGGTGTAGATAAAACAAGATTGTCTTTGAGCTGATAATTTTGGAAGCTGGATAATGAGAACATGAGGACCATTATACCACTAAGTTGAATTTTATATGTATTTGAAATGGCTATTTCAATACTGGATATTGAAGATAACATTTTTCATAATAAAAAGTTTAAAAGTCTCCAATAATAGCAGCAATTTGGAAATTCTCAGGCTTTACTGAGAATAATTGACTCAAGGTAAGTCATGCTATGCAGATTTCAGCATAGCCCTATCCTGTGCTACGCTGTATACGAACAAAGCGGATTTCATTTTGTGGTTGTCAGATTATTTTTGGAAGTTCAAAAAACTAGATAATAATATTGAAATATAGTGATGGTACACTTAGTACCACAGAATTTTAAAAGCTTCAAAGAAAATATTAATAACAGTGTTAAGAAATTCTATATGCCCTATGTTAATGAAGGAGTTTTTCTGAGTTTTCTAGGGTGGTGAGACAGCCAAAATTTATTAACATGAACGAAGACTATAATTTTTGCCAGGTATGTACAAAATTATACATATTAAGGGGAAAGACAGCAATAAAATGATATTAAAACAATGCAGAAAAGCTTTAAAATTTATTGTATAATGGGTACAAAAGGTTGTAATTCAGAATATATTTTCAGATTTGGGAGTAGGGTTATAATTCAAAATATATTTTCAGATTTGGGAGTCACACTGAGTTAACTAATGTATTCTACTTTGGTCAATGTTATATATTACCCTAAAAGATCATAGAAAAGATAGCTAGCTAGCTAGCTAGATAGATGGATAAATTGATAAATGATAGAAAGTAAATATTCTTTACTCTTTTACTACTTTCTGTGATATCTTAACAAAAATACATAACATTGATTGATACTGATATATGATTGAGCTAATACTATTATTTAAAAAGAATTAAAGATAAATTTTCAATTGGTTTTAGCATTTATTCATTCATTTATTTATTTACGTGTTTATGTGTTTCAGCAGGCTGGAAAACTAGAAGCTCAGGTAAGAGCTGATGTTGCAGGCTTGAGTTTGAATCTTGTAAGGCAGGCTGGTAGACTGGAAATTCAGGTGGGATTCCTACGTTATTACGTTAGTTGTGCAGACTTCCTTTTTCTCCGAAAGCTCAGTTTTTGCTCTTAAAGTCTTCGACTTATTGAAGGTGACCCATCCACATTACTGAGGATAATTTCTTTTACTCAAAGTCAACTGATTGTAAATGTTAATCATATTTAGGAAACACCTTTACAGTAACATCTAGACTAGTGTTTGACCAAACAACAGGGCACCATAGCTTAGCTGAGCAGAACCATGAAATGGACCATCACAGGCATATTTTTTAAACCAAAAAGTTTTTGATTGAAGGAGACATTTGGGATCAAAGATTATTTGTGCTATATAATTGAAATTGTGTAGCAAGTATGTTTTTCATTTTTAGCCTAAGGAACCATATAGATATTATACTACAGAAATGTTTATTACAGCTCAATAATTATTTATTGAGCATTTACCATGTGCCAGAGACTGTATTAAGTGCTGGTCAATGGGAGTGGTCAAGTTAACTGTTGGTGTGAGGAGTGTGTAATGGGGAGACTTAATCTGGTTGTAGCAGCTGAGTCGGGGGGAGGAGGAGGCCTTTGATGATGTGACAATTAAGCTAAGTATTGAAGAAGGGACAAGACTTTGCCAGGTGAAGATGGGGATGGATAAGAACATTCTGGGCAGGGGAAAGAGGGTAGGCAAAGGCTGGGAGTTAAGCAAAATCATAGAGTGCTTAAGGAGCTGAAAAAAGTCTGGTTTGGCTTTAGTACTTATAGCAAGGAGAAAGAGGAAGAAAATCAAGCTTGAGAGATACGTGGGGGCCAGATTCTTATAAACTAGACTAAGGATTTCTAAATTTTATCTTAAGAGCAGTAACAAATACACATATTGATTTATTCTATTATTTTCTATCATGTTGGGGAATAAAAGAATACAATTTAACAGAGAAGGAATGAATATAATGTATTTATGCTTAAAGGAACTGATTACATCCTTAAGATTACCAAATTCATTTAGAGTTATTAGATTTTGTTTTCCATTTATGCAAATGAAATGTGACCTTAAATGGAAATAAGTACAATAAGTACAAAGGAAATATGACCTTGAATGGACATTAACATGATCACAATAGTGTAACTTAAGGAAGAAGGGAAATCCCTCTATTTGGATATTAGATAGATATTTATTAGGTAGATATTTAGATAGCAGATAGATGTCCCCATAGATAGATATTAGACAACTGCTACTGTCCTCGTTATATGGAAACAGAATATTTGATTAAATACGTCATTAAAGTGTCTCCTCATCTTTAACGAAGTATGGTTTCATTAAAATACGACTTCAATCTAAAGAAACAGATCAGTGTCTCATATAGTCTTGGCTACGACAATTCTATGTTACGTGATTCTTTTTTTTTTTTTGAGGAAGATTGGCCCTCAACTAACATCTGTTGCCAATCTTCCTCCTTTTTTTTCCTTTTTTTCTTTTTTCTTTTTCTCCCCAAAGCCCCAGTAGATAGCTGTATAGCATAGTTGTACATCCTTCTAGTTGCTCTATGTGGGACTCCGCCACAGCATGGTTTGATGAGCGGTGCATAGGTCCGCGCCCAGGATCCAAACCAGCAAACCCAGGGTCACTGAAGCAGAGCGCACAAACCCAACTGCTGTGCCATCAGGCCGGTCCCTGTTACGTGGTTCTTGATCACTTCAGGGACACTGTAGTTGTAGACTTTCTTGTAGGACCCCAAATTATGTGACTGGCTATTCTGATTTAAAAAACTGAAAACTACAGGAGCAACAGGGGTGCTTTCTCGGTGGGAGCTGGAGTTCAGATATGTCTTACTGCTCGAATTATCTCACCTCTCCCGCCTTCATGTTTATTTACATCCAATGATAGGGGCTCAGAAGCTTTCCGGGGCAAAAAAATTCATCACATGTACAAGACTGGGGTTCAGATCTTCAGGCAAGTTTTATAATGGGGGGTTAGCAGTGGCAAAACAAAAGGCAAATTATGAGGAAGCCCTGTATATCTCTGGGAGTGTCTTTACCCCAGTGGATGAAGTGTGACAATGACTTTGTGGGAGTCCCCAGGCTTCAAGAAGGATGACAGTGATCATGGCTGTTGTCGAACTCAAGCCAACCCACCGTGTCATCAGTATGTGCACAACTTGGAAATGAACCCGGTAGATCTGTAGCCTTTGTAAGGTGGATCAAAGCACTGAGTGCAGGACCCTAACTCAGAAGAGATGTTGCAGAGGGAAGGCGAGCCTCAACTGTGCTGACCAGTAGTGTCATCATCATCAGCAGCAGCAGCAGCAGCAGCATAAAGGTGACTCAGAACAACGCAGATGCAGCTGTCACATGTATAGCGTGAAGAGCAGGTGGACCAGAGGAACCTTCAGAAGTTTCCCCCATTAGAACTGTCATCTTTAATTGTAAAACACCAAAGTTACTGCCACCAGTTAATCTTTTTGGATTATTGTGAGCTTTTTTTTTGGGTAGAAAAAATTTCTTAGACGTGGCATGAGAATTGTGAAAAAACTATCTAAATAGAGAGATTTCCCTTTTTCCTTGAGTTACGTTATTGTGATCATGATGATTTCTGTTTAAGGTCATATTTCATTTGTACTTATTGTACTTATTTCCATTTAAGGTCATATTTCATTTGCGTAAATGGAAAACAAAATCTAATAACACTAAATGACTTGGGTAATCTTAAGGAAATAATCAGTTCCTTTAAACGTGAATTAAATTAGACAGCAGTTTCACACTATCATATTGCCAGTCAGATAAGACTTAGAAAAAGAAAGAAAGCCAATCACAAGAGACTATATTTTCAAAATATCTACTTCCTATTGGCCTATTGTGCTCTTGGAAGCAAGTTTTTAATTATGAAAAAATCAAACAGCATCCAACCTTGACTTTATAAGTTATTCTATTGATAAGGTGCCTTTTCCGCTTCATTACTGCAACGAGAATGAGTGTGATAAGGACTTTTCCAGAAGCATTACTTCTCTTTTGTTTAGATTTATCACTTCCTCTGGATCGAGTCTCTTGTGTACTCGTACATGCTTTCGCCTCTTGATTGCCCAAAACAAGCTTTTTTATTAGTTCCGTTCAAAAAGATAGTGATGAACGATAAGTTACAGTTATAAGACTCAAGATATGGATGGTTTTAATCTAGAAAGTATTACTAACATGGCTAAGAGAAAATGCTGATATAATTCTTAAAAACTGAAGATCACAACCTGATATGGCTTTGTGTATTTCAGTGTCATCTTTATATCCTATAGGAAAGAAAATAGAACATACTAATGTAGCTTAATTTTAAAATTATATTATAGCATGCACATAGGGAAGTACACATATCTTAATTATACAAGTCAATGAATTTTTACATATACACGCATCTATATTACTTAGCACCCTGACCAAGATATTGAACACTAGTAGTTTGCTAGGGCTGCCATAACGAAGTACCACAAACTGGGTGGCTTAAACAACAGAAATGTATTCCCTCACAGTTCTGATGGCTAGAAGTCTAAAATCAAGGTGTCACGTCAGCAGGGCTGGTTCCTTCTGAGGGCTGTGAGGAAGAATCTGTTCAATGCCTCTTTCCCAGCTGCTGGTGGTTCGCTAGCAATATTTGGCGTTCCTTGACTTGTAGATTCATCATCTGGATCTCTGCCTTCATCGTCACATGCCTTCTCCTCGTGTCTCTTCACAGTTATCTCTCTGTGCATGTTTGTTTCCGTGTCCAAACTTCCCATTTTTATCAGGACACCAGTCATATTGGATTAGGGCCCACCCTAATGACCACATTTTAACTTGATTAGCTCTATAAAGACACTATTTCCAAATAAGGACACATTCTGAGGCAGTAGGGATTAGGGCTTCAACATGCTTTTTAGGGGACACAATTCAACCCATAACAAATGCCTACAACACTTCATTAGACTCTTCCTGCTTTTCAGAACATAACAGCGAGTATATCCATATATAAGAGAGTATGTCTCCCCCCAGAGATAACCAGTGTTCTGACTTTTATCACACAGATTAATTTTGCCTGTTTTTATTTTTATTTTTTTTTAATTTTTTTTTAAAGATTTTATTTATTTATTTTTCCCCCCAAAGCCCCAGTAGATAGTTGTATGTCATAGCTGCACATCCCTCTAGTTGCTGTGTGTGGGAGGCGGCCTCAGCATGGCTGGAGAAGAGGTGCGTCGGTGCGCGCCCGGGATCCCAACCGGGGCCGCCAGCAGCGGAGCGCACACACTTAACCGCTAAGCCACGGGGCCGGCCCAATTTTGCCTGAAGTTTTTAAATTTAATATAAATGGAACCATACACTGTATACCCTAGTTCCTGGCTTCCTTTGCTCAACTTATCTGTGACATTCATCCATGTTTTGTATATAACAATTCCTTATTATTTCACAGCTGAGTAATATCCATTGTGTGAATCCACCACAATTTATTTATTCATTCTCTTGATGGTCATTTTTGTTGTTCCTAGCTTTTGGCTATTGCAAATAATGCTGCCATTTGCTCTGGCACACATATGATCATTTCTCTTGTGTATATACCTAAGGAATAAAATTGGTTTAGTAAATATTGTCAAACATCCTTCAAGGTGATTGTACCAATTCACATTCCCATCAGCATGTAAAGCTACAGCTAACATAACACGTGATTGCTTTTATAGTTAGCACATTTTTGGGTCCTATTTTAAGCAATCTTTGCCCACACAAATGTCATGAAAATATTTTTGTATATTTTTTTCCCTAGACATTTTATCATTTTGCTTTTCACTTGTGGGTTTATGATCCATCTCAAATTACATTTTGTGAATGGTGAGAGGTAGGGAATTAAAGATTAAGGTTCATTCTGTCCTTTACAAATATACAATTGTTCCTGCACGATTTATTGAAAAGACTTTTTACCCCTATTGAATTGAATTGGCACCTTTGTTGCAAATCAAGTAATTTCATATATTTGGGATGTATTTCTTTCCATTCTATTCTCATTGTTTCTTTATCTATTCTTGCTCTAATATCATCTTGTCTTAATTACTGAAACTTTATAATAAATCTTGACATATAGTAATGTAAGTCTATCAACTTTGATCTTATTTTTCAAAATTATCTTGGCTATTTACATGCCTAAAATTTCCATGTAAACTTTAGAGTCAGTAGTCATTTTCCACAAAATTTTTAAGATTTTATTTGTATTCCATTTAATGCATAGAGTGATTTAGGAATTAGTTGACATCTTAAGAATATCAAGTCTTGCTACCCATGAATACGGAATATGTTTACTTAGGGTTTCTTTAATTACTCTCTGCAAAATTTTTGGACATCCTTTGTTATATGTATTCCTAGATATTTAGTATTTTTTGATGCAGTTGTAAATTTTAAATCTCATTTTCTGATCGTTAGTGTCTGGCATAAGAATACAATTGTATATTGGTCTTGAGTCCAGTAACCTTAATAAATTCATCGATTGAGTCTAGTATTATTAGTCAATTTATGGTGGATACAGTCAAATCAGAATTTTCTCAGTGGAATCAGAGTTTTCCTATCTTTTTTCTCCCCAGTTTGCATCTAAGTTCCAGGGGTTTCCACAGTGCTGTATAAGGACATGTGGGCCATCTAATCCTCAATATTCTTAGTTCCCATCTGATCCTTGATTTTAGTCAACCTTTCACATGGTGCCTGCTAAAATAGAAACCATGAATGCCGCCGCTGCTTTGACTGAAATAAAATAAGGATTCCTGGTAATGAGGCAGAGACCGTAAAACACGTGAAAGCCAGCCATTGCTCCATTCAAAGGCCAATGAACGCACTCAAAAGGCTGAACCCAGGAGGATATAATGTGTTCTATCCTTTATATAGGACATCATTACTGCGGTTAATTTTATTTTTTTAAAAAAAAAATGCATCTCTTCAAAATATATTAGATCATTACATGTAACCATGAAATACTTTGAAATACAAAAGGCTGACTGCTTCATCTTGAGGCAAGTATATTTAGAAGAGCATTTTTCTTTTATAAAACGTGTTCCAAATTTGCTTTTTTCTTTTCTATGAGGACAAGCAGCCAGTAGCATCCTACTCGGAACACTGGTTCTCAAACTCTTGCTGTGTGTCAGAATCACCTGGAGAGTTGGGGGAAGCACAGGTTGCTGGGCCCCATCCTAGAGTGTCTGAATCAGTAGGTCTGGGTTGGGGCTGAGGGCTTGTACGTGTTACAATTTCCCAGGTGAGGTGGATGTTGCTGATCCAGGGTGGATACTTGAAGAGCCATTAACTTAGAGATATTTAAATACACACACACACCCCCATGCACACATAGACATTTAATCTATACCTTTTACACAAATGTGTCCCATAAGAATGAATAAGGGGGCTGGCCAGGTGGTGCAGCCGTTAAGCTCACGTGCTCCTCTTCAGTGGCCCGAATTGCGTTTGGATCCTGGGTGTGCACCAACGCACTGCTTGTCAAGCCATGCTGTGGCGGCGTCCCACATAAAGCAGAGGAAGATGGGCACTGATGTTAGCCCAGGGCCAGTCTTCCTCAGCGAAAAGAGGAGGATTGGCAACAGATGTTATCTCAGGGCTAATCTTCCTCACAAAAAGGAAAAAAAAAGAATGAATGAAAATGTAACAGCTTTTTTTGTGTGTGGTAAAATATATATAACATAAAATTTGCCATTTTAACCATTCTTAAGTATACAGTTCAGAGTTTTAAGTATATTCACAGAGTTTTAAGTACATTAAGTAGCACGTATCAGAATTTCACTCCATTTTACAGCTAATAATATTCCATTCTTTTTTTTAAAAGCATGTGCTACACAGAGAATATTTTCAAAGTGGGTATTTGTGTTATGATGATGAGTTTTGAATGTTGAAAACAATGTATTTCACCTATAGTAACTCATATCCGTCCTTTTAAAAAATTGAAAACATTAGTTATAAGCTTGTTTTAAAATCTTTCAAATAAAAACCTTCAGTGGATTTTGAAATAATTTCTTAGAAATACAAAAATGCATCAGCTTCCTAATAGTCTGCAAAGACCACTGATAAACATCAGAGAAAACTGAAAATTTCTAGAAGTAGTTTGACAAAAATATTTTCCTAATTATTGGATGGAATTGAAAAATGAATGTCAGGATTTTGTAAAAGGAGCCAGTTTTGATTTCTTCCTGTTAGAGCTCTTTATCGAGTGTCTCTTTCAGCTGTGAAAGCCATTAAAACTGAGTAATGGTTTCATCAAATAAACTAAACTTAGGTCCAATTCTTTAAATTGCTGTGCACAGAATATTCAGGCAAGATTTTTAAAAATAGCGAGGGATTTTCTACCGTGTTATGCTTCTCTAAATTATTAATCATAATATTTTTGTGAAAGCAAAAAGTGTTTGCTATCATTTAATAACTTAACTATTTTTGACTATAATTTCACCTTCATCTCACACTTTTTAAATTTTTATCTTTTACATATTTTATATAATAAAGAGTCCATTAGTAGAGTAATATTGTAAAACCTTTACAAGTATATAAATATGAATAAATCAAAAGTATAGGCTCAAAAGTTCTTAGTGATACAAGTACACAACCAAAAAGCTTTGGATACTTGTGTTGACAAATTTGTCTTCATAGGAGGAATCCAGAGTTGCTCGTTTTTAAAACTGTCAATGAATTGAGATAAATATTTCCTTCTGTTCATTAATTTTACTCCTGAGCTCACTGAACGGCCTGAGTTTTCTTGCAACTCGTTGAGGTTCTTCACGACAGCTATTTTGAATTCTGTATCAGTTAGATCACAATCTTTCATGACTTTATGTTTGGTTCCTAGAGAATTGCTATTTTCTTTTTGTGATGCTGTGTTACCATAGTTTTTCCTGGCGCTTGCTGAGTTACTCCTCTAAGCGCCCATTTGTTGTAGCTAACACTTTTCTTATTTAAGTATAGCTTTGTTTTGATTCAAGTTATTCAACCGATTGGAGATTAGAGGCCTTTCTTTTGTTTTTCAGTAGGCGGCGCTATAGTGCTAGTTTTTGGTTTCCTTGACCAGAGCTCCCTCTGGCTGTATTTGAGGATCGGCTCATTCCACCTCCCACAGCCTCTATTCGGGATGTTGCCGGTACTTTTGCTGGCGCTGCCTGTGCCTCTGGGGGTCACTGATGCCTTGCTGTTGCTGGGTTGCTGGCTTCGCCACTAGGGGGGTACAGGGATGGCTGACGCCTCCACCACGTCCCAGATCACCTGGGTGGCAGGGGGCGGGTTCAAGGGGCACCATCTCGGCTGTTGCCTGTTGCCTTGCGGTCACAGGCGCCTTGCGGGTGGGATGTCCGAGTTCTGTGGGAGCCTCCATTGCTGCTACCAGGCTCTGAGCTGCAGCTGGAGGCCAGGATCATGAGGCCCCACCTCTGCTGATGCTCCGCTCCCTGTGGCCGCAGTTGCCCCCGAGGCTAGCTGGCCAGAGTCACGTGCTTGCCTCCACTGCTGCCCACTGGGTTCTCGCAGGCTGGGGGCATGGCTGGAAGTCCAGAGTCCTGGGCACCACCTCTGCTGTTCCCCCATTTCTCCTCCTCTGTGTGCTCCAATCCACCCACCTTCACATGTACCGACATGCGGATCTCCCGTGGCATCCTGGTGTGTTGGGCAATGCAGCCTCTGTTAAGTCATGGATGTTTTACTCGCTGTAGATTGAAGGGGAGAGACAAAGGGGTCTCTCAGGGCGCCATGAGGATGACATCTCTACCGAGATAAATATTTCTATCTGAATTAGATGAAGCTAGTGGGAAACAAGGTAGATGAGAAAAGACTTTACTGAAGTAAAAAAAAAAAAAAAGTTTGTGAAAAATGATTAGAGCTATTTTGCAGGTCTTGAGACATTGGCCGCTGGTCATGCATCTGACCCGCTCTTCTGGAGGGCTGCAGCTGCTCCTCTGCCCACTGCTCACTCTTCTCTTCAACTGTGCCCCACAACGTGCTCTCTCCTCTCAGCCTATGCATTAGTCAGAATTCTCCAGAAAAACAGAACCAATATATGCCTGGCGTATGTTGGGTGATCAATAAACATTTGAACGAATGACATACATTTCTTTTGCGCATACAGGTGCAAGTGTTTCTAGTTTTATTTTTTTCCAATTTTTATTTCCCTAAGTCAAACTTCTCACAACTCTACTAAGATATTAATTATCTATATAAAAGTTGGTCCTCATGACGATTATGTAATGACTCAACACTGCGCATGTATTAACAGCCCGTACTGCTAAAAAACACGGTCTCCTTAATCGCTGTTTTCTGTAGCTGATTTGATCTCTGTCTCTCAAGACTATGCTTCCACTTACTTAAATTGAGTGGTTATCCTAGACAGATGGTCTTTACCAATAACAGGAACCAGGTTATTATAAACAAAATCTAATTGCAAAGACAATTTTTGCTCTTTTATCAAATTTTCTTTTATATCTTTTTGTTATCCGTTTTTCATAACTCTAGTGGAAAATCGTATGGTTCAAGTATCTTATTGTGTGTGCCCAAGAGATTTAAGGTAAGGAAGAAAACATTTTCTGATTCCCATTTTAAGTATGCACTAGTTATTGGAAACATAGCTTCAGAATATTTAGTTTTAAATTGCCAATTTAATAAGCTCTTTACTTTTTCATTTTTTTTCTGTTTACATGGTACAATATTATACTTCTCAAACTCAGATCTGTGTTACCCCCCCATTTAAATCCTTCCTTGGATTGCCTTCAGAATGACATTCAAACTCCTTAGCATAGCCTCAATATCTTCCCCACCAAGCCTCTATCGATTTCTATGTGTTTATTACCTTACCCTAGCCATGCACACACCATCATCACCACTCATACCAAACCACTTGTGCTTTGTAACACATTTTTCATGCCTCTCCACCTTTGCATATGTTGTTCCCTCTGCCTGGTATGTGACACCCCCACCCTGTGCTCCGCCCTCGCCACACTCCCCCTACCCTGCAACCCCCCCCCCACCACCACTCTTACTCCAATTTAAAGCCTGATCATTCCTCTGAACTCACCTTAAGGATAACCTCTTTCTGGAAGCCTTGTCTTCTTTTCATTTTCAGTGTAACTTAGACAGAAATAAGTTTGTGTGGTAAGTACCGAAATTGGTTATCACTGTCTGTTAGATGAGCTGTCACTACTGGAAATACATCTTTAGAAATATGCTTATTTGAACGATTTCCTTTGGCTATCAACAAAGCCTAAATTCATCAGAATCCTGTAAGCTCCATTCTTCTCTTTATTCTGTGAGATAGGACTGTAAATGCACTGTCTGTAGAGCCCCAACAAAACCTACACTCGATCATTTTTTCACTACAATGGAATTAAAAATAGTGTTATTTTCACCTGCAGCTTAGTTGTTACTTACTATTTCCTCCTGAATAGGTCTATGTACAGACAGGGTTGCTTCGCTGAAGGCAGTTATGACCTGATGTGAAATATTAATCCTATACACATGTAAAGAAAAAGTGCATATATATGTAAGTTATATATGTATGTATATATAGGTATATATACATTTGTGTGTATATGTGTAACACACGTGTGTTAGTGTGTATCTGTATAATCACAGCCTGAGTGAAAGAGTGAGGGAAGGAGTGCTAAAGGATTATTCGTGCAGCATTGAGTAGCCATTGATAATGCTGTGAAGAATAGTAGAATGAGGTAAAGTGGAAAGGACTGTTAGAAACTTTTCAGTGGCATGTCTAAAAATCAGGCTAAAGAAGAGAAAATACCCCAAAAAGATGAGGGCATCTATGAAAGACTTGTTAATTTTTAGGATAAAAGTCTGCTGTGGTGTATGGAATATACTGGATAAGAAAAAGACGGAAAAAGGAACGTAAGTTAGGTTATTTGGTGGTCTGTCTGTGGTCTAGTGTGTGGGCAGTGGAGATGGGAAGGACAGAGATGGTGCCTGCCATGAGGGAAGTATTGTCAGCCTTTGGACATTCTCTGGTCAACAACATGAACATGATTTGGAGAGCGGGCCACTATTTTGCTCAAAACCAGCCATCCAGTGGCTTCCCTTCCCACACAGAATAAAATTGAAATCCATGCCATGGCACACAGGGCCCTACTTGCTCTCGCTCATTATCTACCGCTTGACCCACTGCTAACTCTGCTTCAGCTACAGTGGTCTCTTGTTTTTCCTAGATCATATCAAGCTTTGTTCTGCCATTGGTATTTTGTACTTACTCTTACCTCCACTTGGAATTCTCTCTCCTAGCTATTCATGGCTAGTCCTCCCATTTCTTTCAGGTCATTGCCCAATATCACCTCATCAGATAAGCCTTCCTTGACTATCCTAACTAAACCAACGCTCGCCCATTCCCATCGGTTTCTATCCACTGAGACTGATTTATTTTTTAACATAGGACTTATCCCTACATGACGTTATAATATACATGTTTTGGCTTATTTGTTTACTGTCTTTCTCTCTGATTATAATGCAGGCTCTGGAAGGGCAAAGATTTTGTTCTGTTTACTGTTGTATGCCCAGAACCTTGGGAAAGTCCAGGTACAGAGTGGGTATTCATATTGAAAAGTGTTGATCTGTGTTGCAAATCCCCATTGAAATATGACCATGACAGTGACTAAGCGTGGGACAGGAAGATTTTAAGAATTATGAGTAGTTAAAACCAGAAGGCAGTAAATAAGGCACCAAAGAGAAGGCTTTGAGGCACAGAGAGGCATCTGATCTAAGATTAAGGATGGAGAAGTCTCTTCCATAGTTAATATGAGACTAAATTCTGTTTTTTCCTTTCTGTTTCTAGCTTCTTCATTCAACAGCCCATTTATTCATTTTCCAACATTGTGTTAAAATAGGACTATTTTTGCCAGTTTCAATTGAATTGTCTGTATGATAGACATCAGATACCAAAGTGGGTTTGAGGTAGACCTCCATGTGCCAAATTCATAAAAGGAAATTGTGAAAAACTTGGATCTCTCAGCCAGATCTGGGATAAAAAATGGATCAGGATGTGGAGATAACAGAAATATTTGGAAATACGTTTCTTTGGAGAGGACAACTTTCTTCATCTCAAGTCTAGTGAAGAGAGTTTTCCATGGGATTACCCACGTCATGAAGGACACAGTCAGATAAAGAAGTGTATTATCATCTTCTCTCTGCCCCCATCACCTTACCTCTCCCATTTTGACCTTAGCAGCCACAAAACCAGTAGATGGTGAGTTGGGGAGGAAATGAGAGGGGAGAGAGAACATAAGCCAACCAGCTTCACTTCGCTAAATTTTCTCTCTTAACCAGTGGTCACCTGTTTCTGGCCTGAGTATGGGGGAGAAGAGAGACGTTCTACCTTTAAATGTAAAAGTATAGAATTCTCTTCCTCTTTCTGAACAATTCAGTAGTGGAGATGAGAGACTGGTTAATATGGAGAATTGATCAAATAAGTAAACATATTAAAGATCATTGGAACCAGGTGTCTCATTACCGGAAGAAGGAGTTACAAATATGGAAAGGAAGAAAGCTAGGATAAACCGCGTGATGTTGGATTGGAATTTGAGATATCTGTGTAAACTCATGGTTTGGACAGATATATGGATAAATATAGATGTAAATGTGTGTATACATATATTGATATGTATGTACATATATATCTATACATGTATATCTATATATATTCCCTAGATCTGTCCACTGAGAAAGCCTGGGAGCAGCAGCACCCCACTACCAATGAGCACACGTAGCACCCAGGTCTTGCTTCTATAGAACATTCTCCACTAACAGAAACCAGACCTCCTTGGAGAAATGGCTGATTCCAAGACTAAGTGAAGGAAAGTACAAGATGAGCCTGGAACATCATATTGCGCCAGAAGACAAGGAAGGGCTCAAAAAATGATGCAGACATATCAAAAAAACAGAAGACAGCTTTAACGGGTTTCTTCTTGCCATATTGAAGGCAATTGGAGCATTAAAATAAATAACAGTGGTAACAAACTGTATCCATTGAGTTAAAATAGGAAAATATGAGTCCAATATAAATAAATGAATATATTGAAAATTTAGTGAGGAATGAGATATTTCTATAGTTTCAAAGTACTTCTCCACAAAATACTTATTAACTATAAAGAGTAATTAGTCAAGTAATCAAATGAACATCATTAGTTACGGGACAAATTGATATCCTGTGCCATCTGATAGGATGCGGTGGGAAGACAGCCTCACATTTACAATAGTCCTGTCAGAGAGCATAACCTGAACCCGATCATGAAGAGACAGCAGAAAACCCCAAAGGAGGGACACAAAAAAAGAGCTGTAACCTTCAAAAGTGTTAAAGTTATGAAGGTCAAGGAAAGATGGAGAAATTATTCTGAACTTAAAGACTAAAGAGACATGGAACATAATTCTGAACTGGATCATTTTGCTAAAAAAACTATTGAAACAAATGGTGAAACTTGAGTGGGGCCTGAGGATGAGATGAGAGCAACGTCTCAGTGTGAACTTCCTGGTTTTCATGGTCATATCCTTGTTTGTGCGAAATACAGACTGAAGTGTTCAGGGGTGATGGGCATTAGGTCAACAATTGGCTCCCAAATGGTTTAGGAAAAAATGTCTTTGTACTGTATTTGCAATAATTCTGTAAATTTGTGATTGTTTTTAAAAAATGAGAACACTTTGTACTTGTCTTCAAGTATTTAAGTTTTTATTTTACCTGCACTCAGCTTCAAATAAAATGTCTAGAACCTCTGGACATTCAGATTACCAAACTGAGATTGTTTATTACATTAGAATAGAGACTCATGAGGCCTGCCGTGAGTTTTTATCCAGTGACAGAGGAATTATATCTCTTTTTGGATAAAGCTTAATAGAGCAGAAGAAAAATGAAAGAATAATAAAGCCAAAATTTGATTATATTACAATTCTTTTCTTTCCGGTATATTATTTGCAAAACCGTTATGTCCCTTCATTTGATATTCATTTAGGTATTGTTCTATTCCAGAAAATGTGCTAATTACTAAAGTTACAAAGATGAATAATAACCTTGAGTAGGGCATAGTATGGTGGGAAGACCTACATGTAAAAGTATGGCAACACAGTGCTATATGTCATTATAGAAATATAAAAATATATATACTGCATTTAGAAGCCAAAGGAAGGAATAATTAACATTAAACGAGTAATCAAGAAAGACTTCACCAAAAAGATGGCATTTTGAGCTGCGTTTTGTAGTCTGAAAAGAAGTTTGCCAGCAAGGCAAGATGATGTTGGAGGGAGCATTGGCCGTAGAAGAGATTTGCAACTTGTGCAAAGGCTTGGCCTCTTGAAAGGGCTTTGGATCAATGGGTAGATGGAGGGATGGAGGGAGGGAGGGAGGAAGGGAGAATAGAGAAAAGTTCAGTTTGGCTGCAGCGTATGGAATGAGGGTGAGGAGGAGGTATTAGGTGGGGAAAGATTTGATTCTTAAAGATACCTCAATCCGGGTTCCATCTACTTCTTTCTAAGATATTTTATTCTTCATGGTACAAAAAAATCCATGTTTTTTAACGTAAGTCCCTCACATTGCTGTGTGTTTTCTAAGGGTGTAGTGGACTGTTAAGACTTCTTGGTGGTGTGTTGGGGATGGATCCTGTCCTTCTTGACTTCAGATAGGACTTCTGAGATTGTGGTTGGGGGTCTTGATGAATTGCCATTTACTCTGCCAAATCACAGCTTGAGTAAAAGTTCAGATTATTTAACAGAAATTATTAAGCACTTTCTTAAACTCATATTATGGAATGTCATATGGAAATTTCTTTAAAAATCTATTTGTTCATGTTGTTTGGTTAAATATCCCAGAAAACAGATCTGGTTTTCTCTTTTCTTCTCCAGAACTATAGCTAAGACTATATAAACTAAAAAATTTTGAATTTTTGTCTTGTTTTGTTTTTTGTCTGAGGAGGTTGAATTTTCTAGATGTTTCTTTGATCAGATGCCCACATGTGGACAAAGGGTATGAAAGAAAATGAAAAGCATGAGTAAATGGCTAAAACACAAAAGAACCAAACAGAAAGATTTGTTACAATCTAGATTTCTTCCAATATTTCTTCCATTCTACTTCCTCTAATGGGCATCATAAACATAGCAGCTTAGTTACACAGACAAGAGTCCTGAAAATCAGCTGAACATTAGAAATATTGTTTAAAATAGTAAACATTGTGAGAAGTAGAAATAGAAGTTCATAAGAGATAACCTTGTCAAATAGTTACATAATCATTTTAATATAGGAATTCTAGAAAATTAATTTTTTCTGATGAAATATTTTAATAATATGAGGGTGTCTGGATAGTAGTAATCTCTCAGCATTTTCAAATATTCACATTTAAATGAAGTATATGTTGGAAAAAGTTACAGTGAACACATTTACATTAATAAATTTATTTAAACGTGTTTATTGTTTATTATTGGTTTCATTTGTGGTGTTTTGCTTTCGAGGTAGTATACTGCCTTTGGATTAGAGCAGCATGCGATTCTGCAAATAGATCTAATGGTTGATATATCTAGCAGAACTGGAGTATGATTTTCGCACTTGAAAGAGACTAATAAATGTGGTTGAGGGTACTGGAGTGGGACCTTTTCAGCCTTTTTTTTTTTGAGGTTACATTGGTTTGTAACATTTGTATAGATTTCAGGTCCACAGCATTATAACTCGACATCTGTATATACTACAGTGTGCTCACCACCAAAAGTCTAGTTTCCATCCATCACCGTATAATTGACCCCCTTTAACCATTTTGCCCTCCCCCCACCCCTCTTCCCCTCTGGTAACCACCAATCTGTTGTCTGCTTCTATGAGTTTGTTTTTGTTTTGTTTTGTTTGTTCATTTGTTTTTATTTTGTTTTTTATCTTCCACATATATGAGTGAAATCATACTGTATTTGTCTTTTTCCATCTGACATATTTCACTTAGTATAATACCTTCAAGGTCCATCCATGTTGTCACAAATGACAAGATTTCATCTTTTTATGGCTGAGTAGTATTCCATTGTGTATTTATACCACATCTTCTCTATCCATTCATCCATTGATGGGCGCTCAGGTTGTTTCCATGTCTTGGTTATTGTAAATATTGCTGTAATGAATATGGGGTGCCGATATCTTTTCAAATTAGTGTTTTTGTATTCTTCGGATAAATACCCAGAAGTGGATCAGCTTTTGAAGTACGTGCTGAGTCTCTAAGAAGCTTCTTCATCAGCCACAGTTGGATGTTAGGCTAGAAATGGCTGTAGCCCTAGAGTGAGACACTTCTCTTTTCAAAAGCCTGAGTTTGCAGATGTGGGCATAAAAGAAAGTGCTAAAACAGACCATTCATTTTCCTTTCTTCTCTCTTGTGCATTTCACTCTGCTTTTCAATGAACTATTCACTAGAAAATTCTTAACTAGTAGAAATGGTTCTACTTGAATAGACAGAAGAGAGTGTCCTAAAATTCTCTGTCTATGGACCACTGGAGTGATTGAGGAAAGAAGTCAGACATCAACTAACTTCACTGGGAGATAAACTCAGAACAGAAACTCTACAAGAAACCGGGAAGAGACAGCAACTATTCAAAATTTCCCACATAAAATACCATGTTATAATTTGTTCAAGAGAGTGGATGGGGGATTTTGTAAATAATACTGTCATGATTTTCTCCCTGTGGGATAAATAGGGAGGAAAAAAAAAATGTTATGTTACAGTATTAGAGATGTTTCCCTTTCTCAGGAGATGTGAATTGAAAAAAATCCCTCCCGATTGACCTGTCCGACCACTCTGGATTTGAGGATTAATCCAGGGCCCCACACAGAGAAGTTGTGGTCAAGGAGAAGCTATACCTCCTCACCCATCTGGGAAGACACATGAATGGGAAAGGATATGCGTTCGTTTTCTTCTATGTTCCTCCTTTAATGGAGTTTAAAGCCTGGATGTTGTGCGTGTTCAATTGGGTTGTTCCCCTGGGTAGGGTGAAGAGGGAGGGCAAATGAGCAGTTTTCAGTACAGACACAGTATGTACTTCCCATGAACCTGATAAGTAACCTCCAACTTCATTCTTTGGGATGCACTAAAAAAGACAAAACCACCGCCCTTGAGCCTGACCAATAGAAGGTGACATAGTGGAGCACCATGTGACCAGTGCTACCAAACATGACTTGCCAGGTGGGGACTAGATCTTGGTAAGACAGGCATACAGAAAATTCCCTGAGTGTCTCAGGGATGGCTCACCCTGCTCAAAGATTGCATAAAACTTACATCTTTGAAACAAGGGTAACTTTCTCATTTCTCTAGTTAGGAAATTAAAGTTAGCACACAGGGCCAATCCTAAACCCCAAATAAGAAGTTATTTTAAATACACATTTTACATCAGGTACATGACATAGGCCTCAGGAGTCAGGAATGAACCAAAATGGAAGTAATTTAATTTAAAATGTTTAAAAAAGATTCTTAAGGAAATTTGTTGTCTGCTAAGGCTCATAGAAACTGACAATTATCTGGAGATACTAAAGTTTACTCCTTTGTGATGGGCAATACACTCTGGTGTGCTCTGAACTGAAAACTCTCACTTTGAAGAGGGAAAGGGACAGATCTTCCTGGATTTGTATAAAGAAATAAGAGTTTGGTTGGGATTTGAGGAGATCAGTGAATGAGAAATAAAATTAGAGAGAGTTCTTATACAGTTCAACGATGATTATGTGCCAGGGACTGAGGGCTGTGATTAACTGAGCCCTTTGACCCCAAGGAAAGGAAAAAAGAGGAGAGGAGAGGAGAGAGGAAGGGAGGGGAGGGGAGGAAAAGCGAGGACATGCTTCACCCATCCTCAGTTCTGAACCAGTTGAGAGATGGATAAAGGAATCCAGCAGATGGAGATAAGGTCAGATTTGATCGCTGATAGAGCTGTTGAGAATATGGCTTGGTCCTGTGGTCACAGCGACTCCCTACTCCTGAACCCCAGGTGCTATGGTCTGAACGTTTGTGTCCCTCCAAGATTCATATGTTGAGATCCCAATACCTAATGTGATGGTAGAAGAAGATGAGGCCTTTGGGTGCTTAGATCATGAAGATGGAGCCCTCATGAAGGGGATTAGTACCCTTATAAAAGAGACCCCATAGAGTTCCCTAGACCCTTCCACTAAGTGAGGTTACAGCAAGAAGACAGACCTTATGACCCAGGAAGCAAGTTCTCACCAGACACAGAAGCTGATCATGTGGGCACCCTGGTCTAGAACTTCCAGCCTCCAGAACTGTGAGAAATAAATTTCTGTTGTTCAGAAGCCACCCAGTGTGGTATTTTGTTATAGCCACCTGAACGGACTAAGACACCAGGGTTAGACAGGCTTGCCCACCCCTTCACAGGCAAAGCTGACCAAGCATAGCCTACCACCCCAAGGGGAGAACAGGGTGCCCTCTTCAGGAGAGAAGGGGAGTTTCTCCTCCAAATCACGCGTTAGATAAATTATTCCTCCTAACCTGGAAAGAATAAGAGAGGCGCCAGTGAGACATCAGGCTTCTATAGGGGAAATCCATCCTCATGGAAACCAACAGATGGGGGAAAAAGTGAATCTCCTCTCTGCTTCCCCAATAGTTCTGTTAGGTTCTTTTCATTAAGAGGAGTTCGTGGTTTAGGATTTAGCACTTTGAGTGCCCAAGTAACCTAATAATAGTATTACAATCACTTGTAAATACATTATTTATTTTAGTGGTCCTCAAAATTTTACAGTACCTTGGCATCATCGCCTGTGACTATAATAAGCCCAGATGTTTTGGTTTCACTCCAGATTTACTGAATCAAAATGTGCTGGCAGGGAACCCAAGCAACCCATAGAAAGCCAACCCATAATGCCCAACACCTTATGTCCGCCATTAAACAAGACACAGTCCCTGTCCACAGTCCTGAAGAGGAGACAGACAAGTAGGGAAATAAATTACAGCACAGTTGGATGCTGGGACAAAAGGAGTGTGTAAAACATACAGAGAAAGCAAATGGCTACAGTTTGATAGCTGCTTTCTATGGACATCCATTATCTCAGACCTGGAGGATTCTGGAAGAACTGTATTGATTTATGGGCTCCTTGACCTTGTGGCTTAGCTGTGTTCAACCAGTAGGGAACGCCAGCAGGAGATGAGAGAGGGAGGGTGGGGTGCCCTTCCTCTGGCTCACTCCACAGGTGGTGGTGGTTTCTCTCAACCAGAGCCTATAGCTCCTGGCAGCTAGACTCTCTTCAGAGGGCAGTACCACTCTATCTTCTTCCCCATCATGCCTAGGAGTGGTGAAGACTCCTCACCGGCTGGGATACTCAACTATGCACCCTGCCCATACCTATGTATATAGATCCTTTATTAAACTCTCCTCAAATTACCTGATTTGGGTGTGCCAACTGTTTCCTGATTTGGAAGAAAATTCTGGAATCAATAATGGAGGGCTCTTAGGAAATTCTTCATCATCAATGCTCTTGATGGCACAGAAACTGATACCATGCAGTGAACATGGACATTAATGAATTTCAGTTGACAGTGGATTCAAATGAACTGTCTCTGAACATCAATAATTTTTGGAAATAATAAACCAATATGTTTCACTCACATATTTCTCTTTATGAATGCACAATAGTGATATATGATTTTTAAAAATCTTTGTCTTAATAAGTCTACCTATATCAATTTAAGTACAAAATAGAAATCTTAGGTGATAAGAAAGAATTGGATCATAATTTGACAGCATATGTTCTTTTTAATGAAATATAAAATAAAGGTGAATCATAATACCAATGGTGTCTTAGATTCAATAAAATATGATAATGGTTTTTGGCACGAATTCTACCTACCCTGACATAAAAATTATGTTCTCTGCTTTCTTTTTGTACTGTCTAGCATACCCTTAAGTGTCTTTCATTTTCATCGTTTCTAAATTACTTCATTTTAAATGTGTCTCAAACATAGCATAGGGTTTATGAGCCACATTTGTTTGTCTTATTTCTACCAATAAATATATTTCATGATTATCACAAATCCTTTTGTCACAGTTTTCTTTGTCTTCTGTTGGCTGACTGAAATTCAGTCTCCAATGGTTTCCTAAAGAAGAGCCCATGAGAACAATATTTCATACATTACTGCACGTTTAAGGATATTTACTAACAATTTTACACCAAAGGACACTTTGTCTTACACTTTCTTCCTTTCATTATCTTGTGAGTGTTGCTTTGCTGCCTTTCAGTTGAGTTTTGCTGAGGAAACCAGAGGCCAGTCTTTTACCCTCCTTACAAGTAACTTATTTTTTGGCCTTGCTGCCCCCCAAAATTCTTTCTTTATCTTCAAAGTACAATAATTTTACTAGAACACATTTTGTGTTAACCATTCTGGTTTGATTTTCCCTAGCACAGAGTACACCTTATAATATATTCTTTCTGTTCTTGTTGATTTCAGGAACATTTTCTTGAATTAAAATCTAAATAATTATTTTATTCTATTACTTTGTTTTTTTCTTTAGGATTCCAATTATTTGTTAGAACTGTTGTGTCTGGTTTTTGTATCTATCTGTTCTCCCCGATCCTTTTAATTCTTTCTTTGTTCTTATTTTATTTCATTCATTTTTCTCATCTGACATCTATAACCATTACTGCACTATCTTCAATTTCTATTCTTCCTAGTGCTACTTTTGGTTCCATTTCTCTCTTTTTTAATAATAATTCTGAGTTCAGCAAGCTCATATTTTATCTACAGTTATTTAATCATCATTTCCTTAAGTTCTCAAATCCTCTTACGTAGAGCTTATTGATTAAGATTTTTTAAATCTTGGAGAAATATTCAGTCACTCTTGTTATCTGCACTGCGGCAACATATGTTTCTGCTGAGTGTCATTTCTCTACTGGTAAGTTTTGCTGCTTTCTTTCAAATTGTTTCTTAAAGCATCTTGTATCAATGACGTCCCAGTTCCTCATGGTTGTTTTCTATTTTTCCTCCATTATTGAATGAGTTATATTTAGTGAAAATTTTCTAGATATGGAGGGAGTCAAGAGAACCTTCCAGATTTTTAATATAAAAGATTCTGTCCTTCTCTGCTGCCATAGAGACAAATAGCTTCCTGCAAGTATGGCTAGTTATTGTGTTTCTTTTTTGTAGCTCATTTCTTCTGCCTCTTTGAAACAAACCAGGTTCAAGAAGCCTTCAGCCTCAGAACCCTGTTTCTCCACTCATTGTTACTGACAAGGAATCTAGTTATATATTTCAGTTGAGGGCACATTTTCAGGAAGTGTACCTTTCCTGCCATTTCCTGAGATCTGCTGGCTTAGGTCACCTGTAATTCTTCATGTTTTTACTCTTCGAGTCTGCCTGAATGCTTCTGCCAGATCTCAGCTCTTTTTGACATTTGGTACCAGCATTTTACACTATAGGGATTACATCTATCTCCTAGTTTTGCTCAAAATGGAGATTTTTCTTTTATGATTTCCAGGAGGAGAAGGGGAAAGATAATGATTTATGCAGCAATGTTCATAATCAAAAATCTGCTTAGATCATTTTAGTTTATATTTACTGGAAATCATATTTTCTGTGGGAATTAGCTTTTGGTTAATATAGTATATAGTTATAGAACAATTTTTTGAGATCTTATCCTCACAACTAAGTGCAGTGTTCCTAGAATAGTGCAAATATTAGGGTAACATTCAGTTTAATTAAATGTTAAATCATAGGGTGGAAAATGACAATATCCTTGCCCAAAAAGCAAGGATACTGTTTGCAGAAATAACAAAATCCATAAAAATGTTTTATTTCCTTTGATACCCAGTGGCTAGAATCTATTATCTGTTAAATAATGCTTTGGGGGCTTCCCTTCCCCCCACCTCCACAAATTTCTCCAGTCTTTGCTATTGCTGCAGGGCCTGGCACTCTCTTCTGAGGGTCAGCCCTCCACTGTGGCTGCCTGACTCTGCTTTAAACACTTTTACTCTCACAGAAAAGGATCTTCACTAAACACGGTACAGCCACAGTCTCAACATATATACATGCATCAAAGAGAATATCCAGAAAGTGATCAACTAAGCACATGGCAAATAAAAAAAATGCATGGCCTGCGGTCGGCCCGGTGGTGTAGCAGCTAAGTTCGCATGCTCCACTTCTGCGGCCTGGGGTTAGAGGGTTCAGATCCTGGGCGCAGAACTACACACTGTTTATCAAGCCATGCTGTGGTAGGCGTCCCACGTATAAAGTACAGGAAGATGGGCACGGATGTTAGCCCAGGGCCAGTCTTCCCCAGCAAAAAAAGAGGAGGATTGGAAGTGGATATTAGCTCAGGGTTGATCTTCCTCACCCCTCCCCCAAAAATGTGTGGCCTAATATCACCTTCAATTTTGCGCTTGGGTAGGAAAAAATAAGCATGTGTTTCAATGTTTAGTTGGGATGGCATCTAATAAACAAGAAAGAAAACTGAGGCTTCATAAAAGCAGTGATGAGTTCTCTTCTAGAACAGGCTCTGGATGCATTGCTACTTACCTGAACTTAATGTCCTTCAAGGTAGAAGATGCTATCTAAACCATCTGAGGTTTGTTCTGACCTCCCAGGCTGTGATTTAGGTGTTTACTTAGGATGTATTTCGTTGATCGCATTGAAATCTCTGCCAGTGAGTGACAGAACAATGTGTTTTTTTAACTTGTTCTATGCTTTCTTTTCAGATTGAAAATTTTCAAAATTTATAAACACATTTAATGGCTGAGTCTACAACATCAACATTAGTTGAAGAGAAATAGTTCTTTCTGACATGAAAAAAGAAGTAACAATATACACATACAGATCTATTTCTTCAGTTTTCCTTGTAACAAAAATGAGACTTTTCAGTGTCGAAACAAATGTTTGCTTAGGCAATTTCCTGAAGCACTATTTAAAAATTCCTATACATTCTATGTTTATATTGAACTCTAAAAAAGGAACATAGTACTTCCAATAATGGTGGTTGACCTTCTTATAAATTTCTTTAATTAAAAAATAAAAAAGCAAACTATCTCTTTTCACTCAATAGAAGGTTAGGTTTGAGGCCTTGTTATGTTTCTTTCACTACCCAAGCCAACTTTGGTTCTGACCAGAATGATCATCTTATGTTTGTCTCAGATTTAATGAAATCCACTAAACTTGTCCCTCTTCAACAGTCTGGCTGTATGTGGAGTACAAACTGCTGTGCTTCTCATAAGAAAAAAAATCCAAGGGCTGGCCCCATGAAATGGTGGTTAAGTTTGGTGCACTCTGCTTGGCAGCTTGGGTTCATGGGTTTGGATCCCAGGCACGGACCTATACCATTCCTCAGCCATGCTGTGGTGGTGACCACATACAAAATAGAGGAAGAGGAAGGTGGGCACAGATGTTAGCTCAGGGCTAATATTCCTCCAGCAAAAAAAGAGGGAGATTGGCAACAGATGTTAGCTCAGGATGAATCTTCCTCAGGAACTAAAATAAAATAAAAAATTCAATTTTAAAGGCTCAGTTCTAATCACTCTAGAGACTTGAAAATCAGATTTATTATGTAGAATTTTTACATGGTAGAAATAAATTTTGGAATGATTTGATATTGAAATGCATAAGAATTTTTAGCTATTGACTAAGATATTGTTTAGAAGTAGACCCAGTTCCCTTTAAGAAAATATTTGAATTTTTCCCATTGATAATATAATTCCCTAAAGTTTTAGCTTCTTAAAAAATCTAAATGGTAGTATATTTTTAAGGAGAGCAAAGTAGAATTTTTGATTAGGTGATATAAGGAATGCTAATGTTTTACAGTATATGTCTTCAAGGATCAATTTCTAATGTTTTTTATGACTACCATACAATCAAAGCATGGTCCAATTGGACTCATCAAGTCATGGCTGAATTGTCCATGAATAAGGGCTTCAACTGTCCTGCCTTGTTCTTCTGTCAGCCACTCTTTGCCCTTCTAGGGTTCAGCCTAACATGTAGGACAGAAGGATAAAACGGGTGGACAATCAGTCAATTATTTATGTTCTGATAGCTAGATGTTTGGTATTAGATAGAAAAATCCTGAAAAATTAGCTGAGTTTTTCAACATTTACTCATGTATTTTGGCCTAGTATAGACTCAATCTGTGATTTTTCGGCATGTTTATGGTTGTCCTAAAATACTGCTGCTAAAGTACAAGCATAACTCTGAAAAGTTCATTAACTATTATTCCACTTGAGAACTATTTCCAGAAGTAAATGTTATTGCAAAAGATGCAGTAATATGTAGTATTTTGTTTTAAAAGTCAAAACTTAATCAGCAAAAACATGGTGTATAGATAGTGACTAGCTGGTTCAGTAAATTTTTGGTCTCAAGAAATAGTGGCTCATCTAAGTAACCTCAAGGATTGTGGAGGTTTGTCATAAAAAGGATTGGAATCAAAAGGCCATCAGGACTTGGGCAGCTGTGCCCTCCATCTCCCTCTCTTTCAGGAGCCGTGTAATCCCAGGTGAGGTGTATCTGCCCCTCCTCCTATAACTGCTCTCTCCTTTCTCTCCCAGCTGGCTTTACACGGGCCTCTAATGGCCACCTATGCCCCACTTTATCATAGTTAACTGGCCCATCTTATCATTTTCTCAATTCCAGACTACTGAGAGAGGAATGTGATTTACCTGATTTAACTTTCCAACTTGGCTTTGCATCCCTAGAAGGCCTATGGATTTTCTGCCTGTGGCACAATACAGAGGGTTGCAAATTCTTTTCTACTCCCATTGAAAGATGAAGCCTAATTTCCCTCCCCTTGAAACTAGCCTTGCTTTAGTGATTTGCTTGACAAATAGAATATGGCAGAAGTAACCTGGGTCTCTGGAAGAACAACAGTCTCTCTTGGAGCTCTGAGCTCTTGCGTTAACCACCTTGCTTGAAAGACATGTGAAAATGCTCTGAGACTATTTAGAAAGAGAGAGGGGTCCAGCTGAGTCCAGCCTTCTAATGCCCCCACCAAATGCCAACCATGTGAGTGACACCATCTTGGACCCTCCAGACCAGAGCAGCTATCAACTGAATGCCACCAACTCTCCCTAGTCAATGCCATGTACAACAGGTTCACCCACATGGGCACTGCCCAAATTCCTGACCCACAGAGTTTGATATGTAATAAGATGGTGGTTAAGTCACTAAATTTTAGGGTAGTTTGTTAAGCAGCAACAGATAGCTGAAACACCTCTGCTCCAATCAGCTCTGACTCAAAGGGATACAAACAGAGCAAGCTGAGTCTACCCTAAGAAGGACAGCGGGTGGTAGTTTCCTTATGGAAAGCTGCACGTCCTCAGGACTTGTCATTGAAATCCTTACGGTGATTGCTGTCCTTCATTTCCCTTGAGGATATGACAAGGAGGAATGGGATTAAGTTACAGCTAGACTCTCATGGGATTTAGGTTAAAAACACAAAGGCACATCTAGATGACAGATGAAACTAGTGACGTCAATAGCCAGATTGCAACTTAATCATAGCAAAAAGAGGATAATCATATTCGAAGAGATGTGCACTTGGTTCACATAAGGATAATTAAAACTGAAAGTCAAGGCTGATCTTTGTCAGTCTCCTATTTTCATGGTCATCTGAAGCAGAAAAGTTAATACATTGTAATAATGCATCAATTTTTTTGACCCCTGGCCTAAATATATTTTGGACATATTCACTTGAATGCAAAAGATACTGGGCTGGCCCAGTGGCGTAGTTGTTAAGTTCACGCTCTCTGCTTCAGCAGCCCGGGGGTTCGCAGGTTTGGATCCCAGGCGCGGATCTATGCACTGCTCATCAAGCCATGCTGTGGCAGGTGCCCCACAAATAAAGTGGAGGAAGATGGGCACAGATGTTAGCTCAGGGCCAATCTTCCTCAGCAAAAAGAGGAGGATTGGCAACAGATGTTAGCTCAGGGCTAATCTTCCTCACCAATAAATAAACAAATAAATTAAAAAAAAAAAAAAGAAAGTGAAAGGTATGTATTGTGAAAAAGTTATGTGTAGATATTTTTGGAGGAAAAAACCTAAAACTTAGAAACCAATTACATAGTCATTGTTAACTAAAAAGAGATCAACTATTACATTTCTTGTAATCCATGGCAGTTACTTAAAAACAACTATTTTCTCTCAAATTTTATAAATTCCAGCCTTCCATCTACATATTTCTTCAGAAACCACCACAAGCATCTATGCGATGTGTTTATTGTCAGATGTGTTCTGACTTGCCTTGAAAATAATTCAGTCTCTCAATTTACCTTGTTGCTACAGAGTAAAAACCTTGCTGTCACCAAGATATTTCTGTGAATAATTAAAAATGAATAAAATGTGAAAAGGAGACCTTTGATCCTTGTTAAATGTGTTCTTCATTTTTCCCTTGGACTAATTGGGACAACTGTGTTAATTATAATGGGTTCCATACGTCCTAATCTTCAGTTAATATTTTTTAAGTATTAACTCTTTTGACCGTGTCTGAGATCTCCTATTAGATTGTAAACTACTTGTAAACCCAGAGGCAAGGTCTTTCTTGTAAGTAGCCAAGAAGATAGAAACAATACAAATTCTATTCATTTTTCTGGCAGTATGATAATTCACACTTTGGGTATGCTGAAGGTACCAGTAATTGACACTTGTTATTTTTACTGTCTAACATCTTTTTATGGTTTTTCTTGAAATAGCTTTTCCTTTAGGAGAACAGCCTCCTCTATTTTATCCACATGATCTGAGCGGACAGAAAACCCACCTCCAACACCAAGGGTGAGATATCATGGGCTTTAGTCAATCAACAAATCTTATCCCCCTGGCCAGGGAGATTTTCTTAGAAATGGGCAAATAACCTCATAAAAACCAAAGTGGCATGTTCTGGGGCTTATGCAAAAATAAAGCCTTTTCCCCTGGTTTGCAGGAGCTCCCAAAAGGCACCCTGTTTGGTCTCTTGGATGTGAGGTTGGAGATCTGAAACTACAGTAATCATTTACTGCCAGGTGGGGACATCATCGGCCTGCCAGGGGTACTGTGTGAAGGAAGAAAAGCAGATTAGTGAGACAGACACCAACTGGGTTCCTGGTGACTAATCTGAGCCATTAGATGAAGCTCAGCTCAGGTATACATCTGGATTTTGCATTTATATGAACCAATAAGTTCTCTTATTAAAAAAGTGAGTTTTATTTTGGTTTATGTTTTGCAACAAAAAGATTTCTAACTGATGCAATGTCTTCTGTTTTACTATAGCATCTTTGAATGATTTGGAGATAAACTCAAAATTTCATTAGGGCAGGGGTTTTTGTCTATTTTGTTCATTGCTGAATCCTATTGCCTTGAACACTGCCTAGTAATATTAAATGCTCAGTAAATATTTGTTGATGGAATGTACAAAGTCAGTTCAGCCTTTAAGAAGATCAATATTATCAATAACATATGCCTAATGAAAGAACCTATGTGCATATTCCTAGAGAACACACATAAAATTAGAAACACCTAAAAATGCTTAGATATGTTTAAAAACAAAAACTAAAATTATTGGTGAGGTTCAACCAATGGTGTGCTAGGAACTGGCTTGTAGCTTGCTCAGGAGAATCGATTGTGCACATCTCTTCCCAACTCTGCATAATCAATACACGTTTATTTGACATGTTCAGTTGATCAATGATAATTTTTCACTGGTCAACATAATCTAGCTGATGACATTGTTTGTAATGTTATTGAACTTTCTCCCTACTTCAGATAATATAATTAAGACAAAAATATTTAGACCTTCACTGCTCAGACTGGATCCTTGGGGAACAAAAGCTGGTGAAGGTATAAGTCCCAAATTAGAGGGACTGATCAGGAGCACGTTTGATTCTGTTGGTCACGTCTGGGAGAGGTGGGGTGGAGCCCAGAAGAACAGTGAGAGACTCTAGACCTCATCCAGAGATATTTGCCTCAGGTGGCATTATGTCCAGCTTTTGTTCAAACATCCAATATTTTGAACAATTGCCTTTTTTTTTAATGTCTGCTGTAACAATGTGTTTAAAGAGGAACAAACATCCATTCTGGCTAGAGAGAATTAAAATAGACTATGTAAAATTACCTAAATTGGTCCAGAAAGTATTCTACAAGTGAGCACTGGATTCAGAATCAAAAAACCCAGTATAACCATTTACATCTGTGTGAATAGAGAGAAACTACTTCACCTTCCTAGGCTTTGTTTTCTTATTTTATAATTAGCAAAGGTGGTTAACGAATTCAAAGGTCCTTTCGTATTTTAACATTTACTGGTTCTAAATGTGATACCTCCCTTATATTGCTGAGCCAGTTTCCACAGAAAAATCCAACACACATATTTTAATAGGGCTGAAGGCAGGTCTGTTGAAGGAGAGCAAAGGTAGGACAGATGACCCCTTCCATAATTTCCAGGTAGAGTCTTTTAGAAACTGATGATTTATGAAGCTGCACTTAGAAAAGTAATATAAAGTGTCATTAGTGTTAACATAATTGTTCAAATCCTGATGAAATGGATGCTAGTTGGCTTTTTAATTTATTTATTTGTTTTCCCCCAAAGCCCCAGTAGATAGTCGTATGTCACAACTGCACATCCTTCTAGTTGCTGTACGTGGGATGCGGCCTCAGCATGGCCGGAGAAGCGGTGCGGCGGGGCACGCCCGGGATCCAAACCCCAGCCGCCAGTAGCGGAGCGGGCGCACTTAACCACTTAGCCATGGGGTTGGCCCAACTAGTTGGCTTTTTAAATCCTCCTCCTCCCATTGCTATATCTTAACTGGAAACAGATGTAAAAGATATTAATTTTGAATATATATATCAACAATTCATTCATTTATTAAACAATTATTTATTAGATACCAAACGGTCTCTCAGATATTTAAGAATGGGGGGAGAACTAACTGTTTAAGACATGCTAAGACAGTATTGAATGAATATAAAATAAATTGATTAATCTGGTGAAAGAGGAGAGTCAATCAAAATTAGTGTGTTTAATGAAGTCTTCATGGAGAGAGTGGTTTTGATACCTGGTCTTAGAGAGTGTGTATGACATAGATAAGTGGAGAGAGAACACAGGATATTCCCTGGGAGCTGAGAGAGCAAAGGAAGTACATACCGTTTCCAGGAAAGTGAACCTGCAACTGAACTCAGTGGGTTCATCTCTTGGTGAGTGCAGAGCTGGAAAGCACAACCAAGGCAGAAGTAAGTGAAGAAAGGTTTATTGTTTGCACAATATGGAGAACAGCGGGGATAACTCCCAAAGCAGTGTTTCCCTGAGCTCAGTGCCAGTGGAGACTTTATAAAAAAGAGGGCAGAAAATCAGGGTTTATTTGCATAACAACTGTAACTGTGTTCTTTTAAGGCACATTCATAGCATGTATGCATGTTATTGCATATGTTGCATGATTTAAAAATGGCTGTTTGACCCTCCCAGAGGAGGAGAATTTAAGATGCTAATAAGGTAACTTTAGGACATCTGGTGCTAGAACAATTTGTGGGGGTCTTTCTGCAAATGTATGATTTCTCTGCAAAATAGGGACAACAACCTCTGCAAAACAAAACACACAGTTTCTTTTTGTCTGAAAAACGCTTGACTTGATGGATTACATTAGTTGTTAACCAGATCCTCAGTAACCCTTTCTTTGCCTGGTTCCCTAGTCGCAAGCCTATCAATCTGAATACAATAGAAGCTTCCTTGGGGAAAATAGAATGACATAGAGTGGGAAAAGAATATGGGACCCACTTCTGAAAACTGGATACATCAAGCTAAAGAGCTGGATGACCCCTGTGTCCATAAATGTTATATTTTCTACTATCATGCACAAGCTTGACACATTTTCTTTGATTGGAAGCTTTTCGAGTGTTTGTACCTAGTTTTAGTATTATTTTAAATCTTTACTGCTTTGCCTTGGTCATAAAAAGAAAGCTTAGAAATCTTGACACTGTGCCTTTTTTGTGGAGAGGAAATAAAGCTGAAATGTTAGCACAAGTGGCTAAGTCCAGTCCATTAAACACAAAACCCTAATGAATAGTATGTAAGATTTCTGTTACACAGAAATCTGCCCAGCTATTGTCAATGAGAGCTTTTGGATTGAATTGTGGCCAGCCACCTAAGTAATAGGGGGAAAAAAAAGTATTGAATGAACAAAAAGCCAAGCTAAGAAAGCAGCAAAGATGTTTTTAATTCAAATTTTAAGACACAGTTTGTGAAATAGAAAGAAACTGGAACTCTCAAAATGTGTAATAGTTATTTTACAGATAGAGATACTAAAGCAAAATGGCTACAAATAGGTTGAATTACCTAAAAAAGTTGAAGTTAGTGAGAAAAGCAGTAGTAAATAGACAGCAGGCACTCTCTCTTTTCCCAAGTTCCTGGGCTAGAGATGGAATTTTCCATGGCTTTTATGATGGTTAACTATGTAGATGCTTTATAGTGTAAAACTTACTTTTACCTGTAATATATGATTTAATCCTTGCAACAAGAATATGGTGTAGGTATCATTATTCCTTTTTTATAAATGAAAAACTTAAACCAGTCAGAAAGGGATAGTAGAGAAGACTTGAAATAAGCCTTGTAGAAGGGATGACATATGGAGTAGACGATATTGCTGTTTCCCTCTCATTTCACAAGCTCTTATGGGATGTTCCATTCTGTAAACGTTTACTGTGGCAGTTGGAAGAGGAGCTGGCAAGGGTGGATTTTATTTTCTGTGGTAGTGTGGTTCTCAACGGTTTTTTAGTATAAGGGCACTTTCTAATGCCAAACTATTTCAAAGACCTTCTGTCACGGACTAGGTGCCTCAAGAAACTCAAAGGTGGGTTTGAAAGCAATTAACTACTTTTCCAAGTTGTTTCTTTTCCTTTTGTATGTTAAGGAGATGTAACCACCAGCCATCCTGAAACTGACCAAGCCTCACCACAAGAGCTATGCCCATGACCTTTGCCTTATTTTTAATGCAAAGATCTCTCCAGGAGGAGCTTAGGCCTCATTATGTAGAAGCATGTTCTCCAACTGAGCCTGTGCAAGTGAATACCCACCTCTCGCTTTTGAATATTCATTCCCCAACTGAAATAAAAGTTCCTGCTTCCCTTTGTTCCGGGACCCCATGACTTTGGAAATCATTCCTCATGGCCTCCTATTTGCTACAAACACACTTTACTTTGTGAGACAACTTCCACCAGTGTAGCGTCTTATTTAACTCACCAGGACGTGAGGCCACTTGGTTCAGTAACACTTTTGCTCCTGAAATCAAAACCAGAATCATGGTATATTTTTATTTCTAGTGTTCTGTTAAAGATCAATTTATTATTTTTAATCATGTTTATCTCTTTTATAATTTTTGGTCCTTTTCATTATTTTTAAAAACATGTTTGTTTTTGATGGGTTTTGATAGAATGATGCTATTTTGATGAGTTTAGCCAATTTCAGTGCTCACCGCTAATTCTTTCCTTTCCATTGTAATATCTCATTCTTGAGTCCTTAATTTTGATTCTCTCTTTTTACCAGGGCCTTGCGTTTGTGTAGTTTCTTAAAAAAGATCACACAGAGGATCTAGGATGACTTTCATTTAACAACCACTTGTCTGACTATGGAATTCTTGCCCCAACCTGGGAGCTGTTAATGGGGCAGGGCTCAGACCCCTTTCATTCCATCCGGGATGTGCTTATTGGTTTTGCTCACCAGGTTGAGCACAGGCAGTAGTTGAATCTCTTAATCCAATCTCACTGGATTGCCGTTGGCAGTCGTTAGTTCTCCCTCTTAGTTTCCCCTGTCATTGCAGTTGTTCTCCCACACATCTGTTTTAATAGGTATTTTAACAGGAATTGGGAGTTAGGACTCCAGCCAGAGACTTTGTCCTCTGCCACCATTCTGTGTTCTTGAATCTATTCTTTTTTGACAGAAAGATGGCAGCTCGTTTTTCCCCAGTGCCTCCAGCTATATGTCTCTTAACCTAAATAAATAAATGCAACACTCTCCTCAAAAAAATTAACTTCTTTTAAAAAATTTGAATGTTATAAACTTTTCTAAGACAACATAAATATGTCAAAAGCCCAATTGAGGAGCCTTTTTCTATTCTTTAGCTCTGTGGTTTTTTGAGAAAATAGAATCCTCCATATGTTTGCTTAATTATGATCTCTCATTCCACTAGTATTTATTAGCAGTTACTACATACAAAGCATCATGATTCAAATGGAAACTTCTGGTCCCTTCTCTTTTGAACTACTTCTTGTCATAAATTGCTCTGTTTCTTTGTTACATTGCATATATTCTCTCTCTCTCGGTTTTATGTCTATCTCTATTTCTATTTTTATCATTCCTTTTCTCCCTCCCTCTTTCCTAACTTCTCTTCCTTCCTCGCTTCCTCCAGAGCTATTTCTCACTTCTCCAAATTTATCTTTGCTTGTAAGACAACACATAGAAATGGCTTGAGGCAGCTTGCCGGTGTCCTCTAGCCAAAGGCTATTTTTCACACATTTGAAGAATCATTATCTCTTAGGAAACCCCACTCAAACTTATCTCCTCTTCCCTTCTGCTCTACACCTTCTCAAGGACAGATTTGCCATTGGACTACACTGCTGTTTTCTCACACTCACTCATAAGTTCTCTCACCACAGATTCTATTTGAGTTGAACTGCTACTATGACTCATTTTCTAATTGCAGAATTCAAAAATTTCTTTAAATTTTCTCTTTTACAAATAAGTTCTTCATAGGGTTTTACTCAGCTAAGATCCCAATTGAAGAGAAATAAAAGCAAAAGGTGATTTTGTTTCTGAACTCGCCTATCATGCTACATAAATGTATTATTATCCACGCTCAGTTTTGCACCTTTTGGTATCCAGCAACATTGACTTAGTCACTTTGCTGTACTTAAGGTGTTGTGCAAAAGTAGCACTGATATGATTCTTGCCTATATAAGGAATTACACGTACACACCCACACACATGCACATAATGACAAAGTGTTCTAGCATGCTAATCATCTTTCCCTGAATAATTTTAATTTTCTCAGTGGTCTACTCGTTATCTTTTTCAGTATTGATGGCTGAATATTGTGACAACATTCCCTGAGACCTGAAAGGTGCACTCGGAAAACAAAAAAAACAATTAATATTAACAATGATTAATATTACATTTTTATGTATGTGTGCATAAAATCTAGTTAAGAACACAAATATGCCACTATAAAGATGATAAGAAACGCGTATGGAACACTGATAGTCATATACGAATGAAGGAATTCTTTCATCATAGTTTAGTAGAATTGTTAAATGAAAGTACATATACAAGAATCTAAAATTTTCTCAACCTTTTCTCACAAAGTCAACTCAGTCATATTTTAATATAGCCAAATATCAACTTTCTATGGCAGTGTTTTCTGAAAGAATAGGAGAGTATAATAATAGGTGGTTAGCATTGTAGTCAGTGCTTCTCAAAGGGTAGTCCAACAATGGCTTGCATGAGAATTGGAGTGCTTTTTAAAAGTTCAGACCCTGAATCCTACCCATGCCTACTGAATCAAAGTCTCTGAAAATATGACCCTGTCACCTGCATTCATAAGCTCCCTAGTTGACTTTTATGCACATTAAACTTGAGACCTACTGGGTTATATATTACTGTGGAAAAGGTAAAATCAAGTAACAGAACTTAAATACCATACCCCTTAATTCTCCTTTTCTCCATTTCAGAGGAAGATGTTTTTCTTGAGTCTTTTTAACTGCTCCACCAAAAAAACCAAAAAAAACAAAAATCAGACAACCTATTAGAATTTCCTACTTCAATTCCAGACAATTTCATAGATGAAAACGGCCTTGAATCTGATAGAATGACTGTCACATAATTTTCTCTGATTCTTTTCATATGTGTTTATCTAGTTCCAATTCCGTTTAGTTACATACAAAGCCATCATAATAAAACACATGATTCTCTGTCCTGCTGTGAACTCTTTAAATTCATATTCTGGGTAGTCATGTGAGTATTGCAATTAATCCAACAATATTTCTGAAACACCAAAACAATTAGGTTAAGAAGCAAAAACAAAAACAAAAGGAAACCTAGTGAAGAAGAAAATTGGATAAATTCACTCATTCCAGTTGTCTACGAAATCCTAGGTGATCTGGTTCCCGCCTACCTTCTCATCTTCACTGCACAGCCCTCGCTCACTCATCTGCTGCACTCTATCTACTCTGGATCCTCTCAACTCCTTGAATATACTCACTCTTTCCTGGCTTGAGACCTTTGATATGCTGTTCCTTCTGCCTGGAACCCAATTCCATATGCTCTTCTTGTGGCTACCTCCTTCTCTTTCTTCAAGTCTTGATTTAAAAGTCACCTCCAAAAAGAGACCTGCTCTGATCACATTAAGTATACCTGTTCCCCAATTTTTTGTATTATTTCACCATCATCATCACATTCCTCTACTTCATTCTGTCTGTCACATATTATTGGGGAAAAAAAAACCTATTGCAAAATGCATGGGATAACCATTATTACACCAGCAATTAACTGCACTTTATCCCTCCAGTGAAATTCTCAAGTTCTCAAGTTCTGCTTTCACCTACAGCGATTCCATTCAGCTTCTTTGTGGCTCATTTTCAACCATGAATGGACAACCAAGAATCACCGGACACATAAAAAAATCTTCTAGCATGAAAGATAGACCAAAACAAACAAATAGAAAAAAGGAACAATGAGATGACATGAGAAGAAAAGAAGAGAGCCAACATTTCCCCAATGGGAATTTTAAAAATAAGAAAATAATCAAAGAAAAATCTCAAGAAAATTTCCCTATAGTGAAAGATATCATTGCAAAAACAGTAAGGATAAAGAGATGATGCCAAAGGAAAAGCAAGTCACATCATGAAGCAGGAGGATACCTGTCTTCTCAACCACAGTGGAGAAATTCCTTATACCTATGGAGAAAAATTACTTGCAAGCTATAATTTTATAAATAACCAAATTATTAATCAAATATGAAAAGAGCATTAAAATGTTTGGAAATAGGTAAAGGCTCAAAAATCATACGTGGTAGTTAGCTTCTACGATGGCCTTCATTCATCCTGGTACCTTCATATTCATGCCCTTATATAATTTCCTCCCATTGAGAGTGGGCTGGACTTATTGACTCACTTCTAATGAATAGAGTATGGGAGAAGTAATAGGACATTGATTCTAACATTAGGTTATAAGAAGACTGTGGCTTCCATCTTGGACATTCCCTCTTGTTCTCTCTTGGTTTGCTTGCCTTGTGGGAAGCCAGCTGCCATGTCACGAGTCAATCCTCTGGAGAGGCCCAAGGCCTGTTAACAGCCACATGAGTGAGCTTGGAGAAGTCCTATGATCTAATTTTAATATTATATTTTTTCTCCTTCTCAAATTACTGTGACATTTGTATTAAGTATCATAATTATATTGATAATTGTCTACACTTTAATTAAAAAAATAAACCACAGACCTGCAGAATATTTGCAAAGTATATAACTAGTAGAAGGATAATGTTCAGAAATTATAAGGATTTTAAAAAAATTACTAAAAAGGCAAACAACCCAATGAAAAAATTCTTAAAGGAAATAAATAGGAAAATCACACAAGCGAAAACACAAATGGGCAATGAACATATGAAGAGATACTTAACTTCACTAATAATTGGGGAAATAAAAATAAAAGATGATGTCATTTTCACATATCCAATTTATAAAAATTATGAAGTTTGACATTACCAAGTACTGTGAAGACACTGAGTGCTCATACATTACTGGTGGAAATATAAATTGGAAAAACCACTCTAAAAATTATTTTTCGGGGCCAGCCCTG
The DNA here is from genome assembly GCF_020826845.1 of Diceros bicornis minor. Lineage (NCBI taxonomy): Eukaryota > Metazoa > Chordata > Mammalia > Perissodactyla > Rhinocerotidae > Diceros > Diceros bicornis. Next base: position 17,872,664 of record NC_080768.1, read on the forward strand.
TGGCGTAGTGATTAAGTTCAGCATGATCTGCTTCGGAGACCTGGGTTCACAGGTTTGGATCCCGGGCATAGACACACATCACTCATGAGCCATGCTGTGGCAGCGACTCACATAGAAAATAGAGGAAGATTGGCACAGATGATAGCTCAGGGCTAATCTTCCTCAAGCAAAAAAAGAGGAAGATTGGCAATAGATGTTAGCTCAGGGCAAATCTTTCTCAGCAAAAAAAGTATATATATTTTTACAATACTTGTAAAAGTTACCAAAAAAGAGTGCAAGTTCTACAAAAGAGCGATTTTACTTCTACATAGATTTTCTAGTAATAACTTACACATATGCAGAATGAGACGTAAAATTATATTGCAAGGGCAAATAAAAATGAAAATTAATAATGGAAAACACTTCTTCCCTCTCCCTTCTCTTAGAGTGTTTACTTTAACTTGTAATTCTAAGTTCTTTCTCTGTCTCTTTGAAATGTCTATAAATCTTTTTAGAAGCCAAATAAGGCTCTTGCCAGATTCGTGACCCAGGAGTGTCTTTCTCAAGGACCTGGGAATCATCTCATAGAAATGCAAACATCTGGGAGGTGCCCCTATCTCCCAGTTTCTGTGAGAGGGTAGGAGCCTCACAGTGGATGTCTTGCTCCAAGTTGCAAACTACATCCTGTCATAAAAAAACGTTTATTTTGCCATTGTATAAAACCAATTAACTAACACAGATAGTAACCCCAATTACCAGGTGAATTTATGATGAACCATGTCTGACAAATGGTGCTGTCAAGGTCTCTTTCTTGAGGACTAGTTATTGTTTATCTTGAGAACACAAATAAAATAGGTTGTATCTGCTTGTCTATATAAAAGAGTGAGATTTCTTTCTGTCATTGCAGTCTCTTAGCATGTTGTCTGTGATGCCATCACATTCTGGTTTAATGCTTATTACACGGTAAAACTGTTGTTTCTCTACTACCTTTGTGAAGAGGTTCCCTGGGTTGGGAGAAGATTTTGCTTTTAATTATATTTCCCCAGCAATCTTCATTATATCATTCTTTGTAATGGTGAAAAAGAGAAGTATTTTAAATATCCATTTTTATAGAAGAATGAATAAAGTATATAATAGTGTAATGGGCTAATATACAACAGTTAAATAAACAATAATCACAATCTTAACCCCATTCCTTGCTGCTAATAAGATGTTAACAGGAAGTAAAAGCATCTTTTCAGGTCCTCATATGGGATTATTTGCCCCAAAGTTTTTCACTTCTACTCAAAAGCTTTTCTTTTATCTGATGTTTACTGTTCTCATAGTTCTTTCAAAAGAAATTAGTTGTGATCAAGTTTTAGAAAAATTACGGTATTGATGGACTATATTTTCATATACAGTCCTGAATATAATGCTATGTTATGTAAGAACTTCTTGGAAAGTGAAAAACAAGGATACTTATTATACATTTAGATATAAAAATTAATCCAAACTTTGTTCTAGTGAGTACAGCACCTCGAAAAACACTCTCCATTCATTCAGCAAGCATGTTCTGTGCACCCACGAAGTGTCACAAACTGTGGAGTGCCACTCTCTGTTCTCAGCGATGCAAGTGGGAAAAACAGAGTCCCTGAACTTGGAGTTGAGAGTCCAAGGAGGTGATTCATATTTAAAAGGAACACGGTCTTTGTGGTAATCAGACTTGGGTATCAGCCAGAGACTGATATAGCTATTAGTAAAGAGATGGGCTGCATATAATTTCAGGAAATGGATCAGTAAACATGTAGACAAGGAATTTTATGTTCTCTGAGAAGGTGACTGTCACCAGGCTCCATCTGGACTGCAACCATTTGGAGATTTATATGACTGACAGAGCCTGTGTGTGGCTAAAATCACTCTCTATTTTCACAAATATATGAAACGCCAAGCCAGCTTCTCTCTTGTGCAGTGGGAAGTGAGAATGCTCAGAGCCAGCCAACATAATGAGAAAAACCTCTCAGAAAATGTGACTGGCTAGAGCCTGAAGCAAAATGAAAGCTTCAAGGGGTCCCAGAGCTACAGAAAGGAGTAGGGAAGTGGTGATATCTTTCTCCTCACAAGTGGCATGGCCTCATTATTTTTCTACGAGGACGTCACAAGAGACTATCTGATGATTTGAATACAGATGTACTGTTATTTGGCACAATGTTCTACTGAGTGTCCCTGAAAAATTAATATTTTAATAAAGTTTTCCCTGATGTTGAATAAAAGAGTGCTCTTTCAGAAAGGCAAATCTCATCAGTGTAGACAGACACCAAGAATAATTCTGTAAGGCCAAGAGCTGGTTATTTTTGAGTGTGTGTGTGTGAGGACGATTGGCCCCTGAGCTAACATCCATTGCCAATCTTCCTCTTTTCGCTGAGGAAGATTAGCCCTGAGCTAATAGCTGTGCCCATCTTCGTCTATTGGGTATGTGGGATGCCACCACATGGCATGGGTTGATGAGCAGTGCGTAGGTCTGTACCCAAATCCGAACCCGTGAACCCCAGGCCACCGAAGCGCAGCATGCAAAGTTAACCTCTATGCCACCAGACTGGCCCCAAGAGCTGGTTATTTTTGCCTGAGTTATCTGTATAATTCTTGGTCTGTTTAGATATAAACTGTGTCTTTCAATATTAAATTTAAGAAAATTAAAATTCTAATGGAAAATTTGTCTTGGAGATTTCCATCCTCCCTTTCAGGGCCCCATGTCCCTTTGGAAGACTTCTCTTAACCATTAGGATCTGATTTTTTTCCTCCTCTGCGACCGGTCACTCATCGCCAGTTGTGAATTTATATTCATGTGTCATCCTCTTCCGGGAATTTTTCGTGGTAAACCTCTTCTCAAAATATAGAATGAAAGACAATCAAGTTATGAAATTTCAAATGTTAACAGGAAGCTTTGCCTTGGTTCTACTGATATTCTACACAGCCGATTGTCAGGCTTACTTATGTCCAGTTCAGGGTCTTCATTCATCTGGTAAAAATCAATTACCTTAATTAATGCTCCTTAACTATTGCCAGTTACTGCTAAATCTCACTCAGGTTTTATTTATATGTTTGAGTGAAAATAATTCACCTTAAATTGTCCTAGAATTTCCATTTTTTCTGCATGCAAGGAAAGAGAGTATACATGATGGAATTTACTCTTTACTGTCTTAAGTCTGGAAGAATATCACTGGAAAGTCATCCCTCCAGAAATATTTACTGAAGATTCTCAACATGCTAGGATTTTTTATGCATAGAAAGTAGAGGGATGGGGCTGGCCCGGTGGCGCAAGCAGTTTGGTGTGCACGCTCCACTGCAGCGGCCCGGGGTTCACCAGTTCGGATCCTGGTGCACACCGGCACACTGCTTGTCTGGCCATGCTGTGGCGGCGTCCCATGTAAAGTGGAGGAAGATGGGCATGGATGTTGGCCCAGGGCCAGTCTTCCTCAGCAAAAATAGGAGGATTGGCAGATGTTAGCTCAGGGCCGATCTTCCTCACAAAAAAAAAAAGAAAGAAAGAAAGTAGAGGGAAGTGTGGCATAAGGAGCCAAAATAGCTTTTAAAAGTTAGTTCTTTGTTTCATGTGGAAATGAACCATGGAAGCGTGTTAATTGGTTTGGTTGATTCTCTTTAATGGTAGAGTCAGTGCTGATAAAAACAAGAATGGAAAATGTAAATAGAGCATTGAAAATCTAATTCCATTTCAATGCTTTAGGTCTGTTTTTCATTTGGATCTCTCTATAGGAGAAGTCTTTTAATAAGTCTTTGATACCAAACCTCTTCATCTCAAGTTTGTGTGCCCAATGCCCAGCAAGCCAAACACTGAGACACTGGTGCTTGGAGATGAGAAAGGTTTATTCGAATTGGCCAAAACGAGTAGGTGGGAGTCTGAGTTCACTCAAATCCACCTCCACCAGAACAGAAAGCAGGGGGGTTTTATAAGCTAAGGGACTTGGCAGGAGGGGCTTCAGGGAAACAAAAGGGTCACTCCTGATAAGCCTCTGGGCAATCTGACTTCCGAGCTTCAACAGCTGCCTAGGGCTGGCTGGCCATCCAGTGATCGGCCACACACCCCCAGTGATCGCAGCCTCCCTGAATGCGTTCTCTTTCTCCTGCAAAACAAGCTCACAAATCCTCAAGACCCCTGAGTCACCCTTCAAGTTAAACAGGAAAAAACAGAAAATTGGTTTAATATCTACAGTACTCCTCAGATACCCGGCTTCATCCTCATCAAGTAAATGCTAAGGGGCCATATTTTCTATATTTGAATTAATAGACTGAAAGTAGTTTTATAAATTTTAAAAATCAATTTATTTCTAAGTATTTTATGTAGACGTCAAGTCTAAACAGCAAACCAAGGATATGATGAGGGATAAATGGCAAACAGGATTTACATAATGCTCAAAATAGACATGCTGACAATTCTAAATACAATTTTAGAGATCTAAAAACAAAAAACATCATTGTTTTAATATAAGTGAGAGGTTTTTTAAAAATTTGTCTTAACATTATGACTATCAGAATTTCCTACTAATATTTGAAAAGCTCATATAGATTCAGAGTTCAACAACTCCAAAAAAGATTAAGAAAACAACAGTGGTCTTCTGTTGGAAAGACAAAAAAAAAAAAACTAGGAGAAGTTAAGGTTGGAGATAATAGATGATCAGTTGATATTGGGGACTGTGGGGGATCAGAATTGGCCACCCCAAAATGTGTCTCTTTTGTTAAGGACAAAAGACTCTGAAAGAAACTTTGACTTTCCCCCTAACTATCTAAAAGAATTTAAGATAAAAGGCCTGTCCCCAGGACAGGCCATCACCATAGATAACTCTGGGTATCTATAGACTGTGAGGGTCCTTGCTAAGCCCATTCTTATCAAAGTTCTGTCAACCAAACATTTGCTTTTCTCTCTCCGTGTGAATTGCCTTCCTCCCTTTTTAATTCCCAAAGCACTACCCCCAACATCCTCCTTTGTCTTTAGCTGAAGATGATATTTAAGGTGGCAGCTTTGGCCATTCTGGTAAGTTACTCTGCTTTCCTGGGTTTCTCCCACACATACATGTGATAAATCTTTGTTTGATTTTGTCCTGTTATTCTGTTTCATGTCAATTTAATTCTTAAACCAGCCAGAAGGACCTACAGGGTAGAGGAATTGTCTTCCTCCTCTACAGGACCATGTCTTTATAAAGCGTGATAGTATTGCTACTGCCTTGGACTCCAATCATATGAGTGGTGATTTCTATAAGTCACTCAGTCTATCTCGAGCAAACTGGTCCCTCCAAAATGGTGTGAAGAGCACCTGGGAACTGTTAAAAGCAAGACTGCAGGCCCAAAATGGAGTCACTTATGCTAAGCCCTGCATCACCAAACCGAGACTTAATTACAGTTTCAGCCTCTCCCCGACATGGAATCTTAAACCAGTCAATCAGAAATCATGTGGTCAGCACTAGCGAGGTCATCTGCCTGACAGACCCCTGCCGTCCCCTAAAGGAAAGAGACCTTGTCACAACCTATCTGCTTTTTGCATAGTGTAGCTTCCTTGTCCTGCCCCCTTCTGCCTGTAAAAGTCTTTAATTTTGTACAGCTCCTCAGAGCTCCTTTCTATCTGCTAGATGGGATGCTGCCCAATTCATGAATCATTGAATAAAGCCAATAAGATCTTTAATATTTATTCAGTAAAGTTTCGTTTTTTAACAGGACCAAACAACACTTGGTTTCTTTTTCTGGGCTCACTCTTTTCTTCTTGTTCACACCAAAAAAGGAGATTCTGAATCAGAAACTAGATCTAGGGTGAATGTATTGGCTGTAATTTTTGGCTAAGTAAAACATAACCAGAAATTTATTTTAGTTTCTACTTTTGTTCTTAAATTATTTTCCTCAAACATATCAATACATTTTTTGGCCAAGGTACAAAGGATAAATATAATTTACTACTTATATAGGGTGTGTGCTTTCTAAAGAATAATTTTAGTTAGGAATATATAAATAAAAGAATCATACTAGGATCTGTTTTTACTCACAGAATGCTTCTGTCACCAAATGTGTGGGGTTTTTTCCACACCAACAACAAGTTCTCCAACTGTCCAGACACCAACTGGGTGTCCAACAATTCGATTCAATTCCAACATTATGTACCTGGATTTAACATCAGATCCCACAAGCTACCAATCAGGGGTTCCTACATTCCCGTCTTCAGGTTTGATTATTTGCTTGAACAGGTGACAGGACTCAGGAAAGCAGTTTACTTACAATTATCAATTTATTATTAAAGTTACAACTCAGGAACAGCCAAATGGAAGAGATTCATAGGCAAGGTATTGGGAGTCCGAGGGTGTGTGTGTGCAGAATTTCTATGCCTTCTCTGGACATAGCACCCTCCCAGCACCTCCACATGTTCACTTACCTGAAGCCCCTAGTTTAAGGGATCTTATGGAAGTTTCATTTGAAAGATTGATTAAATCTTTGGCCATTTGCCAAGCAGTGGGGCTGAAAGTTCTAACCCTCTAAGCATATAGTTGTTTCCTCTGGCAACCAGCCCCATCCTTAAGCTATCTAAGGGCCCATCAAGAGTCACTTCATTAGCATAAACTCTGATGTGATTGAAAGGGGCTTATTATGAAAAACAAAAGATGCTCCTCTGACCCTATCACTTAGGAAATTCCAAGAGTTTTAGGAGCTCTGTTCCAGGAACCAAGGGTGAAGACCAAATATATTTATTTCTTATTCTATCACAATATTTTGAACTAGTGAAGTTCAGTCTTTTCCCTCTAAAAAGTAACAATAAAACTGTGGAAGAAAGTCTCCCAGATTCACCACTTACCCCAAGCGCTCATTCCCTCAGTGGCTGGGAGAGTTGGTGGGTCCCACTCTCCAATTCTGCTACCTTCAGTCTCCCAAAGGTGTTGATCTCAAGAGCACTCCCCAGTAAACACCCTGCACCCAATCTAAAGAACCTGCTGTGTATCTGAGTCCATGTAAGCTACTAAATATAAAAATTAGTGAAGAGCAATCCATCATTAAACTGAAGCATCTTTCAAATAAAGAGACTAAAGGGATGAACTTGAAAATGATTTTGTAATTGTCTTTAGAATACACATCCATACTATCCTTGCAATTTTAATTTCCATGTAAAACACATAACGTGACTGAAAAGGTCCTCATTAGCCTATTAAGAGCTTAAAAAAACACCACTGGGCTAAGACCAGGTGTTTTTTTTCTCATGGCCAGGTGTGTCTTCTTCCTTTTCACTCTCTTCTCCTTGATAGTCTCCAGGTGTTCAGTTAACTATGGTATGTGCTCTTTTCCTCAAGGCCAAATATTTCCAAGTTTCCTTTTTTATGGTGTCTTATATAAATATATGTTTAGTGCATATCTATATAAAATTTACAATAATGGAAAAAATTACTATTCCTATTATTTCATCTTTCCAAAGCCAACTTTATTTAACAGCACACATTATTGGTTTCATAAGGAAGCAGGCCTAGAGACAGATACATTGAATAAATGACTTTCCTATGTACCATGAACCAAGGTAATAATAGAAGACTGGGAACAATAAAGACCCAATATAGACAATGACATATTTGAGAAAACATAGGTATTTTTCTGGGCAAAAGAAAATATTAATAAACAATGAGATGTTTCCAACTGTAAGAGTAAAAAACTTGTTACCTGATATTTGGCAATACTGATTGAATTATAAATTACAAAGAACAGAATTCAGATAAATAAGAAGAAAATTCTAGAGATCCTTGTTGAATGCCTATTTTATTACTTTAAATGTAGTATTGTGAGAACTGGAAATGAATACTTTTTCTACATACTGTAGAATTAAGCTAAGAGTGAGAAACACCTTGACCATGTGCTAAATTTAAATAGATTGTAAATGGAACCAGAATCAATGAGCAATCTTAACATCCCAGAATGACACCACCACCTATGAGGTGTACTTGAGAAAAAAAAAAGAATTTGAATCTGATCAAGGCCCTAGATCTAATTATTGATGATAGAGGAAAATGACCCCATGGGGATATAATCAACAAAATCTAGAATTGAAGAATTCCATAGGACAAATGACTAGGTTTCTTCAACAAATGGCAAGAAAAAAGAGTGAGGGGGAACTGTTATAGATTAAAGAGACTTGATACAGATCAAGCAAATGTGATATGTGGATCTTGTTTAGACCTTGAAGCAAATATTTATAAGAATTAGGGAAATTCGGACACTAGTCAGATATTTGATTATACTAATATTATTTTTTTTAGGTATACTAATAATATTGTGTTTATGTTAAAGAAAGAACTCTTATGTGTTAGGAATATATGCTGGCATATTTCTTGATGAAATATATGATATCTATAATTTGCTTTATAATAATTCAGGGAGGGGAGGAGGAATGAAGGGGAAGTAGATGAAAAAAGAGTGATCAAATGACGATAACTCTTGAAACTGGGTGATGGATATGTGGGAGTTCATAAGACTATTCTCTCTTCCATGATATTTGAAAATTCCATGATGAAAAGTTTTTAAAAGTCTTTACTGTAATTAAAAGTAAACCAAAAAGTTTTACAGTTATAGTGAATTAAATAATTGAAGTTCTTTACATAAGAGACAAAACAGAGTTTTTAGAATCTATGCATCTAACAAATGGTTAAAGAAATTTAGAAATTGAACATAATTAAAGTTTAAATTACGTATGTTCTTTTCTAACGCAAGATACTATTTATTAAAAACCTAAATTATTACCATAAAGGAAAGTAGTTGAGAAATTTTAGTTCATCTTAATTATATATTCTAAAGACAATATAAAAGACAGTATTGTAGGGGAGAAAGAAATATTCCTCTACCTTCTAGGTCCTTCTGGCTGGTCTAAGAATTAAATTGATATGAGACAGAATAACAGGACAAAATCAAACAAATTTAATAACATGTATACATGGGAGAAATCCAGGAAAACTGAGTAACTCGCTAAAAGGGTCAAAGCCACCACCTTAAATACCATCTTCAGCTAAAGACAAAGGAGTATGTTGGGCGTAGTGGTTTTGGAATTCAAGGCGGAGGATGGCAATTCACATGGAGATGGAAAAGCAAATGTTTGGTAAACAAATGTTTATCTCGCCATGCAACGACAATGAGACATGGAGAGGACTTTGATCAAACAGGCATTGCTGGGTTCCTCCCTGTCTACCACACGTAGTTCATATTACGCTATAATTATCTATGGCATTAGCTCCTTCCTGAAACAAGACTTCTATCTTAAATTCTTTTAGGCAGTTAGAGAGGAGGTCAAAGTTTCTTCCTGAGTCTTTTGTTCTTAAAAATAATCAAGCCAAAGAGACACATCTTGGGGTAGCAAATTCTTCTGCCCTACAGTATCAATGTAAATATGCCATCAGTAAATATAAGCCACGTCAAACAAGCAATGCGTCTGCATGAGGGCTTTCCAGTCTAAGTTGTGAGACTTGGTCAGAGTCCTGGTCAGAGAAGAAATTCTCAAATTTTATTTCATTTCTGGGGTAAATAATGTTATGTAGGTATGAAAACAAAATCTTTTCTAGATGCTCAAACAGATGCTGAATACTAAAGAAAGTCTTCCGGTAATATCCCTCCAGCAAAATATTAGCAATAATAGCTAACAATCATGGAACCCTTTCCAAATAGAAGACACTGTGCTGAGCAATTACACTAGTATTAATACCCCTCTTCCCTCTCAGCTTGAGAAACCTGCAGACCAGAGTGGTGAAGTAACTTATCAGGTCTGGTCTGCAGGTTTACCAATTTACCAGAAGACCTGTGGTGGGTTTGAGCTCTGGCCTCTGACTCCAGATCCTGTTGGATCATCGTTCTAAGACTTTCCTTATGATAGAAAATAATTTGGCTTAGTTGAACTCACTTTATAAAGTCCCAAAATCTGAAATCATATAGTTCTCCAAAGTAATACATTGTATCATAGAACAAAATCATTTTCTTATGGCACGTTTTTTATTACTGTTTTACTGTCATCCACCAGCAGAGGGAGTAAAAATTCACCTATAGCTGAGTCCAAACCCCAAAAAGAAATTCTGAGAATGATAGAATTAAACAGGACGTTAAGTCCTGTAATTTTATAAATTAAGAATGTGATTGCAGAGGTGAGGTGAGTTGTCTAATGGTGGGGCCACATGAATAATTTAAATCTGCCGGTTCCCAGGGTGGGGCTAATTTTTACTACCACTAAGGCTGGTCCTTTTAATGAATATAATGTTTCCTTCTGAGCCCATTAGGTGGTTATATGAAATGTTTTTAGGAAGCCAAGCTTAGTTTCTTACAAGTAAAGTTGATATAGTAGTCTCAAAAGTGGTATCTCACTTTTCTGTTCTAGTGTATTCTACACACATAATGATCAAACAAGACTGTGCTAGGGAATTAGTTAGGAGTAGATATTGCTATTTGCCTAGCAATACGTGCTATACCTTCCTATGTGGGCAATGTGCTTTTAGACCAATATCTGTGTTTCTGCTTAAAGGGGCAAAGTGAAGGAAAATAACTGTAGAAACCATTTTAGATCATCCAGATAATTTTTTAATTATAAAATAAGCAAGGCAGACATTTATTTTAATTGTGCACTTTATTTTATATTTAGACAATTTTTCTAAACCATGTTAGGCTATTTGAAAATGTTTCTCCACGAAAAATTTTTAAATATTAGATAGATCTAACTCACCTCATTAAATATACTGTAGGTAATTGTCTAAGCCACTTTGAGGCCAAATAGAAGTAAGAACGGTAAAATTTCTGACTCTGAGACAAAATATAGATCTAATCACCAATTAAAAACTGATACCCATGGCCTAATGGTTAAGTTTGGTGCACTCCACTTGGCAGCCCAGGTTCTCTGCCTGAGAATGGATCTACACCACTCATCAGCGTAGGCAGTGATGAGTGGCGCCATGTTGTGATGGCAACCCACACACAAAATAGAGGAATATTGGCACAGATGTTAGCTCAGGGCGAATCTTCCTCAGGAAAAAAACAAAAACAAAAACTGATACTCAACTTTTCTCTTCTTTGAACTCAACTCCCTGCTATTGGAATTTCCATTCATGCCAGTTGTAGCCTCACATTACTGCACATTCAAGGTGTCAACGGGCCATTCCTCCACGATGAAAAGGGTCAAAAATAGAGGTGTGACTGCATGACAAAACTAAGATGTGTGTTAAAAACTCATAAAGCACTGTCTGTGTAAAGTCAACACACTTTTATAGAAATATATGCAATAAATAGATAAAATAGAGATTTGGAAAAAAATGGAAAGTATCTATTGTTTTCCTCCCCAAACAAGAAAACTTCAAACACTCCCCACTAGTTTAAGATGAGTATTTTTCTGGCTATGTTGAAACAGTTGATGACACATTTCCCTAAATCTAACATTAATGTAACAAATTAACGTACCGAGCAAACTACGTATAAATGTTAACAAAAGCCAAAATGATAGCTAAAAGGAGACAAAATTTCTCTTTGGGTCTTTCAAAAGCACAATAAAATATTTACATAATAATTAAATTATTACACATTTTACATTTGAATATGTAAAGAACAATAACATCAAAATGGAATATAAATCAATGTCAAATTAAATATGTCTATATTTCCATGTGGAACATCAAATCTATTTAATACATGCATTTTTAAATGTATTTTAAATTTTACAAATTTTCTTAAAATAAGTTTCAATGATTTTCTTAAAATTCAAATGATGATTGAGTGCTAATATGAACACAGTCCTGCTTAGATACCGCCAAAAGTAGAGTTGCCTTTATTCACTTCAAAAACAACCAATGCAGTTGTTTATCAGTACTTAGTGCCTAGCCTAGAGAACACCTTTAAACCAAACACAACTGAACGTTCTTTGACAATGGCAGAGCACTTATCTTCTACTTAATTCAATTATCATTCCTTTTGGCTGATGGGATTCTGATATTCTGCTTGAGTCCTAAAAATGGGCTAGTTTGTTAAGCAACGGTGATAGAATGAGGGTACTATTTAAAATTTGGAGGTTCCCCCAAGGTTTGGAGTACAGAGAGGAAAATAGAGTTGAGAACTAATTGATTTTTCACTAATGGAGATGAGAAAAGTATATTCACAGGTGTCTGCGTGAGAAAATTGGGCCAAAGGAAGAGTTTCAGTTAAAAAAAAAAAAAAAAGAAAGAAAGAAAAATAAGGTGACCTTGAAAGTCTCTTGACCACTAGGTTTTCGAGACAAGAATTCCAACTCCTCTGTTTTGATATTCGTTCATCACTCTCTCTTCCACTTCTTGCCTTACTCTGAACTAAGGCAAGGACTGGCTGGCTCCTTGGGAGCAGATAGGACTATTTATCTATCTATCTATCTATCTATCTATCTATCTATCTATCTATCTATCTATCACTCTATCTACCTCTATCTATAACTCTTTCTCTCCACCATTTCTATGTCTGAACTGTGAGGACAGACCTGCTTTGTGTTCATTCTCATTTCTACCTTCTCTTTCTTCTTTTTCTAGTGACCATGGTAATCAGAAGTACTATTTCAGCCTCCAGGCCCATGATAGGTATTCTAATCCATTTTGAATTAATTTTGTGTATGTTGTAAGATAGTGGTCCAGTTTCATTCTTTTGCATGTGGCTGTCCAGTTTTCCCAACACCATTTATTGAGGAGACTGTCCTTTCCCCCTTGTATCTTCTTGGCTCTTTCATTGTAAATTAATTGACCACATATGTGTGGGTTTATTTCTGGGCTCTCTATTCTGTTCCATTGATCTGTGTATCTATTTTTATGCCAATACCGTACTGTTTTGATTACTATAACTTTGTAATATAGTTTGAAATCAGGGAGTGTGATGCCTCCACTTTTCTTCTTCTTTCTCAAGATTGCTTTGGCTCCATTCTGCTTATTCCAATCCAGATTTTTGTTAGAGAAGTTTAGTAGTTATTAGGTGCTGGTTCGAACATTAATGAATTAGACTTAAATTCTCATTCTGTTAATTTTTCCATAGACATGGTATTCTTGGTTAGAAAGACCAAGGGAAGGAAGGGTGGAGTGACACTAAGCACCCGCAGCACTTCTGAGTTCCTAGAACCTGAAAGCCTCCAGTGGCACCAATAATAGCCACATAATAGCCATATCTAGTTCTAAGAGTGAGTCGAGTTAGACTAAGTTGGGAATCTTCAAGGTTACTTTTGCCCGTTAGCTTGAGGCCTAAGCTAGGCTCACCTGAGCACTTGTTTCAGGGTGCTAGCATGCTCTCCTTTTGCCTTTCAAGCTCCTGCATCCTTTAGTACACTAGCCACATGATATGAAAAGAAAAACACTTATGTAGGCCAGTTCTATAATTTCTTTATTTCTCCAACTAACAGCTCATCCTCAGGTCTTTTGGTCTTCAGCTCTTATCTTTCTTAGGAATGGCCCTCGGAGTGAAACAAGCCCTGAACTATTCCCAGAAAAGATGCTACAAATACACACACCCACCCGCATGCACAGCAGACATCACTAATTGATCATGGCTCTCTTTCCTGCTGAGTTTGGATGTAGCCTCAGAACCTTTCTCAACATAGTACTCCAGGCAGCCATCACCAACAAATGAGACTTGACACTCAAGGTAAAATACATTTACCATTCTTGCCTGTCAAAGAGAACCAGAGCTAGATACTAGTTATAGCGATAAAGACAGATTTTAGTGGAAACTATTGCAATAGGAGAAAAGGGATTTCAATATAGAACTGAGCTCAATTCCAGATACAACAAGTGGGAATGTATAGCCAAAGAGCAGAGTAAGGGGGTCAGTGGATGAAAAATTACTAAGAGTAGACATCAAGGGTAGGGGGATTCTTGCTAAACCAACGTAATAGGATCCTTCAGCAGGCCACAGTGATCAGATCATGCATCAAGGTAGGGGATGAGGAATTTGATCAGATATCAAGGGTTATCAGATGTCAAGGGTAGTGGATTCTCTCTAAGATGACTTAGTGGGATTAGTAAGGATTACCAAGAATCCTTAGTAGGATTCTTGCTAAAACTGGTCTGTGCAAGGTTGAAGCTCAAGGTCAAGGTCTAGTTGAGAAGGGGGCTCAGAGGAGCCTAACTAAGGTTAGGTCAAGGAGAGAGTCTTGGACACGTCCCGCATACGCTCAGAGTTGAGAGCATACACCCCCCACCAGCTAAGAAACCATAAAAACCATAAATCTAAAGCAATCCATCTACAGCTCCAAGCAGACAAAATCACATGCACACATAGCTGCTTTTGACACCAGACAATTCTGGGCTCAAGGCTCAACTGAGTATATATATATAAAAACTGAGTCATGTAATTCAATTTCAATTTTCCTTGAGACTATATAGATGAAATTGAATGAGCATTTTATAACTTGTTCAAGAAGGCAAAAATATCAGTACTGAAAACATAGTCATATTGAATTACTTTTATTTGCCAAACTTTAATTTAAACCTTGTAGGAGTCACATCAAGACAAGCTTTTTCTATTAGTTGAATACTGTTTTGAAAGTGGGCTGTCAGTTATGAAACTGTAGGTGTGGGTTACCGGTAACCTATTTTGCAGCTGACATGCAGGATTATGGGTATTATACAAGAAAGAAATGTCATTTTCTTTTCTATGGAATTGAGTCCAGAAGAGTGAAACAGGAGGGCTTTTTGCGTGTATATTTCTGCTAGCACTTTTTCCACACTCGAATTTTAATGGAATAGGCCAAGTTTCCCTACTCAGCTGTCAACTCTGGGTATTTATCACAATAGCTGTGAGAATTAAGATTTTCCTTTATAACAGTCCAGAAAAGCACAGATTAAATATACAGCTGTGTGACAGTTCTCTAGACCAGCTTTTCCCAACTTCCCTTCTCATAAGTCTTGAGTCCAGATTCTGGCTCAGAAGGTCTGGGATGTAGGTTGGAGTCTTGTTATTTACCAAGCACCCCAAGTGATTTGTATAATCAGAGATGTTTGGGGAGCACCACTCCAGGCAAATCCTCAGTTGTAGGGTGTCAAATGACAAAACTAAAACAATTTAGTAACAAGGCTGATGTCCTTTATTCAAGCAAAATCAATCCATGGACTGGGGAGCACAGTGTCTCATCAAAAGTGAAACACTCTTCCGAAGAGATTTTGGGCAAGAGTGAGTTTTATAGAGCAGTAGAAGCGGCAATGCAGAAAGAAGGCATGATTGGCTGGGGTTGCATATCTGACTTGATTTAGAAAGATCAAGGAACAAGTAAATAAGTACAGGCTTACCACGGAGATATTGCAGGTTCGGTTCAAGACCATCGCAATAAAACAAACATCGTAAAAAAGCAAGTCATACGAATTTTTTGGTTTCCCAGTGCATATAAAAGTTATGTTTACACTTTACTATAGTCTATTAAGTGTGTAATAGCATTATGTCTAGAAAAACAATGCATATACCTTAAGTAAAAAATACTTTATTGCCAAAAAATGCTAACCATCATCTGAGCCTTCAAGTCATAATCTTTTTGCTTGGTGGAGGGTCTGGTAAGAAATGCAATATCCGCATAGTGCAATAAAACAAGGTATGCCTATGTAAAGCCCAGAATTGGCTTGGTGTTGGGGGGTTGGCTGACTGGCTAGACTGTATTTCTGGTCAAACAGAGCGTTTACAGGAACAGGAAAGTTCGATTTGCTGACATGGTACCCCTGGCAGGAGCAACTCCGTTGGGGGCCTAGAAATTTATTACCACAAGGTGTTAAAAGATTTTCAAAACAAAACCAAGGATTTTAAGAGAGCACACACGATGGAGAGCAGCCACGGTAGTCACCCTCATGAGTAGGTTAAAGCGCTGAGCAGCTGCTTCCTCCTCTGCCGACCCCCAGCCCGTGCCAGCCTGTTCCTTCATTGGGATGGGCAAAGAAAGCCAAGGGCTTGGAGCGGGACTGAGAGAAAAGAACAGACTTTGCAAGCACCCCACAGACACCCTGAGCAGCTCTTCCCTCCCCGTCTGAAGTTGAGCCAATATACTCCAAGTCACAGGCAGGCTCTCAGGACCAGATAAGAGCACACGTCTGTATAGGTTTCTTTACATTTTGTAGAAACTGAAGCGCCATCCTATGTAGCAAGATATTATAACTGTTTCTATTGTCGCCCTTTTGTCTCCCCACAGTGCCTTTAGTAACATCAGGGGTTCCATAAACAATCTTTCCAGCTGACTGACAAAAGCATCCAGGCAGCAAGGAAGTTTCCAGAAAGACTCAGGGAGGCAGAGCTGGGAGGAAGTGAATGTGTGAGGAAGGAAGAGAGAAAGGAGAGAGTAGGAGAGAATGACTTGGGTGGCAGTGGATTTTCTCAAAACCTTTCCTCCTTGCAGAACTGTCCTCCCAGTTCCTGGAGGCTAAGCCAAACCTAGGCGGGAGTCTAAAGTAAGCTGGTGTCATTGTCGCTGTCTCTACTTCCCATAGTGGTTTTCATGGCTTCACTGCCTGCTTTAAGGCTGCCCTGAACCTGCAGAGAGCATCTCAGGATGTGACTTATATTTGGAGTTAAGACATCAGTGTCACCCCCATCTGAAAAATTAGCACTCTTAGAGAGGAGAGTAAAGGAAGGAGAGTGACAGAATTATGGCATCTTTCTTTAGCAGAAAGTTTCAAGGAAAAGGAACACAGTTTATGGAGGATGTTAAGAAGGCATTTCTGTGTTCCACTGTGAGAAACTGCACCCTGCTGAGTATAGATCAACATTACTCCTCAAGGCTTCTGGAGTCAGACTGCTCGTTCTTTGAATGCAACACCATGTAGAGACAAGTCACCAGGAAGCTGGCTTTATACAGGCACAGACAGTCACATTTTGAAACCCTCAGCCTTGAAGATCAATGGCCACTTTCACACGTGGGTGAGCAGCACGACCAGCAGGTGACCCATTCGCGGTTGCCCTTTTGTCCTCTGCACCCCACAGTGGGAACAGCAGGACTCCGGTCCCTGTCCTGCAATTGGGGTTTCTGTCAACCTGGTAAAATGTAGCAAGAACATAGCACTCATGGAGGCCCCGCCTGGGACCTAAATGCAAAGTGGTAACGGCAAGGGGGGGCCCTCCATGGGGATGTGGGAGGTGGATTAGGCAGAGGCTCGCACAGTTTTTAAGTAAAAGCAAGAAATCAGGAGTTCTTTGATTTTCATCTCTAGCATCGGACAGAAGAGCCCAGGAATATATGAAATTTTGCACCCTCCCCCCTTTCAAATGGAATAAAGAACATAAGGGAAGCCAGAAAACTGCATAAGACGTTTTAGCAATTGGGATTCTGACTACAGAGAAAGTCAATGAGCCACAATGTGTGGACTTTTGCCAAAACCGTAAATAGCCTTCCTATAACTAGGACTAAAGAGAAGGTCTGCTTTCACCTCTCCCCCTCTGCAGGAAAATGAGCTCACGACGGATTGAGGGCACAGAGAATAGGGTCCAAAGTTGACCGAGCGTGGTGTCCAGAACAGAAAGAGTGTCTTCAGGGTTCACAGGCAGTGTGTGCACAGGGTCCCCAGAGCGATGCTGGGCTCTCCTTGCATGGCAATTAGGGCAACGCTCTCCTAAAAGTCACGTTGTACTTTCGGCGCAAACAAGCTATAAACGGAAGATCTTTTTCAAAAGGTAAAGCACTGCTAGGTATGTCATTTAGGGTGAAAGAGGAAGCAAGAAACGCTCTCATTGAAAAACTGCCGTAAAAACAGTGCAGGAAGCATGTGGGTACCTTAGCTTTGGATGTCCCTTTTTTAGCAATGCTGTTCCACATATACACTGTTGAACCCAGCTTCACTCCCCACCAAAAGGAGGTAAGATCAGATCATCCGGTAGAGGAATCTTGGGAAAAGGGGCAAGTGTGCGTTCCTCTTGGCTGATGACAGTGCCCTACTCAGAAATAGCACTAGGTTGGTCCTGGGAGCAGAGATGGAGCTTCCGAGAGAGTGATGACAACCTTGCTTCTCCTATCTCACCCCACCCCTGTCCCTCCACCCCTGGAGCCAATGGAAGACTGAGGAACCATGTTTTAGGAACTGGTAATGGACTCCTCAACCCCATGGGGGCATGAAGCAGGGTGAGAGAGCTGCTCTGTGGGGAGGGAGGATAGAAGACAACCTCGTTTCCTCCCAGTCCAAAGAACGTGCAATCCCAGTGGAAGGGAAGGCAGCTCCTTGGTTGAGCATGATCCTCTGAGGAGTGAATAGGGACATGATTAGAACTGGTTTCTACTTCAGCCCAAACTGGACATTCAGAAGGGTATGTTCTTGAAATTTAAAGTAGTGTCACTTGATTTAGACAAAGTGAGCCTTAAGTGATTTTGAAATGCTTTTACACATCATCTCATGTAATCTCCACTGCAGTCCTAGAAGGAGATTTCTGTCCTCACGCACAAATTCCAGAAGTTCAGAGAATCCCAAATGGTTATATATCAAGAGACAAAAATAAAATCAGACCAACACATCGTGGTTAAAACCAAAGATAAAAATAAAATGTTGAAAAGAGCTAAAGAAAACAGAAGTATTATATACAGAGAAATAAAGATAAAACCATAGAAACTTCTCATCAGAAAATATCAGAAAAGGCTTCTCATCAGAAAAGCCACAAGACAATGGGAAGACTTCTTTTTTGTTTGTTTGTTTGCTGAGGAAGATTCACCCTGAGCTAATATCTGTGCCAATCTTCCTCTATTTTGTATGTCAGTTGCCACCACAGCATGGCTGACAAGTGGTGTAAGTCCACGCCTGGGATCTGAACCTGCAAACCCAGCCCGCTGAAGCAGAGTGCACCTAACTTAACCACTAGGCCACACGGCCAGCCCTGGGAAGACTTCTTTTGAGTACTGAAAAGAAAAAAATAGTCAACTGTGAAGTCTATACACAGTAGAAATACATTTTAAAAATAAGGGTGAAAAAAAAAGACTCAGACAAACAAAAGCTTAGAGATGTCAATGCCCACAGACTTGTACTATAAGAAATATTAAATCCTAAAGAAATTTACTCAGGCAGAAAGAGTATGATACCAGATGGAAACTGAAATCTCACAAAGAAATGAAAAGCACCAGAAAAGGTAAAAAGAAGGGTAAACATAAAAACCAATTTTCTTATATTTAATCTCTGTAAAACACAATTGACGTCTGGAAGCAAAAAATTGTACCAAGGTATTGTGGAGTTTTTAACAAAGGTAGAAACAATTTAAAAAAAAAAAAAAAGCTAAAAGAAAGGGATAGAGAGAGATAAAGTATACTGTAGTATGTTTCTTCATTATATACGAAAGACTATATTATTATTTGAAAGTAGAATGTGATAAATTAAACATGATTATAAATCATAGGCCTAGGAGGGTATAAGAAACTCAATGGGGACATAAAATGGAACCATAAAAAATATTCAATTAATTTAAAAGAAGGCAGGAAAAGGAAAAAGTAGCAGAAAATAGATGGGACAAATAGAAAACCACCAAGGTGGTTGAATTAAATACAACATATCAATTAATTAAACATAAAAATTCTAATGGCTTAATGTAAAAAGCAGAGATTGCAAGACTGGATAAGAAAACAAGACTCAAGAGGAAGCTGTCTAGAATAAAATTATGTAAATATTAAGACGTAGGTTAAAAGTAAAAGGAGGGAAAAATATATAGTATGCAAACATGAATCAAGAGAAAACTGAAGTGCTTAATTAACGTCAGACAAATTAAACTTCAGAACAAAGAATATTAACAGATAAAGAGGATCATTATATCATGATAAGAGTATCAATTCATCAAGAAGATAAAAACTTAAATGTATATACATTTTCAAAATAAATAAAAACTGATAGATCTGAAAGGAAAAGTAGACTAATTTGCAATTATTGTTGGGGATCTCAGTACTCTACTCTCAGTAATTCATAGATTAAGTAGGAATAAAATCAGAAAGAATAAAAAAAATTAGAATAACACTATCAACCAAGTTGACTTGTCATTTATAAAACACTCCACCCAACAACAGCATAACATACATACTTTAAGTGTAGATGAAACATTCACCAATATAGACCACATTCTGGGCCCTAAAACAAGTCTCGATAAATTTAAAAGGATTCAAGTCATACCAAGTATGCTCTCTAACCACAACAGAGTTAATTGAGGAATTCATAACAAAAAGATACTGGAAAATCCCCCAATGTTAGGAAATTAAACAGCCACTTCTTGATATCATTACCCAAAGAAGAAATCACAAGAGAAATGTGAAAACATTTTGAACTGAATAAAAATGAGAACACAGTATTTCAAAAAGTGTGAAATGTAGCTAAAACAATGATTTGAGGTAAATGTATAGCTGTAAATGCTTATATTAGAAAAGAGCAAAGGTCCTAATAAACCCAAATTTCCCCATTACAACTAGCAAAAGGAAACAAAAGAAAAAAAGACAGTAGAAGGAAGGAAATAAAGGCAAGAAGAATAAATGAAATACAAAACAGAAAAATAGAGAAAAATCAATGGTATTAAAAGCTGGCCCTTTGAAAAACAATACCATTGATGAACCTCTAGCTGGACTGATTAGGAAAAAAGGGAAAAGATACAAATTATTGATATCAGGAATGAAAGAAGATATATTTCTACAGATCCTACAAACATTGAAAGAATAATAAGGAATCATCATGACTAACATTATGCCAACACATTTGATAACTCAGATGAAACTGACAAATTTCCTAAAAGCCGTACACTAGTAAATCTCGCTTAGGAAGAAATAGATAACCCAAAAACCTTGCTTTCAATTAAAGAAATTGATTTTGTACTCACAATCTTCCAACAACAAAACTCAAGGCCCAGATGGTTTTAGTGGTGAATTCTACCAAACATCTCAAGAACAATACCAATTTTAAATAATTTCTTCCAGAAAATAGAAAAGTTGAGGAATAACCCAGATGCGAAAACTAAAGACCTAGAAAAAATAATCCACAGACCAATAATACTTATAAACATAGATACAAAAATCCCAAACAAAATACTAGCAAATCAAATACAAGAATGTATAAAAAAAGATAATATTTTATTATCAAGTAATGTTTATTTCAGGAATGTAAGATTGGTTCAAATAATTAATGTAGTTTGACATATCATACTAAAAAAAGATAAATCACTTGATCTCAATAGATGCATAAAAATAATCTCACAAAATTCATATGCATTTACAATGAAAACTATCAAACTAGGAATATCACGGAACTCCCTCAACCTGATAAAAGTCATTTATAAAAAGCCCACAGCTAACATTCTACTTAATGGCGAAGCCTGAAGGCTTTCCTTCTAGAAACAGGAACAGGACAAGAAGGTCAACTTTCATCACTTCTATTTCACACTGCAGCTGAAGTCCTAAACAGTAAAAAGGGCAAGAGATGAGAAAGAAATGTAAGGCACACAGATTTGAGAAAAAAGAGAACAGCCTATATTTAATATGATTGTCTAATAATAAATTCCAAATAATCCTTAAAAAATGCTATTGGAATAAGTGAGTTTAGCAAGGTTGTAGAAATCAAGGTCGATATATAAAAATCAAATGTCTTTCTATATGCTAACAATAAATAATTGGAAACTCAGATTTTAAAAAATACCATTTACGCTAGTATCAAATGCATGTAATTTGGAAAGAAACCAAAAAAAAAAAAAATATGTGCAAAACTTGTATTCTGAAAATTATGGAACATTTCTGATAGAAATTAAAGTAGACATAAGTAAATGAAGAGAATATCATGTCATGAATAAGAAGACTCAATATTGTGAAACTTTTTGCTCTCCTCAAATCAATCTACAGATTCATTTACAAATCCAATCAAAATCCCAGGCCAATTCTAAAATGTATATGGACCTTATCTTGCACCATAGCCAAGATTTAGCTCAAAAAAATAAATAACGTACAATGATTTGGAAAACAGTTTAGGCAGTTTGTTTTTAAGTTAAAAATACCCTTACCATACTAGCCAGCTATTCGTTTCCCGGGTACTTACCCAATGGGATGAAAACCGATCCACACAACTGAAATTCATAGCAGCTTTATTCATAAGAGCCAAAAATTAGAACTCAAATAACCATCAACAGATGAATGGATAAACAAATGATGGTATATCCATACAACAGGATACTACTCAATAATAAAAAGGCAGGAGAGAATGTTTTGGAAACCTGGAGAAGTATCCATAAATTGATTGTGGTGATGGTGTGCAAAATTAAACTGTACAGTTGTCAGTGAGTACATTTTGTTGTATGTAAATTATGCTTTAAAAAACTTGAATAAAATGTGTAAAGTGTGTGTGAACTTTGTTGTTTATACTAATATTTCAAAGCAGGTGTGCTTATTTTCACTAGGAACTATTTTTATTCTTTACAGATAAGCAATATTACTTTCATAGTAACAAGGCATGATTCACCTTACCTGATACATAGAAAAGATTATTGTTGAAACATGATTGATATAAAATGACCCCAGAATGTATTTTCTGGCTCACAATATTAAGAAGTTGCAGAAAAAATTTCTGAAAATCAAAAAATGGGGGAAAGAGTACATGGTTTTGAGAAATATAAATGTGAACATATTATTTTCAATCATCTTTTTCTTGTCATCTATCTAGTATACCACTCAATATACATATATTCAAAATCACTTTAACAACTTTACTTAAAAAATGTTTACAAGTACTTGTCAATCAAATATCTCAATGTGAGCACTGCTATACCCTTAATTAAATAAATTCTCTAACATTAATACATTGTAGTTGCTCTAATTAGAACAGTAGTTATTTTAATGATGTGGAGTAGAACACTCCATCAAAGAATGATTAGGCACTTTATTTGGGGAAAAATAGTGAATAGCCTGTTCTAAATTATTAATCATTTGATCCTCTATTAGGGCTCAAGTATAAAGTGCCCGTTATAGTGACAGTAGAATTTCCATTTGTCCCCCTCATGACTGTTTCATGGTTTTCATAAGAACAGAGACAAAGCAGAGATTCCAATCATCATCATAATCCTCCTCCTCACCATCTTGATAGTGGCAGCCAACATCCGAGTATTTACAATGCACCAGGCTCTGTTCTTTCTTTCTTTCTTTCTTTCTTTTTTTTTTTTTGTGTGAGGACGATCAGCCCTGAGCTAACATCCATGCTAATCCTCCTCTTTTTTTTGCTGAGGAAGACCCGCTCTGAGCTAATATCTACTGCCAATCCTCCTCCTTTTTTTTTTTTTCCCCAAAGCCCCAATAGATAATTGTATGTCATAGTTGCACAGCCTTCTAGTTGCTGTATGTGGGACGCAGCCTCAGCATGGCCGGAGAAGCGGTGCATCGGTGCGCGCCCGGGATCCGAACAAGGGCCAGCAGTAGCCGAGCGCGCGCACTTAGCCGCTAAGCCACGGGGCCGGCCCACCAGGCTCTGTTCTAAATGCTTTACATATTTTAAATGACTTAACTATGGCAAAAGCTTATGGGGTAGAGATTGTTATTATTCATTCCTTTCTTACCAGTGAGTAGATGGAGACTAAAAGAGATTACCCAAAACTCCACATTTAGTTAGGAAGCTGACTGGGGATTTTATTTGACCAGTTTTATATTAAAACTTGTGCTTTTAAGTATTATTCAGTATTGTAACCAATATAATATATATTTTTAAATACCATATATTTATTTGAAATGAAGAGACCAGATCCCAGAAGGCTATCCCAAACCACAACACAGCTGCAAGAGAAGGACTATGGTAAACAGCAAAGGCAACCAGAAATTCTCAACTATCAAGACTCCCAGATTATGAACAACCACCCACACCTGAAGAAGGTATTGCCACAAACAAGAGACACGACAAAAGAATTCCAGAGACAAAGGTAACAGAACAAATAGAAGTAAACTTTAGAACAGGTATACATCAGCGATTGTGAGAATGAATATAACATGCACAAAAAGAACCAATTCTAAATTAAAAATAAAGATCGCCAAAATACAAAATTTTTACTTTCAGCTTATTGATGTACAGAACTTCAAAAAACATCGCTCCCACACTTGGAACAAGAAAACGCTGGACAAACTGCAAATGAATGACATAAGATTACCTACAGAGTTGGGGCACCACAGAGCTGGCAAGCCAGCAACATAGTTCCAGTCCAGAAGCAAACATCCCTACCTTCCCAGCTCCCTAGGGGGAGCTCAGCCACTGACCACGCCGGATCACTGAGGTCTGGAAGGGTCCCTGCTACTGGAATTTTCAAAACTCCTGCCAGGAGATCTTGCTGTGCTGCTGAGTTTAAGGCACTGGCAGGACCAGGCTTTCATTGTCTGTAGTAGATATGCAAAAGCATTTTAGGAAGGAACAGTCTATACAAAATACAGTTTAGAAACACATTCAAGAGGAAACATACAAAGGAGCAAAGAATTATGTACCTAACACACATTTTGTGCTCTAGAAAATGAACGGAACGTGGAATTAAGTAAACAAAAATCAAAGATAAAATAGGTCGAAAGGGAGATTGAAAAATTAAGAAAGCAAATTAAGGACAAAATGCCATCAGAGCCTAATAAGTTAGAAATAGCAAGGAATGGAATTATCATAGTTGGTGAGGAAGGACCTGAAATGCTAACACAGGGGCAAGAAACAGATCAAAGCAATTGAGGGCAAAAGGAATGGACGACAGACATGACACTCAGCTCATCCAAATAAAGCAAACACAGTCTTTTTCCAAGTTTGAAACACGTGACAGAAAAATGATAATTTAGAGAAGTAGTAAGTACTCCTTAGCAGTAAGTAAGATCCAAAGGAAGCAAAACTCAATAGAAAATTAACAGGCATAAAAATGGCTCATTAGTATATGGAAGGACTTTTTGTAAATTTAGTGAAATGAAAACCAAAACAATGTCATACTGCTTTTTACAGATCATATTGGTAAAAATTGAAAAGATTAATAAAACCTAGTATGGACAAGGTATAACATAGGCACTGGTATATAATGTTGGGTAAAACTATCATTTTAAAATACAAATACTACTTTACTCCAACATCTTCTTTAGCAGGCATTTATCCCACATATGACAAACACCTAGGAGGAATATGTACAAGGAAGATCATGACACCATGTTTACTAACTGTAAAAACAAGGAAAACAAAGTCTAAATTTTTGTTTGTAGAGGATTGGTTTAAAATTATGGACTATCTGTATAATGGGAAAGGTAGGTATTCATTGAAGAGTACTTTAGCTCCATATATGTTGACATGGAAAGATCTTTAAGATGAATCAAGTGACAAACGAGGTTTTTAACAATAGTTATAATATGAATTCATATGTTTTTAAAAAGAGTATAGCTTATATTCACATTAAAAAGTATTGAAAATTTACAATAAACTGTGAGTAGTGATTACTGCTGAATAGGACTGAGCATTTGGGAGTAAAAGAGATATTTTAGGGGCTGGCCCAGTGGCGCAAGCGGTTAAGTGTGCGCATCTGCTCTGTGGCCCGAGGTTCGCTGGTTCGGATCCCGGGCGCGCACTGACGCACCGCTTGTCAAACAATGCTGTGCTGGCGTCCCATATAAAGCAGAGGAAGATTGGCATGGATGTAAGCCCAGGGCCGGTCTTCCTCAGCAAAAAGAGGAGGATTGGCAGATGTTAGCTCAGGGCCGATCTTCCTCACAAAAAAAAAAAAGAGAGAGAGAGATTTTATTTTATTCCATTTGAAATTTTATTCCACTTGAAATTTGTACTTGAAGTTTTAATCACATGCCTTTATTTCTTCTTCTTTTTTAATCATATAAGAATTTAGAAGATTTCCATTAAAAAGGATTGGATATTTTTTAAGTTTTAGTTTTTTTATGAAGAAAAATAATTAACTAGAAAAATAGACTACGCAGAGAGATTTATTCTCTTATAGTTTAACATAGCTAAGATTTAATTCTCAAACGTGGGCCATTACTTTTACTGGCAACTAAGAAATTATACAATTATATTACAACTAGTGTTGAGTAATTTTATTTTGTTCACATAAAGAAGCATGAATAAAATATATAATAACTATAATTTAAACCTGAAACAAGTATTACTAAAATTACATGCATAGCATTCATTTTGCTACACTGCTCAAACAGAATATTTTTTTCTCATAGAACTTGCAATCAAGGCCTACAAAAGAGGCCTTACTTCTTTCTTGGAAAGGCATCAAAGGGGACCTGGGATTTTTAACTAAAACTATGAACTGACCAGTTTCAAACCTGAACTTTTATAATCACCCAATCTTACTTCTTAGAGAGCAATACACATCTCAGTTTTTAATATAGTACTATTGTTTTTCCTTAAATGATATTTTGTTATCTGAGACCCCAATTAATGGTTATTCTTAGCGTAGTATGACTCTTGTTAACATAATCATGAAACAATGAGACTCTAAAAATGAAGATTTCACCTGCTCCCAGAGTCTCTGAATATTTCTAAAGGACATTGGGAAACTGACATCAACAACCAAGAAGCGAATTAATTATTTGTAATTTATTTGTCTATCCTCTCTTTCAGCATAGAAACTTAAATACAAAGCAAATGGAAGCCAGTTGCCAATTACTTTTAGAATTCTTATACTTAAGGTGAATTAGGAAAGACTAAGATGTCCCCTGATGTACTTATTATCAGATGATGAAGATTATCTACAGTACTTTTTAGATTCAGTCCTCCTAACTTTCCTATGATTCCAACTCCCAAGAAGAATCAGAATGCAAAACCTATGCTTAAGAAAATTCTGTTAAGATGCAGGAGAAATTCACCTAGTTGGAGATAACCACTGTGCTTTTGCAATTCAGATGTCAAGTTAACATGATGAGTAATTTAAACATATAAACATCCTCTGGCCCCACTTGTGTGACTGACAATGGGTGGCCCTCCCTGTAGGGACTCTGAGGACTTTAAAGTCACAAGCATATCAGCTCTTATTTAAACGAGCTGGTTCGCTGCCTTGTTTTATCTAGTAAAATTAGATCCTCTCAGAGAAACACTGTAATGTTCAGTTGGCACATTAAAGTTGAATTAAACTAGCTAAGATTTTTAACTTCCAGATGGTCGCAGGTACCAAATGTAAAACAGTGGTCTCTCATTCAGCCACTGGCACTGATGCAGCCAATTAAGCCCAAACTCTGCCGGCAAGCTCTTGCTCAGGTTTTCTGTTGGATAACGAGACTGGTGAACACCACCAGGATGGAAAGTGTGTTCAACTTATGTGAAACTCCTGAAAAGAGTGTTTTGCTTAACAAACACTTATAATAGGTCATATTATGTTCCAGACACTATTTTAAGTACTCTACAATTATTAACTCATTTAATCCTCCCAATAAAACTCATTGGTGAGTTCTATTATTCTACTCATTTCAACGTGAGGAAACCTTGAGGATTAGTAATTTACTCAACGTCACACAGCTAGTCAATGGCAGAGCTGAGATTTGAACTCAGACCCTGTGGCTTCAGAATCCAGGTTCTGGATGACTTTGCTATACTGCTCCTGTGATCAAGATAAAGCAGTTTTCTCAAACTCAGCACTATTGACATTTTGGGCCGGATCCTTCTTTGTTGCAGGTACTGTCCTGTGCGTTGTAGTATCCCTGCCTCTACACACTAGGTGCCTATATCATCCTTTGCCATCCCTAGCCGTGAAAACCAAAAATGTCTTTGGACATTGCCCAATGTCCCCTGTGGGCAAAATCATCTCTTACTGAAAAATCATCCTTATTTCTATCATTGAAACAGTGACTGGAAAGAGGAAATGATAGAAAAATATGAGATTACCAAAAATAATCCTACCTTTCAAGATAGACTTACTAGGAAATATCTCAATACATTCCTTAATTTGGTTTTCACTTTGTCTCCCATTCCTAGCTTTTTTCTAGACTCTTCTTTGGCTTACGCAGCTAAAAAAAGGAGCTCTCTACTTTTCACCGTAAGCCACAGGTAGTTGAGAAGTTAGGATGTGCTCAACATTGTTGGATGTGGTGAGTGTACAGAAATATAACAAGTTACAGCGATTTCAGCCTAGATGAAGAAAAGCAACAATAGAGAAATGAGAATCAGCAAAGCAGTCAGACATGCGTGCATGTTAAATGGTGTTGCCCAGATTGCTCGTACTGTAGGAATGAAGAACAGGAGGATCAGTGAGGGCGCTAGTGAATAGGGCAGGCTTTACCGAGAAGGTCAGGGGGTAGAATTTGGAAAGAAAGATTAAAGCAAACACAAATAGACATCTAGGAAGTATGCATCGTTCAGAACATAGTGAAGTCTCTGGTCTGGCTAGAATGGATGGTACAAACTGGAAGGAATAAGAATCACAATTGGAAGAAGGCAACGATGAGCCATTGAAGGCTTGTGAGTAAGAAAATGAAGTAATACAGTGGAGTTTCAGGAAAATTAACAAGGAGAGACGGATGAGGGGTATGGGAAGGATCACGTCGAGTTAAGAGATTTGTTAAATTATCTACTTATGTGATAATGAAGACACAGAGCAAGATGCTGACAGTGAAACGGAAAGGAAGGAATGATTAAGGAAGAGATTTCAAATGGAAAAATTGGCAAGAATCAGTGGTTTATTAGACATTGAAAATAATAATAAATGTGGTAGGCAGCTTCTAAGAGGGATCTCAATGAGCCCTTCCTCTTTGTGATCACACTATTACGCAGTGTCCCTCCTACAGCGTGGACTTGACCTAGTGATCCTTTCCAATGAATAGAGTATGATGAAAGTAATGGGATGTCACTTCTGAGATTTGATCATAAAAAGGGCGTGACTGCCATCTTGGGCACCCCCTCTTGCGCACACTCTTAAAGCCCTCAATTTGGGCTGAGCCATCTACCACGTCGTGGGTAGCTCAAGGAGGGACCCACACAGCAAGGAAACTACGTCCCTGGAGTCTAGCCAGTAAGGACCTGAGCCTGTCAGCAGTCACATGAATGTGCTTCGAAGCACATCCTACCCCTAGTTGGTCTTAGGATGACTGCAGCCCCGGCCAGTGCCTTGATTGCAGCCTCATGAGAGACCCAGGGCCAGACGATGCCTGCCCCTAAGCCATGCCTGGCTTCCTGACCCACAGAAACTGTGAATTAATAAATGTTTATTGTTTTAAGCCACTAAATCTAGGGATAATTAGTTATGTAGCAGTGGATAAATAACACAACAATTACAAGACTAAAAATAACTCTCATCTCTCATCTAGGGCACCAACTTAATTCATTTTACATATTTAGAAATGTAGTTTTTCTCAAAATTAATTATAGGGGAAAAAACAAGGAACAGAAAACATCAAGGAAAGGAAGAAAGCCCTCATTTAATAGAGAAATATATTCTTACACTCTTAAGTACAGAGAGCTAAGATGCCCCTTTGGCTCATCTCTATTTCCATGAGTAATCACTCTCCCCATATTAGCCGTGTATTTGCTGTCTCCAACATTTTTCTGAGCTATGTAGAAGTATTCTATCTGCTGTCCACAACACACAGATTTTCCAATAGACAGATAAAGCAACCCATTCTGATACACAACCAGCTAGTCAGCTACCAGCTTTTTTTCTATGCTGAGTAGTGCAAGAGTTCTTTGAAAGAATGATTTTTTTCCCAAAGAGGCTGAAATACTATTTTAAATCATACCACATTTGAAAGAAAGAACAAAGTCTGTCTGTTTCAATGTGTAAAACCACAACAGAAATAAGAATGTAAGCTTCGTAAAGGTAGGAGTTTGCCTTGTTTTCTGCTGTGAGCCCAGTGCCTGGCAGGTATTAGATGGTCTGTAAATAGTGAATGAGGTGAGTCCAGTTAATGGTGCAGACACACTGGAGCCCACACGCCCAGTGTCCTTAAATATAAAAGACAAAGAGAACATACTTTATCCTCTGCCTTCGTAATTTTATACAAATTAGCCCTACTCTAAATTTATAAATTTACTAACCACATCTTAAAGGGTGATTTTGTTATTCAACTTCTCAAGCATAATGCCAAGAACCAAAGCTGTCAGTTAGTGTGTTAGACAGGTGTCTACAGAGAAATAGGACCAATAGGATGTTTGTGATGATTAACTTTGTGTCAACTTGACTGGGCCAAGGTGCCCAGATATTTGTTCTGGATGTTTCTGTGAGGGTGTGTTTGCATGAGATTAACATTTAAATCAGTGGACTTTGAGTAAAGCAGATTGCTCTCCATAATGTGCGTGGGCCTCATCCAATTAGTTGAAGGCCTTAAGAACAAAGACTAAAGCTTCCTGAAGAAGAAGGACTTCTGCAGCTTTACTGTCGACAGCGCTTGGACTTGAACTGTAACGTTGGCTCTTCCCTCATCACCTGCCTGCTGGCCCACCCTGCAGATTTTGGGCTTGCCAACCTCCATAATCACATGAACCAATTCCTTAAAATAAATCTCTCTCTTTCTTTCCCATTCTCTCATTGTATTAGGGTTCTCCAGAGAAACAGAAATAATATAAAGAGATATATTTATATATAAATATTTCTAAAAATATTTCTATATACATATATACACACACATGTATACATATATATATATATACACACACACATGTATACATATATATATATATATTTCCTATTGTTTCTGTTTCTCTGGAGAACCCTGACTAATACAGTGAGAGAGAAAGAGAGAGAGAAAGATTGATTTTAAAGAATTGGCTCACACGATTACGGAGGCTAGCAAGTCCAAAATCTGAAGGGTGGGCCAGTAAGCTGGAGACCCAGAGAAGAGTTTATACTGCAGGTCCAAAGTCCCAGCTTTCAAGTCCAAAGGCAGTCTGCTGTCAGAATTCTCTCTTCTTGGGGGAAGTCGGTCATTTTTCCATTAAGGCCTTCAATTGATCAGATAAGTCCTACCTACATTATGGAGAATAATCAGCCTTATTCAGTCTACTGATTTAAATGTTAATCTCATTTGAAAAATCCCTTCACACAAACAGCTAGAATAATGTTGAACATATATCTGGGTATCATGATCTAGCCAAGTTGACACATAAAATGAACCATCACAGCACAAATTTTTAATCTTTTTGAGTGCAGTTATGTCAAACAAAGGCTTAAATCTACTCCTCCACATCTCATTCACCAGTACCATGAAGCCATATGATACAAGCCTTGCCTGCCTAGACTTCAATTTTTTCAAAAGAATTCTATTACCATCCCGATCAGGTATTTTCTCCTCCAATCTCAATAACTCAGCCCTGCAATAGTTGTCTATCATCCTTATCTATCACCCTGGGCTTTCCTACCCTGGAAATTCTTATCAGGATATTAGAGTATCTATCTGTGTGCGTCTAAATATTTAGCACCCAAATATGATAAAAATCGCTGTTTTCACATTTTATCTACGTCTACCTATCCCTTTAAATAATTACAATAAAACTGTCACAGATTAAAATCTATAATTGGAATCAGCTGCTTCCTTAATATTGTTGAGTATTCTCATTCAAAATGGGATCCAGCTAGCATCCTCAAACATTTTTCTTTAACTTCTAACGAAAAAGCCAAGAAAATCAGGGTGAAAATGTTAAAAATCGCAAGACAAAACAGGCCACCTAATGTCAGACTGTGCGATAGGTTACCAACAATCAGGAGAAAGAGGAAGCTGAATTGAGAAAAATCCAAGCCTGAATTCAACATATCTTACCTAGGTTCACTCCAGGAGAAACAGACCACTTTGGAAAGCTGAAAGGTTCATGTTTCTGAAACTGAGGTATGTGTAGCAACTGGCCTAATTTTCTGTGAAATAAAATTAATAGAAGGACTCAAACTTATATCACCTTAGAAAGTTTCTTTAACAGCCCTGCTAGTGACTGAATATTTGTGTCCCTCAGAAAATTGATATGTTGAAATCCTAACCCTCAATGTGATGGTATTAGGAGGGGTCTTTGGGAGGTGATTAGAATATGAGGTGGAGTCCTCCTGATGGGACTAGTGCCCCTACAAAAACACATGAGAGAGCTTGCGTTTTCTCTCTCTGCTGTCTGCCACACAAGGGTACAACGAGAAGACAGCCACCTACAAACCAGGAAGCAGGTCCTCACCAGAAACCAGATCTGCCAGCACGTTTACCTTGGACTTCCCAGCCTCCAGAACTGTGAGAAATAAATGTTAGTTGTTTAAGCCACCCAGTCTATGGTAATGTGTTCTAGTAGCCCAAACTAAGACAAATCCCACAGCGCAAATATCAGTATCTGGTACCCTATCCAGAAATGAGCAAATTCCATCCAATCCTCAGGGGATATTTTTTTATTGAGGTAAAATTCACAAAACATAAAATTCACCATATTAACCATTTGAAAGTGTACAATTCAGTGTTTTTAAATACATTCACAATGGTCTGCAACTATCACCACTATTTAATTCCAGAACTGTCTCATCACCCCAAAAAGAAACTCCATGCCCATTAAGCAATCACTCTTCATTCCCCCTCCCCCTAGCTCCTGGCAACCACTAATCTACTTTCTGTCTCTATGGATTGCCCATTTTGGACATTTCATATAAATTGAATCATATAATATGTGATCTTTTGTGTCTGGCTTCTCATGTTTTCAATATTCATCTGTAGAAGGAAATGCCCAAGGAATATGGGTGAGGCATTGATGTCATTGGCTATAGTCTTCCCCTGGCACCCCTCCAATCCATTCATACCCCCTCAGTTAGTTCACTTTGCCCCTTCATCGCTTCTTCAAAGTCATGACTCGTCACAATGTCTTGGAAGGAAGGAAGGAAAGGAGGGAGGAAAAGAGGAAGGGTGGGTGGGTTAGTGGGACAAGCTTTAGTCCCCACTGCTGCCATTGGCTTGAAACCATACTGAAAGTCATCATTTTCTTCCTCTACCACCCATCCTAAGTTCCTCTCACCTTTGGTCAGCGCTGGTGCTCAGTTAAGCTGCTTACCCGGCAGGAAAGCCCACACTTTCACCCCTGGTTACCAGGCCCTTCTGAGACCAAGGCTGCTGCAATTGCACATTTATGGTTATGAATGGACATGGAAGCAATGACAGGAGCCCAGTGAACATCATAACTTTCAACATACTCCTAACGGTCCCATTTTGTAGCAGCAGCTCGTTCTCCTCACGATAATCAGAGTCAGTTAGACCCTGAATGTATAACAACTCATTTCATTGCTTAATGGTCTAGTAGCACAAGGAACTCAAGATGACCAGAGAGCAGCTATAGCTCTAAGTTTAGTGGAACCTCTACCTCTTTCTGGGGAAAAGTGTCCATCTCCTGGGAACCACTCCTATAGTCCAGCAGAGCCCAAAGTTTCAGGATGTGAAGTACACACTCACCAAGTGGGTCACCGTTAGTGGGACTAGTGGTGAGAGGGATCATTCCCACTTTCACTCCTGGTTCCTGTACCCACGTATGCTACCTATTGGTCATAGGAACCAAAGAGTGACTAAGTTCTAAGTATATACCAGATCTTGAAGGTCAGAGCGCGAATTCCACTGGATATCATTCTAAACTCGTGTGGCAGCAGCAGCACCTTTAAGTGGCTGTATTACTTTGCTAGGGCTGCCATAAGAAAATATCACAGACTGGGGGACTTAAACAACAGAAATTTCTCTCTCACAGCTCTGGAGGCTGCAAGTCCAAAATCAAGATGTCGGCAGATTTGGTTTCTTCCGAGGCCTCTCTCCTTGGCCTGCAGGTGGCCACCTTCTTGCTGTGTCCTTACATGGTTGTCTCTGGGTCTGTGTGTGTTGTCTGTGTCCTAATCTCCTCTTCCTATACGGATACTAGTCATATTGGATTAGGGCTCACCCATATGACCTCATTTTACCTTAATCACTTCTTTAAAGGCTCTGTCTCCAAATACAGTCACATTCTGAGGTACTGGGGGTTAGGGCTTCAACATATGAATTTTGTGGGGACACAATTCAGACCATAACAGAGGCCATTCCAACAATTCTATCTTGGTGGCAGTTTCTGGGTGATGTGACTATGATAGTACCACTGTCACACCTTCTTTGCCATAAGGAGAATCCCTTGGTGCAGGAAGGTGTTATGTAACATCCCATGAAGATCCTGGCACTCTGTGAAAATTGGACAGTGCTGGCCAAGACACCACAGGTAAGGAAGGCATGCATGGAATATGTACCAATCCCAGTAAGGATGAGTTACCACCCTCTCCAAGTTAAAAGTGTCCAAAGTAATCAACCTGACACTGTATGTTTGGTTGGTCTCTTTGGAGGTTGGGGTTGGTACCATAGTGAGGGCTCAGTGTTGATCTCTGCTGCCGACAGGTTAGACGTTCAGCAGTGTCAGCAGCTAGATTAGCCCTGGGGAGAGGGAGCCTATGTGGTTGGCCCTATGCAGAGACCATATTTCTGCTACTAAAGATACTCCATTCCTAAGTCCACTGCACAATCACTAGGATGATCAAGTGGAGAGACACGCCACCTCCCTCTGGACAAGTCATCCAATCCCTGGAGTGTTCAGGTCTCCTCTGCAGGGGATGCTTTCTTGTGATCTTTGATGTGAGAAACAAAAATCTGCCCATTTTGTACCTACTCTCAAGAGTCGATCCAAATGTCTCCTTCCTAGACTTCCTTGTCCTGTCTTCCAATTTGATTTCTTCCAGGCCCTTGAGCAACCAGCTAAACCATTTGAAATTGCCCCAAACACCATGTTGTCCTTGTCTCGAGCCACTTCTCCTTTTACATGAAGCTGATGACCACGTATATTGTTTAAATTCTGCCTACCAGGAGTATTTCTCTTCACCGTGGCCTTTTAGCGCCGCCCCCATGAGGGGGTGTGATGCAGCAGAAATCTGTTTCTGCCAACTTACTGCATCCACAGATCCGTGGCCCAGGCTCACATTCCTGCCTTCTTCATCAACATAATGTGAATCAAAGGAGCAAGATGCAAAAGGGTTCATATTGTAGACTTCCATTTAACTCTAGTATAACAACAGGCTAAACCAATCTATGCTGATAGAAGTAAAGATCATGGCTACATTTGTGGGGAATCTTAGGTAATGACTACAGCTATGGACTGAAGGTTTGTCCACCCAAAATTCATGTGTTGAAACCAAACCCCCATATGATGAAATTAGGAGGTGATGAGGTCATGAGGGTGGCACCCTCATGAATGGGATTAGTGCCCTTGTAAAAGGGACCCCAGAGAGCTAGCTCCTCCCTTCCACCATGTGAGGACACAGAGAGAAGGTGCCATTTATAATCAGAACACGGGTCCTCCCCAGACACCAAATCTGCTGGCACCTTCCTTGGTCTTCCCAGCCTCCAGAACTGTGAGGAAAAAATGTTTGTTGTTTCAGCCACCCAGTTTACGGTATTTTTGTTATAGCAGCCTGAGTATACAAAGACAACTGCAGAAGAGCATGAAGGCTTCTGGGGTGTCAGTAACGTTCTGTTGCTTGATTTGAGCACTATTTACACAGGTGAGGTCACTTTGTGAAAGTCATCGAACACCATACTTACAATTTATGCATTTTGCTATATGATTGTGAAACTTCAACAAATTTTGTAAAAGCAAACAAAAAAATAACAACAGAGTTCCGTAAACTTATTGGATACAAAATGAACAAATCAAAATCAATTTTAATTTCATTATGAGGCACAACAGTAAGAAAATTAAACGTTGAAAAGACAAATTCAATAGCCTCAAAAAAAGGCAAATAATTAGAAATAATCTAATAAAAGATATGTAAGACCTCTAAGAGGGAAATTACACTTTATTGAGTGACATTACAGAAGATTTACTAAATCAAGAGATATGACTTGTTTGTGGACTTAGAGATGCAATATTATAAAGTTGTAGATTGTGTACAGATTTAATTAAAGTTTAATTAAAACCTCAACAGTTTTTTGGGGGGGTAGGTGGACTGGGGAGAACTTGACAAGTTTATTTTGTACAAAGAGCCGGGAATTGCCAAGACATTCTCGAAGAAGAACAAAGTAGGGAAAATATCTCCACCATCTATCAAGACTATTAACTACAATAAGTAAGACGGTGTGGAATTGGCACAAGCCTGGGAAAGAATTGAGATCCCAGTCACAGACTCACACTTGACACCAGGTGGACGCTTGATTTGTGACAAAGGTGGTACTAGAACAAAAGGGAGTATGAGGTAATAGAAAATGTATAAATTGGTCTCTGTCCCCAGTTCCTGGCACAGAGCTCCTGAAACCTTTGTAATTTCCTAAGTGATAAGAGTGCTCGGAGCATCTTTTGTTCTATTGTGGTGACTCTGGGTGGGCTCCTGGAAGGCTCCTGGATGAGGGCTGGTCAGCAGAAAGACCAAGCCACGATTAGAAGCTTAGAATTTTCAGCTTCATCCCCTATCCTCCAGAGAGGGGAGAGGGGCTGGAAATGGAGTTAATAACTGATCATGCCTATGTGAAGAAGCCTCTATAAAATCCCAATAGTAGGGGGTTCTGAAAGCTTCCGGGTTGGTGAGCACGTGGAGATGCGAGGAGAGTGGTGCACCAGAGAGCATGGAAGCTTCACGCCCTTTCCCCATACTTTGCCCTATGCATCTCTTCCCTCTGGCTGATCCTGAGTTATACTCTTTTATAACAGATCAGTAATCTAGTAAGCAAAATGTTTCTCTGAGTTCCATGAGCTGCTCAAGCAAATTAGTTGAACCCAAGGAGGGGGTTGTGGGAACCTCTGATTTATAGCCGGTAGATGAGAAGCACAGGTAACAACCTGGACTTGCGACTAGAGTCTGAAGTGGGGGAAGGGGCTGTCTTGTAGAACTGAACCCTTAACCTGTGGATTCTGAGGCTGTTTCCAGGTAAATAGTGTCAGAATTGAGTAGAATTGTAGGACACCCAGCTGCTAACCATGAATTGCTTGTTGCTGATGTGGGGAAACCACTCCAACCTCATGTTGGAAATTGAGTCTCAGAACACTAAAAGAAGGGAGAAGGACAGTCTTTTGAATAATTGATGCTGTGACAATTAGATATCCATAAAAAAAAAGAAACTGGGGTTTTACTTTATACTCTATACAAAATATGATAGGCAAACTATAAAGTTGTTAAATAAAAAAATAAAAATAGTAGGGGCCGGCCCCATGGCATAGTGGTGAAGTGTGCACGCTCTGCTGCTGGAGGCCCGGGTTCAGACCCCAGGTGCGCACCGATGCACCGCTTGTCACGCCATGCTGTGGCGGCGTCCCACATAAAGTGGAGGAAGATCAACACAGACGTTAGCCCAGGGCCAGTCTTCCTCAGCAAAAAGAGGAGGATTGGCATGGATGTTAGCTCAGGGCTGATCTTCCTCACAAAAATAAATAAATAAATAAATAAATAAATAAATAAATAAATAAATAAATAAATAAATAAAAATAAAAATAGTATAGGAGGTTACCTTTATAACCTCAGAGTAGGGAAATGTTTTCTTAACAAAGCACCTCTAACCATAAAAGAAAAAATTGATAAAGTTCACCATATTAAATTAACATCTGTTCACAGTATAAAGAGAATACAAAGATAAGGCAAAAGATGGAGATGATATTTGCAACAAATATAGCTGACAAAGGAGTCTTATCCATAATAGATAAACACCTCCTACAATTCAATAAGAAAAAGCAGATGACCCATTAGAAAAATGGGGCAAACACTTGAACAGGCGTCTCGTAAAGGACGAAATCCCAATTGCCAATAAATATTGTAAAAGATTCCCAAACTCAGTATTAATTAAGAAGATGCAAAATTAAAACCACAATGAGATGCCACTGTACTCTCCCCGGGTCATCAAAAATTCAAAACACCAAGTGTTGGAAAGGATGTGGACCAATGGGAACCCTCATACACTGCTGTATGAATGTGAACATATACACATCTTGTGTAAACAGTTGGGCATTATCTAGTAAAACTGAAGTCCCAACTGTTCCATTCCTGGAAATAAACACTAGGGAATCAGGTATGTTTGTACATCTGAATACATATGCGGGAATGTTTGTAACAGTATTCTTTGCAATTGCTCCAAGTTGGAGATGAACCACAAGTCTGTCTACAGTTGAGTCAATAAATATATTGTATTATACTCATATAACAGAATACTATACAGACCCACATCACAATATAGATAAATCTTAGAAAACATAATGTTGAGGGGGGAAAAGAAAATACAATAGAATACATACAATAAAATTCCATTTATATAATGTTTTAAAACAAGCAGAACTAAACTATATTTTTAGGGTGGTAAAACCATAAAGCAAAGGAAGAAAGTGATTACCAAAGAATTGAGGATACTGGCTTTCTCTGGAGGAGGGAGGAGCTTGTGAACAAGAAGGTCACAGAAGTGACTTCCAGGTTGCTGTTGATAGTTATGTGGATGTTCATTTACATTTAATCACATTAGTACATTTTATTCACTTTCCTGTACGTGTGTTATATATTATCATAAAATAGTTGTGTGTTTTCTTCATAAAAGAAAAAAATAGTAACATAAGAAGAAATTTAAGAGGCATGGTTGATGAATCAAAAAAGTCCAACATTTATCTCAAAGAGTTTCAGAATTAAAGGGCAAAGAAATGGATTGACTATTTAATAAACAGGAAAAACAACATAACATAGCAGCAATTTTGACTAGTCACTTAACCTCTCTATGCCTCAGTTTTTAAAAGTACCGATATCCAAAGATATTATGAGGACTCAACAAATTATATTTATAAAGGACTTAGAACATTGTCAACACTGCATGCCAAATACTATTTTGAACAAAGAACTCTTTAGCTGGACAAAAACTTATTCCAGTTACTATGGCTATCTATCAAATTACACCAAAACTTAGTGGTGTAATACAACCATTTATCTTGCACAGGAATTTGGGTCAGGTGTTCGGACAGGGCAAAGCCAGGATGGCTTCCTTTGTTCCCCAGGGTCTGTGACCTCTGGAAGATGCACAAGCTGGGAGCTGGAATCTTCTGAAGGCTTGTCCACGCGCATGGCTAGAGATTGATGCTGGCTGTAAGCTGGGGGCCTCAGTTCCTCTCCACTTGAGCCTCTCCAAATAGTCTCCCCACATGGACTAGTTTGGACTTCCTCACAACACAGTGTTTGGGTTCTCAGGATCAAGTTGAGAGAGAGAGAGAAATTCACATGGTATCACTACTTCTGCCACATTTTATTTGTCAAAACACTTCCAAAATCCTGATCAGAGGAGGGAAAATAGACTCTGCTTCTTATTGGCAGTGGAAAGCTTCCAAAAGAGCATGTGGGCCTAGAAGTATTGCTGTGGTCATTTTTGGGAACACACAATCTGCCACATAATCCACCAACTAAGAGGATAAAATAGAGACATTTGAGGACGTGCAAGAATTTGGAAAGTTACCACAAGTAGATGTTTCCTGAAACATCATTCCAAAAAATCATTCATAGCAAAATAAAAGAACTAAAATTAAGGAAAAAGAAGATAGATATTTAAAAACAGAGGGAACAGGAAGTTTAAAAAAAGAAGTAAATATATAGCATGTCTAAATAATTGCTGATACACAATTTTAAAATTAATAATCTGTGACTGAAATTCCAGGTGATTTTAATGTAAGTGTGTTAAAGTTTTCCTCTTGATTTTTTAACACTAATTCTAGATACCAATAGAAAAACAGCATAAAATATATATTAGAATATATGAGAGTAGCTACTAGACAAATACAACAGGATAATAAAACAATAACAACCAAAGAAGCAATGAAAATTCAATCAATCCAAATCAGTATGAAAGGAATAGGGGAATGAAAACAGAACCCATCTTGCCCCACTCTGAGCACTAGTGCACAAGCCATATCAGCTGACAAATAAGACATGAGGGCACCGACAGTGCTCCTGAACTGTGTTTTGAAGCGGTAGTGCTGACAGGAAAGATAATTAGTCAGGAAGATGATTTCTACACCATATAAACTGTCTTCAAGATTCACAAGAATCACATTTGGAAGGTGCCCTGGCTGGCAGTGAAATAGGCTGCCTACTGCCATCAACATCGGCATTTTGTTTATTGTTATTTGGATTTTAAGGAGAAACACTATCCGTGAAAACTGGATTACATCTACATGTAAGGGAAAAAAATACTGCCAATCTTCAGATATTATTATGAGAACTAAATCAAATAATATTTTTTAAAGACTTGGAATGTATAAGGAACAAAAATGATTAGCAGACATTTGGTCTTGTCCAAAACGTCCATAGAACATTTGGTCCACACCAAAAAATCCTTGACATCTGGTCATCTTTTGTCCTGTCCAAAACGTTCATGGAGACATTTGGTGCATGCCAAAAGGTCCTTGATATTTGTAGGACCATTTGATCCTGTCCAAAATATCTGTCAGCTATTTGGTCCACACCAAAATGTCCTTGATATCTGATTATATTTGTCCTGTCCAAAACGTCCATGGAGACTTGGAGTCCACACCAAAAGAACCTTGATATTTGGGCCTGTCCAAAATCATTTGGCATGGACCAAATGTGCTCATGGACATTTTAGACAGGACCAAATGTCCAGAACCTTTTGGTGTAGATCAAATGTCTAATGGATCAAATGTCTTATGGAAGTTTTGGACAGGACCAAATGTCCTGCAAGGAACAAAAATGATTGGAAGTGTAATCATCATAATTTTAGTAGCCAGTCTTGCAATCTCTGAATTATAAGATTACAGAAGTTTTTCTTTTTGCCTAGTCTTTAATTCATGTAAAAAAACATGTTGTCCTTAGAGAAGGAGCATAATAAAAGTGCATAAACAGCAGGGAAGAAATGAGATAAAGTCATGGTGAAACTAGCTCAGATACTAGAGCACTAATAACTTTAACAATACTTAACCTAAAACACCTTACCTGCCTCCTGGGCCTCATGTTTATGGTTTAATAAGAAAAAGTACTGTTTAGGGAGGTTTCTTTTTTCTAAAGCAGTCTAACTTTCTTTTTTAGGTTAGATTGTTTACAATCAATTTACTTTATTTCTTAAAGAGCCCAGAAGACTGCCTCCTGGAATTTTAGCTATAGAAATAACTGCAGCTGGATAGTATGATAAAATACTTGCTTTGAAAGCACCTGGAGAGTAAACCCTGTTGATTATTATGAGAAAATGTCCTATTTGATATGTATCCCAGAGAAAGCCAGGAGGCCGTTGTATTGCATTCTTCCGGAGAATGGCATACGTTGAATTCCATATAAAGAAAGAAAGAAAATTTGGCTATGAGTTGATATACTTTTAGCATTTCCTTTTGAGGAATATGTGCAGTTCTCTATGAACCTTCAATCCATCCACCTAGTCTTTTCTCCCTACTCCCTTGTGTAAACCATTCTAGGCTTTCTGGAGACCCTCTAACCTGTCGGCATGCCACTGGGTCTTGTTAGACTGTCTTTCCGTTCCGAATTCTCTCCCAGGCCAGCTTATTCTTCAAGGACTAGATCAAGGCTGACCTCCTAGATGAGCTTTTCCTGACCACTCAGGCTCACAATAATCTCTTTTCTAACGTTAACACTTCTTAACAAGAGCACTCATCTGGAAATTTTATTAGTTTCCTAGAGCCGCTGTAACAAATAGCACAGATTGGATGGCTTAAACAACAGACATTTATTTTCTCACAGTTCTGGAGGCTGGAAGTCCGAGATCAATGTGCCAGCAGGATTGATTTCGTTCTGAGGCCTCTCTCCTTGGCTTGCAGATGGCCACTATCTCTCTGTGTCCCCACATGGTCTTGCCTGCCTGTGTGTCTGTGTTTTAATCTCCTCTTCTTAAGGACACCAATAATATTGGATTAGGACCCACCTAACAACCCCATTTTAACTTAATTACGTCTTTAAAGGCCCTATCTCCAAACGCAGGCACATTCTGAGGTGCTGGGGATGAGGACTTCAACAAATTGAATTGGGGGGGAGGCGGGGTACACAATTCTGCCCGTAACACCTCTCATTCACAACACCATGCTTTGACATTTCACCTTTCTCTTTTGTATGGTTCCTAAATGTTTATTTCCTGCATGATCCTTATAAAGATGAAAAGCTTCCAGGGTTGGGAGCACACATTATGTTTCTTTTTATTCCTGGCAGCACAAAGCAGTAAAAAGTGAACATCAATGTTTTCTGAAGGAATAGTCAGAGTCACTTCTAGCTCCAAATTACTCCCTTAAACCATTGTCATCTCTGGTGATACCCTCTTCTTCTATATTGATGCTGACTCTATAGGTTAGAAATCAGCGAGTGGTGAAGGGGATGGCTGCTAGAGCTTTATCTGAAGGAAGGTAGAATTAAAGAGGAGGATGCACTAATACAGTAATGGTGTACACGTATAGAATGGCTGTATGTTATTTGGTAGTGAAATAAGACTCATCCTTAATTACTTTCTCAATTTATTTTATACTATCACGTTCCAAAAAGTAGCTAAAGAAACTAACAAAAAACAGCCATGTTGATATCTTAAAATGGAATTCCAAGATCTAGAAGTTTTTTTTAAGATAAAGCTTCAAATTTTTATTTTTTGTTGTTGTTCTATGGATTTTTAATGTCTATTAGAAACTGAGGCCAGGAGGCTTTAAGCAAAATCTTAACAATATTTTGTTACTTAGATAGTAGGGTTTGGGTGATGGGAGAGCGAAGACAATTAGTAGGTGAGAGGCCAAGACAATTTTGATAGTAGGTCTTCTTACCACTGCCCTTTGCCCCATCTTTCCATCTGACAAATTCCTCTTCATTCTTCAGTAATACTCAACCTTTAGTTCAAACCTCTATTAGTTGTAGTTTATTTAAAACCCTGCTGCCGCTACTAGGCTATGAGATTCTGAGGATAAGAGCAGAGTCTTATTCATGGTCAAATGAACATAGTGGAAGGATTGGACGTTGAAAGGGCTCAATGGATTAGTAAAATAATGAATGATTGATTGAACTAACTGTAACCTACATTCTTGAGCAGAGTAACTCTACTTAATCAATTACTTAGTTAACATTTAAAATTTAGAACCCTATCCTTTTTTAGCTACTTGGTTATGATATTTATAGAATAATCTTACTCAGATTGAAGCCCTATCCCATTAAATAATACATCTTTCTTTTGACTTCATATTATATTTACTACTTACACCAATAAATATTTGATCAATTGTCCAAAAAAGGATCAGTGTCTTTATTAGCCACCTTGTCACCTTGGGGTCATTCTCCCATAGTGCATAAAAGAATGCCTTCCTGACTATCCCATGGATTTCAGAGATTGTTCTAGGCTCTGCTTTTTCTGCAGAATAGTAGAATTAGTGCAGGGACTCAGGAGTCTAACTTCTTGGTTTTAATCCCTGCTCCATCACTTACTAGCTGTGCAACCCCAGATAAGTTACTTAAACTTTCTGGGTCTCAACTTCCCCGTGTATAAAATGAGGATAAAAATAGTACCAACCTCATAGGGTTGCTGTGAGAATTAAATAACAGTAGATGGTCAGAGCCACCACTTTATTTATAAAGTGCTTATTAAAAATGCCTGGTACTCAGCATATAGTATCTATTATCTTGATTGATTGCCTATTTTGTCATTGACTTTTCACTTTGGATGATAATCTCTCTGCACCCAAGTCCTAAGGCTTCAGGCATCAGTTGCTCCTCATTCCATGCCCAAGGGAAGCCCTACCCACTTTCTTCCCCAGGATCAGCTCCTGAGACCACAACTGAGGTCAGACCTCCACCCCACAGGTTCTGAAGTCCTCATTCACTATCTTTGTTTCTAGTCCTGCTCCCTTTCCTTCTTGTTTCCAGGGTCGACTTTTATATAGCCAGGGAAGCCTGCCAGGACACTAGAGGAGGGATGAGGGATGGGAGACAGAAACAGGAGCACAGAAGTTTCCTCAGTATCCAGGGAATTACCAGTGGTCTCTTTAAGCCATTATGCTTGATTTTGATTCTCCAGCATGGAGTCTTTAAGCATTTCTTGACACTTCCATACATACTACCACGAGCCTCCTCTCCGGATGATTTTAAGGTGGGGACAGAGTCACCATTTTATCTCAAAGAGTATTTATCCTTTTTTTTTTTTTGTGAGGAGATCAGCCCTGTGCTAACATCTGCCAATCCTCCTCTTTTTTTTGCTGAGGAAGACTGGCCCTGGGCTAACATCCCTGCCCATCTTCCTCCACTTTATATGGGACGCCGCCACAGCATGGCTTGCCAAGCAGTGCATTGGTGCGCGCCCAGGAGACGAACCGGCGAACCCCGGGCCACCGCAGCAGAGCGCGCGCACTTAACTGCCTGTGCCACCAGGCT
This sequence comes from Diceros bicornis minor, assembly GCF_020826845.1. Classification (NCBI taxonomy): domain Eukaryota; kingdom Metazoa; phylum Chordata; class Mammalia; order Perissodactyla; family Rhinocerotidae; genus Diceros; species Diceros bicornis. The sequence continues at coordinate 17,916,851 of NC_080768.1, forward strand.
GGCCCCCTATTTATCCTTTTTTTACAAAAGGAGTTTCAGACTCTGAGATTTTGGAAGAGCTAAACAATGATGATTAAATAAATAATGTCCTATTTAATTAAAATAATGACCTATTTTTTAGGATCAAATTATCATACAACATAAGTTCAGTTAGATTAAAAAATTTAAAAAGGAAATATTTTCTCTACATAGAAAAATTGATATAACATTTCCTAGCAGAAAAAAAATGCTTAAATATTTTTAGTCCAGCGGAAAGAAAAACGTTATTCAAAAGTTAAAACAATAATAACGCTCCTTTACATTTGAACTCTTTATAGTTTCAAAATGCTTTTTCATATATTCTCTGCATTAACACTGAACAATCCTTATGTAGACAAGGCAGCCGTTATTCTTGATATTTTGCAGATGAGACAGGTCAAGTTTAAGTTCACATAGAATTATAGCCCAGGCCCTCTGACCCCTGATTCAGTGCTTTTTCCAATAACCCTTGTTGCAAGTGATGGAAAAAAATGGAGTAAGATAAATAATAATCTCAATAAAGTCATCACTCCCTCCAAACATGAGAATTTAAGAACTCAATGTATAAGTACCCTAATGGTTCACACAAAATAGGAACTCTTCAGAAGTCCTTGAAAGAAACATCTTCTGTCGGAGATTTTTCTCCCAAAACCTTGAACATACATGGGCTTTCTTGTGATAATCATTTCATCAGAAGCACCCACCCTACTCCAAAATTGTCAGTGGAAATTATAAGATCATTAAGGAATGTTGCGAATATTATCAGTGGTTGCTAAGGTTACAAAGTAAGAAATTCTAATGGGCAGCTCTGTGCTTCAGAAGGACTCTTTTCTATTAAGATTCATTATCTCAATCTAGCCTTTTCAGATTATAAAAGAATTTAAAAACTATATGTGCTCATATTGATGGAATGAAAACAGACGAATAAGCTAATAAGAGTGCAAGACGAGAAAATTTTTCCTAAGAATTATTGGTAATAAATATGTTTAAAAGCATCTCACTTTTAAGCTAGGAAATGCAAAAATGTGTCATCTGGTTTAGAAAAAGAAAACTTTACCCTTTAAAAACTTTTTCTTTTTTTTTTTTTTTCTTTTGTGAGGAAGATCAGCCCTGAGCTAACATCCATGCCAATCCTCCTCTTTTTTTTTCACCGAGGAAGACTGGCCCTGAGCTAACATCCGTGCCCATCTTCCTCCACTTTTATATGGGACGCCGCCACAGCATGGCCTGACAAGCGGTGCGTTGGTGTGTGCCCAGGATCTGAACCCTGGCCTCCAGCAGCAGAGCACGTGCACTTAACTGATACGCCACGGGGCCGGCCCCAACTTTTTCATTTTTGCAGAACCTTTCTGGATATTTTCAGAGGTGTATATATTTGGACCTTTTATATCATTTCATGTTTTTAAGCTGACTTTAAAAACTAAACGTGATAATTATGTTGAATTTAAAACCACAAATTTAGCAAAATCTTAAGAAATATGAGTTACTTATAACCAACCTGAGCTTGATGTTAAAGCTATAGAAGCAGATAAGACATTCTCTCTCCCTTCCTGGAGTTTACAGGAGTTTAGAAAGTGGACAGAAATAGAATAAGAAATTGTTATTATAATTACAATTTTGTTAACAATATGAAGTATTTAAGCTAGTACGGAAATCCAGGAAGATTTCAGAAGGAGTAATGTCTACTCTGAGAGAGGCTCCAAGCAGGAGTGATCTGATGACCTTTTGGAGAATGATGGCTTTATTGTGATTATTACTTATTTTAGCCTTTTATTTTCTTTCAGTTGCAACAAGGTTTATTGGAAAGAGCAGTGTGAGCAGAGCGACCAGTTAGGAGAGGGCATGAGATAATGGAATTCTTTAAAATTGGGATTAAGGAAACAAGTATTTTACCTCCTTCAGATCATATACTTAAGCCTGTATAAACTTCAACTTAGAAATACTAAGTTCTTTTTAAATATTGACATAGCTCCATTTCAGAGAGCACTTTTGTTGTTTATTAGAATTATTCCTCTCTTCATAAATTCTTAGAAATCAGTACAATCTGTAAACAACTTTGATAGAAATGGGAGAGGGTGCTTTAGATACCATATTTTTAGTTACCATATTTTTAAAAATCAACGATATAGAAATCTATACCATTCCCCTCCTGGTCTATAATTTGTCTGGTAACATTGGCATTTCTAGGAAGGAATTGGATTTTTTTTTTCTCCCAAGAAAAACATTTTTAAATTTTTTTAATGTTTTATTTTTTATTGTGGTAAAATATATATAACATAAAATTTGCCATCTTAACCATTTTTAAGTGTACAATTCTGAGTGTTAAGTACCTTCACATAGTTGAGCAACTGGTCTCCAGAACTCTTTACATCTTGCAAAACTGAAACTCTGTATCCATTAAACAACTCCCCACTCTCCTCCCCCCAGCCCCTGGCAACCACCATTCTGCTTTCTGTCTTTATAAATTTAACTACCCTAGGTACATCATATAAATGAAATCACACAGTACTTGTATTTTTGTGACTGGTTTATTTCACCTAGTTAATGCCCTCAAATTTCATCCATGTTGTAACATGAGTCACAATTTCCTTCCTTTTTAAGGCTAAATAATATTCCATTATATGTATATACCACATTTTGTTTATCCATTCAACCGTCTGTGGACATTTGTGTTGCTTCCACCTTTTAGCTATTGTGAATAATGCTGCTATGAACATGGGTGTATAGAAATGTCTTTTTGAGACTCTGCTTCCAATTCTTTTGGGTACATACCCACAAGTGGAATTTCTGAATCATGTGGTAGTTCTATTTTTAATTTTTTTTTTTTTGTAGGAGATTTGCCCTAACCTAACATATGTTGCGCGTCATCCTCCTTTTTTTTTTTTTCCTTCCTTCTCCTCCCCTCAAAGCCCAAGTACATAGTTGTGCATAGTTGTAGGCTCTTCTGGTTCTTCTATGTGAGCTGCCACAGCATGACTACTGACAGATGAGTGGTGTGGTTCCACGCCTGGGAACTGAACCCAGGCCGCCAAAGCAGAGCACGCAGAACGTTAACCACTAGGCCATCAGGGCTGGCTCTATTTTCAATTTTTTGAGGAACCACCATAACAGTTTTCCATAGTGGCTGCACCATTTTACATTGCTGTTCAAGGAAAAATTAAATTTCTAGAGAAAACTATCAGTTAAATTATACTTGTAAAATGCATATGTATGTACATATTGTATTATCGTATTATTTTTTTAAATAATTCTCTTCCTATAGTCTCTAAATTATTCTAGAGGAATAATCAAATTATATAAAATATATTTAAGCAATCATATCTTCAGGGGCATTCTCATTGAAGCAAATCCTTTTTCCAAAAAAAGAATAATGGAGTTCACTGATTCTGAGAATGCTAAGATTCTCAGGCAGATGAATGGGTCAGCAAACAGCACTTCTGTGCTACTCTGGGGAATTATATGTGTTGGAGATTGGGTTCCCTAAGACATGGAGTTTAATGTGCAGGAAATCTTACAGAAGTATGCTTAGGATCAACACCTATGGGTGAGTGAAAGAAGCAAGATTGTGCATTGAATTAAATTGCAATGAAAACACAGCAAACACCTTAGTCAACCCCACAGGGAGCTCGGGATCTGGGATGGACCTTCACAATTTTCTCATATTGGGCCAAAGGGGGCCAGGCCTCTGTACCCCAGCAGTCATAGGACATGGGTTGCTCTTCAACCCATGCACCCAAAGCATGATTATGGGTGAGGCAGCTCTCCTTAGTCTGTGGCATGAACCAGACAGGGACTCAGCTGAGAACTGTCCGCTGCTACACTCCATTCTCATGATGGAAAGCTGCCTGGCCCACCTGACCTATGACTCAGTCTCAGCTCCTGATGAGCACTTCTGGGTGCATTACCACTTGATGGTCCGTGGTCAAGCGCTCCATCTCTATCAGGGCCCAGTAACCTGACGGGAGCTCTGTTGCAAATAGTATACAGTTCCATACTGCAGATAGCATGAATATGCTCCAGACCCTGGGGGTCTCCATTGTGATTATTCTTTTGGGGCTTGCCATAAACTCCACACTCACAGCTTTTTTTTTTTTTTAACTAGAGGTACTTCTACTTTCATGCTGTCTGCCAGGTTCTATGAGCCTAGCAGCAGAATCTCTTGTACTGGAGCCTGGACCTGCTGGAGAGCCCTTTTCTGCTCTGGAAACCACACAAAGCTGGCAGGTTTTTTGTTTTGTTTTGTTTTTTATCAACCAGTGTATGGGTGAGAGCAGTATTTCCTAGTATAAAGAAAGTGGTGAGAGTTGCAAGGTGTAATGTGTCCTATATTACTGAGAGGCTGTCCCAACATGTCTCAGACCACTGGACTGCTAAAATCTTCACTCACCTTGTATACTCCAGAATACTCACCTTGTATTCTGGAGTGCATGTGTATTGCCAAATAATCCAATGTGCTTGCTACATTTTGCTTATCTGGTCCAATTAACATAATGTCATCAGTATAGTAGATTGATATAGTAGATCCATGTGATGCTCTGCAGGAGGTCCAAATGATCCCAATCCCTTTAGATTGTATTATGGGTGGGGGTAGGGGGTAGGTGGGGATAAGCCCTGATGCAAGACCATAAATGTCTCAAGCTAATGACACTGTTTCTGCTCCTTCTGTATGGGAGGACTGGGCAAGATTGCACTGATGAGACTAGTGGTTGCTTTCCAGGTGCCTGAGGCTGTGTCACTCTGTTCCAGCATCAGCACGGCTGTTGCAATGGGCTCCTACTTGGTAGAGCTCTCAGTAGTCCACTGTCACCTTCTAGGACCTGTCTGGCTTTTTTCAAGGCCTGGCTGGTGAATATAACATAGCCCTGACTGCGATACGTGCTGCATTCCTGGCGCTAACCTCTGCTATTTCCTCCAGGAGGTGATATTGTTTTGATTTACTATTTTGGCTGAGGGGAGGGGCACAGTTTCAGATCCTTCCACTTGTCTTTCCCCACTATAATAGCTCTTACCACTGGCCAAGAGACCAATGTTGGGTTTCTATCAATTACAGAGTATGTCCATTCCAGGTATATATGCAGAGACAGTAGAAATGACCACTTGGCCCCCATACACCTTCACTCTAAGAGGGAAGCTCTGATGACACCCTGGTGACAGGTATAAATGTCAACTAGGACCCTGTGTCCAGTTCTCCAAATGTTTGGATATTTCCTTTTCCCCAGTGCACTACTGATCAAGTAAATAATGCTAGGTCCCTCTGGAGAAAGACTGGCCAAATCATTACCATATGTACTTGCTGTGCTGTTTCAAGTTCATTCCTCCTGGGAACCCAGGCTCTCCTTTAGTCAGGTGTGGAAACTGAGCAGAGGATCATGACTTTTTATTGAGTCAGCTCTTAATCACTCATCTTTAATTTCTTTTGATGTATAGATTGGCTGATACCTTTGCTGACTGCTGCTGTGTTCTTATTAATTACGACCATAGCCTCTGTGGTTCAAGCAGAAGGCTGCTATTCCAGCTTTGCCATGCATTACAATGATTGTGCCCACCTTGCTTCTGATGGTTAGCTGCTGCCACCTGGGCGCTATTATTTTGACATCCTGTTACTCCCATTGCTATCACAGAGTCCAGTTCTGTATTGGCATTTCCTACCACTGGCCAAGCCCACAGAGCTGGATGCCTACACTGAGCTTCTCAGAGATGCCCTTCTCACCAGCGAATTTCTTATACCTTTAGTATATGAAGCTTCCTTCAGGCACTCTTGTGGAGCATAGTTATCTGGTTGGTTTTCTGCCCAGTAATGTATCCACTCTAGCATACACACATTCTGAATCTTTTCATACCTTCTTGCAGCAGTTGCAAAGGAAATTTGAGCTTTCCATCTCACATTTAGTTGGGCTATCACTTTCTTCAAGCTTCCAAGAGCCGTCCTACCAACCAGTTAGCATCATCTCCTTGGTCCTTACCAGAGTGTTCAATGTTCACCTACGAGAACAGGAGAATGTTCTCATATTGATAAACTCTCCTTTTTACAACTTCACGTTTCACTCTCCGTGAACCAGCAACCTCAGGACCCAGCCCAGATGAACTCACCGGCTCTTGCCCACACATGCTGGCTAGGTGCTACAGTTTCTTTGGGATATAGTCTCTTTCCTCTCGTACTATTCCTAGCCCTTTGTTAGCCTACTTATGGTGTGTTTTAACTCTAATTATGGGTCAGGTGGACAGGAGGGAAGATAGGATAAATCCAGAGTGGGGCATTTGTTGTCTTGCAAGGCAGAGGCCTCTGCATTGCCTTCAAGCAACAGGGGAACAACAGGCTTTAACAAGAAGAGTGGACCACTTCTTCATACCTAGAGGGTTTGGGGGAATCTGGGTGTGATAGGCAGCTTCTAAAATGGCTTCCAATGATCCCACCCCCTGGTATTCATGTCCTTGTCTAATCACCTACCTTGAGTATCAGCTGGACACAGTGACTTACTTCTGATAAAAAGAAGGCAGCAAAAGTGATGGGATGTCACATTGGAGACTAGATTATAGAAGACAGTGACTTCCTTCTGGTGCACCCACTCCCTCTCGGGTTCTGTTCGCTTGCTCGCTCTCTAGTGACCTACTCTATGAAAAAGGCATGTGTTAGAACTAGGAACTGAAGCAGCCTTCAGACAGAGATAATGACAAACTGAGGCCCTCTGTTCAAACAGCCCACAGAAAGTGAATTCTGTCAACAACCATGAATGAGCTTGGAAGTGGATGTTTTCCCCCGTCCATCCTTGAGATGACTGCATACTCAGCTGACACCTAATTGCCCTGTGTGAGAGACTTGAACCCAAAGACCCAGGTTTGACCAGACCAGCCATAGAACAGAATTACTAACCCACGGAAACTGTGAGTTAATGTGTTGTTGCTATAAGCATGTAAGTTTAGGGGTAGTGTGTTACATAGCAATAAGTAACTGAGATATTGGGGATTCAAGATTTTTAAGTGCACTAACCTAGACATCCCCATCCAATTTTCCGTGTACCACTCCTTCTGAGTCAGAGTCCTGACCCTGGCGTAGCAGAGCTCTTGAAGCTGAGAATCTTACCTCCTCCGAAGCTCTATACTTTCATAATTAATTCCTGAACCTGATCCTACACTTTTTTCTGCCTTCCAGCTGAAAGAGGTGACAGTCTTGCTATTCTGCTAAGCGGGACCTCTGGTTTTACCTTTTTAATTGGTATTTAACCTTTTATTGTCTTTCTTCAAATTACTGATTGCTCCCACAACAGTGATCCAATTCTGTATTCCTTATATTACTATTTCCCCATATTTCTTAAACACCTGACACATTGCATCCTCCAGTGCATTCCCTTCCATCAGTAACCCCTTCACATGCACAGTAGGGAGCAACTGCAAAGACTCTGAAGCCCCAAGAAAGCTATGCCTCTAACACCAATTTTAGCTGTGGCTGTTACAGTTAATGAACAAGGAAGAACTTCCCAAAAGAAAACAGCCATCTGTATGCCTTATATCTAAAGAATAGTGTAAGACCTATAAAAATTGCTTAGAATGAGCAACTGACAATTTTCAGAGATTTTATTTTAGTTTCATTTTCCATGCAGGGGTTTTATTCACATGTGTATCTATATTTACTTTTGATCCTTGGTTGAAGTTGCTGCTAGTTCTACATTTGAGGGTGGCTTTTTGTACCCAGACTAAGATCTCTATGCAGGGCTCAGCCCCTGGGGACACGGTTTATGTCCTGCAGAGAAGAGCCGCCTCAAAGGTCCCTAGCTTGCCCATAAGTTTAACGAGACTGGATTATTGTGTGAATGTGAAGCATTTTCTGATAAAACTGGTATATCTGTACCTACTTCTGTAGAGGGTAAAAAGAGTGCCAAGTCTGTGAAACTTAAATTTGCAGTTCCTATTAAGATTAGTTATGGGAACTGATAAGCACATATATAAATCTAACAAGGGAACTCAAAAAACTCTTGAAAAAAAATAAAATCGAACTTCTGTTGTTTAAATTACCCTGATGTTTTAAGGAAAAAACCCTTCTCACAGAAGCTGACGACCCAAATTGTGATGATTTCACACAAGCAAAGACGTACAGCCACTAGTCACAAAAATACAATAATAAATAATACACTAATAAAGCTGAAACATTTCCAAGTTTCATAAGTAACTAGATAATTATATTTGAATCTAGATTCACCTAATAGTCTTAATTAATATGACTTCTTGAACAATCTTGATATCTTGGGTTGGGTGGAATACAATAACTTTCCCATTAAAATGACAGGAAATATATTTTTTAATTTAACTACTCAAGTAGCAGCAGGGTATTCAGGCACAATTAACAAGTCATTAAGCGAAGAAGAGATGTAATATACTCCCAGGTACGTATTACCCCTTTACAAAATAAACAACTCAAGGTAAATTTGGTTTCCTCTGTAAACTTACTCACCTCCTCACCTCTCCACTCTCATTATTTTAAAGCAAATCCCAGACATCACATCATTTTGCGTGTAAATTCTTCATGATTTGTCTCTAAAAGACAGGGCTTTTTATTTTAACTTAATCAAAATACCATTATCACACCCTTAAAAAAACTAATAATGCCTTAATATTGTGAATATTTAGAAGTTTTTGCATTTTAACTTTGTATTATATAATTTTTTAAAATATAGTTTGTCTCAGATCCATTTGTTACAAGTGGTTGATGTGTTTCTTAAGTCTCTTTTCATCTTTAGCCTCCTCCTACATCTTTTTTTCTTTCGAATACTGTTAGAGAAAGTGGTTTTTTGTCCTATAGATTTTGGTATACTTGGGATTTTGCTAGTTGCCTCCTGTGAGGTTAATATGTGCACCTGTTCCCCGTATTTCTTGATAATTTCTAGTTAAATCAGATTCAGCTTTGAGTTTCTGGAAGGGAAGACTACTTCATAGTTGTGTTGTGTATTTTCATCTAGTTGTCTCTTTTTATGATGTTAGCAGCCACACTGCATTTGAATTATGTGTTAGCATGCCCTTCCTACGACACGGTAAGCCCTTTGGAGAGTAAATACTGTATTCAACACTTTATCCCTACTACCTAGCACAGTTTCTGGAAAATAACAGGTGTTCAATAGTTCCTAAATTTTTAGTGAATTCAGGAGTTCATCTTTCAGTCTCAGCTCCCTCACTAACTCCTTGTAGATCATTGGAATGACGCTTAATTTTTAATTCATCTCATTTTCATCATCTGTGAAATGAGGGGATTGACTTGAATATGGCCTCTAAGGTCCCCTCAATGATTCTATGGTCATGCAAAGGTCAAGAATATAAGCTGTCTTCTGACCCCCTTCCCCCAGAGATTGCTAGTTTTCTGTTTAAAACAAATTTTTTTTTACAGAAACACATTTGTTACGTAGTGCAACCAATTTGTATTTGGAATAGAATACAGCTTGTTGGTTGCATATATCAAGCTGGAGCAAATAATGTTCAATTAAACTCAGTTCCCATCCATGATGGAAAAGAACATATAAATATATGATATATGAACACATATGAATAAACTGAGTAGTTTAAATTCTGCTAAGAAAAATGCCCAAAACAGAAAGACAGGACCATAGTCCACAAACAGGTACATATCTTAGGTAATTATCAAACCACTATCCATCCTTAACCAACTTTCATTTAATTCACAACAAATAAGAGAAAAAACAAACTGACTATCTTGAAAATGACAAGAAATCATACTCATCTTTCTATATATACATATAAAACTTTTATTAGAACAAATATATACAAGCAGAGATCCCATTGAAGTTCATCCTCGGCAGTAACAAGGTACAGATATGGGTAAAAACATACAAATATATTATACCATGGGTTATATTTTTAAAAATGTAAAAATAAATTGTCTTTTGAAAAAACCAGCTTTGTAGGTTTTTATTTAAATTTATATCCAAACTGCAATAAAATAGCTACAAGTATAAAACAATGTCAGAACTCAAGTTAATATCTTATGTTTAACTATTGTGAATTGTCCAAACAAACATTTATTCTCCAGTTCAATGGTGACAGAGTCAATAAAGATGGCAGAGCTCTCTAGGCAACAGGACTCAAGATTTCTGAGAGATCTGTTGAACACATCATGGAAATAGAAGGTAGAATGTACTTTTTTATTCCAAACAAACAAGACTACTTTCTCCACTCTGTTAATAAACCAGATATGCTCCCATCACTCACTGTAAAGGAACAGTTCCATCAGAAATTAGAGCAACAGATTAGCACAAGAAAAGACAGGATCAGACACCTGAAATTTACACAATGTTATAAGCCAATATGACCTCAATAAAATAATTTTTTAAAAAAAGACAGGATCAACATCTAATGTCTAAAAGCAACGATAATCAATTGGTTTTGAAATGGGCATGTTAATCCTAGACCTCCTGTAACAGAACACAGAAATGTGTCCTCATAATAAAGGTACTGTTTCCCAGGGATGTAGAATTATTTCATTATTACTAAAACACAGCACAACATCTAAGTAATCTCTTTACTTTTCAAAGCTGTGGAGGTTAGTCATATTCCCTAAGATCATCAACATTAAAGATGAAACCAAATACTGAAATGAATTATTAAAGAATATTGTTTTGCGTTATCTATAAAAGAACAACTATGTGGTTTAGATATTTACTTGCCCAAATAGCTTATCAATCTAGAACACATTCAGCACTATATCCAAGAATCTACAGCTCTGATTCTTTGTCATTTTTAATTGAACTGATTAGATGACTTAATAAATTAACACAGATCAATTCAAAAACAGCTGGTCAGTGACATCATAAACATGATATTCAGTGACAAAATAATAAGAAGCCAAATGTCTAATAAAGTTGAATAGAGTTTTATAATAATGTAGCTATTGCTTTAAAATACCATAGTTATAGACATCTGAAAAAGAGCTCTGTCATATAGTTAGCACTTAAGTTGAACGTGCAACTTTTAATAGAGTGACATTTACGATCATGACTATAGCTACCCACTGCCAACAGTGTCAACTGAAAACCTTGTGATGGTGGTTGTGGTTGTGGTTGAGGTATTCACTGATTTATTTTCAGCCTTTCGCTGTGTAACAAGTCACTCATCTACTTTCCCCTTTTTGTTCAACTTACTCATTTTAAAACATATCGTTAGTTTCCCTACTAGAAATCTTCAACAAGTGAAGGAAAAACGCAATTACTACCTTTGTGGCACTCACTTTCAATAAAACGAAAGTTTGCATTCTTTCTCCACTTGAATACATTCAGCATTTTTATTTAAAATTACCCCCATCCCTGAACCGTATTCTTCAGTTAACATATAACTCTCTATATGTTCTGTATTTCTCTTAATAAGTAGAATTAGAGACTTGTTCAAAAGGCTGATAGCACATTAGCTCAAGAACTATAGAGGTAACCTCTGAAGAGCATTAAGTTTTCTCAACCACACTGCTTTCCAGACATCTTTCCAAAGGGAAGCAAACATGAAAATGAGTAAGACCTTGAGTAGTGTGCATATCTTGCTGGTAATTCTTTGCTTTTTCAAACAGAGTCTACGTTTATTGGGTTATTGTTGGTCATTAATGGAGAGGGTTTGTATTTAATCCTATCTGCTACATCATTCGAGCTATCTACAAAGAACATCTTGGCTGTACACAGTGAGACTATAATTCTTCTGTACTCCTTCCTGAAATTTTGGTTCAGTAGTCCATATATAACTGCATTGAGGCAGCTGTTGAAATATGCCATATAGTAACTGGCCACAAACAGCCACTCTGGGATCCTGGGTACCACGCTGGCAGGGTCTGAGGCCACAGCGAGACCAATAAAGTTGAGGGGAGCCCAGCAAATGGCAAACAGTACAAAAACCACAAACACGGTGACAAAGTTCCTGAAATCCTGCGGTTTCAGTTTGGGTTTGTTGTCAGGTTTCACCCTCCGTCTGACCTGAAAAACCAGGATCCATATCCTTAGGTAGCAGAAGATGACTATGATCATAGGAACTATGAAATGGAAAACCACCACAGCTATTGTGTATGCTGAACTGACCGACTGTGCGAACGTACAGGAGTAGATTCTTGGGTCATACTGCAGGGTTCCGACACGCAAGTTGGGGATGATTGCCACGAGGGTCAACAGCCATATCAGGAACACGTAGCAGAGGGAATTCTTGTTACTGTACAGCTTGTCGTACTTGAGACTGTGACAGATGTAGCAGTAGCGGTTAACGGCAATTCCTGTGATATTGAATATTGAGCCAATGACACTCAAGCCCATCAGGAAACCACTAATTTGGCAGTGCAGATATCCCAGGCTCCATCCGTTGTTAAATATAGACGTCAGCACTAACGGGTATGGATAAACAGCCACCACCAGGTCTGCAACTGCTAGGCTCACCACAAACATATTTCCTAAAAGAGAAAGATTTAGAAAATTACAGGTTAATACCAGTTGTTCATGGGTTGCATGAGTTTTCTTTCACAGTTATTTTAAAAAGAGCTGTTTCCACAATTCGGATGACCTGACGTCACAGCTACTACCATATTGTAAATGAAGTGGAGGCTATTTTCACCAGGAAGTGAGCCCACTGTCGTCTGTGTCAAATCAATTCTGCTGTTCACAAATTCCCACATCCCCCAAACAAGGCATATTCCATCTTCAAAACTGTTGTCTTTCAACCTGTTTGGCTTCTCTTGTGCTTTAAAAAATCTTGAGTTCAGTTTATTCATATCACATCTTTTGTTCTGGAATCTTCTACATTACCTGAGAAACCTCATGTTACATTATTTCTCAAGCCAGCCATGATGTCCCTAATTTCCAGGCCTTCTATCCCTCTCTAGTTCTTCAACTGTTCTCAAATGGGCCTCTAACTCCTGTTTGGAGAGTAATGGATCCAATGGATCTTTGTCCATCGCATAATAGTTAACAGAAAAAGGGTTCTGTCATCAGCTGAGTCCAAGGTGGCAGCATGTGCAAAGGCCCTTAGCAGTAACTGGTGGGGCCAGTTCAAGGAACAGAGAAAGGTCTGGCAGTTCCTCAGTAAGTTCAACATGGAATGACCACATGACCCAGCAATTCTACTCCCAGGTATATACTCAAAAGAAGTGAAAACAGGTGTTCATCAACCATCTAGGTTAGAATATTGGCTTTACCCCTTACTAGCTACTAGCCATCTAACTGGGGAAAGTCACACTATCTCAGCAAACTTCAGTTTCCTCTTCCATAAGATGGGGATAATGATAATACCTTCTTCATAGGGGTTTGGTGAGGATTAAATGAGGCACTCCATGTCTGGTGCTGAGCAGTATCTGTCACATGATACGTGCTTGATAAATATTGGTATTCTACAACTCTCTTCCCTCCATCCAAAGGAAAAGGTAGAAATTCTTTTGGATTTTATAAAGAACTTAAGGTACAAAAATTAAACCCCAAATATTCAAATTAAGTGATAATTTTCTATATTAATATAATAACAACACATTTTAAAGTACAAAAAAAGAACTCTAGTCAAATTTTATGAGAAGCTCGGCAAATACGTTCTTTGCTTTAGTGGCTCATTTGCCTTTATTTCTTACAATTTCTTCTGCCTTGAATGGCTCCTCTCTCTAACTTTTAAAATGCTACTCATTTTCCCAAATCCATCTTAAATAGAAATGCCCAAAGACTTTGCTTATTGGCCCAACTACACGGAAGAGCTTCCTCTTTTGAAGCTCCTAAATCACTTATTTATACCACTTTTAATTTAGATTAAATAATAATAAATTCCATTCAACAAAAACTTATTAAGTGCATATAACAGGTGCTGGGAAAACAGGAATGAACAGGCAGGGATCCTATGATCCTCGATCTTAGATAAATAAACAAAATTAAAATAGAGAGAGGGGCTGGCCCCATGGTGTAGTGGTCGAGTTCGGAGCGCTCCGTGTTGGTGGCCTGGGTTTGTGGGTTCAGTTCCCAGGCGCGGCCCTACACCACTTGTCAATCCATGCTGTGGCAGCTACCCAGTTACAAAATAGAGGAAGACTGGCACAGATGTTAGCTCAGGGCTAAGCTTCCTCAAGCAAAAAAAGAGGAAGATTGGCAATGGATGTCAGCGTAGGGCAAATTTTCCTCAGCAAAAAAAATAACTAAATAATAGAGAGAAGGAAGTACAGCAAGAGTATGTACAGAATTAGAGGCAGCAATGGAGTGAGCTAGACAGAGGTGAGGAAGAACATTCCAGGTGGAGTGACCGTACATATTTGCCTTCCATTATATTTATTTGTGACTTGGTTTTCCTATATTTCTATACTGTAGTCCTCTGAGATTATGTCTTCCTCATATTTGTATCCTGAATAGTAGTGAGTTGAGACTTTTGCTCAAATGTTGGATGAAATAAATTAAATTGTCATCTCCCAACATCTGAAATAAAATAGTCTTTGTACTTGAAGTTCTTATTTGATTAATTTTATTCCTCCCTCAAAAAACATTGCAAAGAAGTGAAGCAAAATAGCAGTCATGACTAAAAAAGGCAAGGTTTTGCCACTTCAGATAAATTGTCATAAAAACAACTTCTTTGAAAATTGGATATAGTAGGCCAAATTAAAGCAAGAAAAGCAAATTGATTTTTCCCACAGACCAATTTCAATTACCAATGAAATATTTAAATTCCCAAGTGGGCATATTTTAATAAATATTTAACTCAAAATGTTTAATACTTTAAAAATATGTATAACATATGAAATTTAGCTACAAATTAAACTGTCATCAAAACAGTACATTTTTACCTAGAATGTCATGAAAATAAACTGACCTAATATAGATTTATTTTCCAAAGAGCTTAAAAATAAGACCATAAATGATGTCATAGATTTCTTTCATAGCTTTAATCCCCTGCTCCATTTATTTTATAGTAATTATGCTTCTTTTCTGTTCAAGTAATTACATTAATTAAATCATTAGTTTAATTTTCTTTGAACTAATCCCATTTTACAAGTGTTTGGAGGAAAAAAATTAAGCCATAGACTCTATGCAGATGTGGCTATTAGGTAGCTCAGCTGGAAGCTTTATCACATCTGCTACGTGTGTGTGGAGTGTGTGTGTGTGTGTGTGTGTGTGTGTGTGTGTTGTATGGGGGGAGAACTCCACCAGGTAAGAGTAATGAAATAATTTAATCATAATTACACACATTATAAGGTCATCTATTCCATCTTAGTGTAACCGTCAACACCAATTTGTACTGGCCCTATCATATCAATAACAAAATATCAAAGTTATCTTGCAGGAGCAATGAGCAAAAATTGCAAGTCATGTAGCCGGAGCACGTGCAGAAGATGGAAACTTTGTCCTCAGAAGACTTCAAGCTGCGTAGGAACCAAAAGTTCCCTACTACAGAACTCGATGTGATGAAAAAGTGGCGTGGGGAACCTAATGAGCGAGGGGTCGCCTGATTTGTAGCACACTGGACTTATGAGACCCTTACACTCCCACCATCCAATCAGACTCCACCAAGCTAGCATTTTGCATAACCACTCTGTCTTGACATGAGTACAGCCATGTTTGGCTGTTCCATTAACCTATAGCCACCAGCACAAAGAGAAATATAAAAGCTGCTTTCTGCATGGTGGGAACTGGCCCTTCTCCCACGGAGATAGTTGCAACGTGTAAAAATTTCCAGGCCCTTTGGGTGCCGCAGCCTGGGGCAGACTGGCCATCTGTGCCAGGCTAGGATGATAACCAGGGTAAATAACGCACATACACAACTGCCGGGCTGGCATGATAGCCAGACGGCTCAGTGCACGTACGCCACTGATAACCATTTGTGCATGAAAACACTGGATGCCTGTTCTGAAAAAAACTCTGTAACTGCTTACTCTGAAAATTATTGATGCTATAAAAAAATACTGGAGACTGAGGCCCAGTGAGAGATCCACCTGTGGAAGGGACACCTTGCCCAGGACCTGTGATTCCTGCCCAGCCGTGTGGATTGACAGGACTCTCCCGGCAGTGGGCGTGGATGTTGTGAGTAATTGATTTGTTGTGAAGAAATTGATTTGTTGTGAGTAATTGATCTGATGTGTTCTCTTTTCGGTCAACCTGGTGTTTCTCTTTCCGGTTGATTTGTGTCATTTCTCTTCAGTCGATGTGGATGTTTTCCCTTTCCAGTCGAGCTGATGTTTTTCCCTCTTAATATTTGACCTATTCGGATATGTTTGCGGACTGTCGCCTTTACTCTCCTCTATATAACAAAATATACCTTCAGTCCATTTGTTTGGAGTGGAAAGTTTCTTTTACGGCTCTGATTGAATCCCCCAAACCTCTCATAACACACTCCCACTCCCAACTCCTTAAAAAGTCTGTCCCCAGTTCAGCTCAGGGAGATAGATTTGAGCTTTGCCTCCTGTTTTCTTGCTGGTTGGCCACACAACAAAGCTTTCTTTTTTCAAAATCTGGTGCCATAGTATTGGCTTCTCTGTGTGTCAGGCAGCGGACCCTTGCCCAGTACATTAGCTCTGTGTAACTCCAGGTAGATAACAATCTATCTATTTTTACAGATATCCGAGACTCTATACAATCAGCATAACAATACATTCTGACACTTAAAATAATTTCTGTTAATAGCTAACATTTCCTCCTCTGTTGGATTTAGTACCAGGTCTTACCGTAGAGGAATCATAGACTCATAGGATGTTAAGACTAAGAAGAATATTAGTGATCACCCAGTAAATTCTTACTTTTTAGGGAGGGAAACTGAAAAATATGGAGTTAAATTGGATGAAATCATAAAATTAGTTAGTGCAAGACTGCAACAATGTTATTTGTAATGTTGCTCAGCGCATTTCCCTAAGAACATTCCTGCAGTCAGAAATATACGAGGGTTAGAAACTGGGCCCTCTGGCCAGATTAAAGACACAAATAAACTATAAAACGCAGAGCACATATTCATTCTGGTGAATAAAACCTTAAGTTGTAAGTGAAATGTGATGCATACACGAATAAAGTAAGTTAATAGACAAATAAAAGTTGCTTTGTCTAAACTGCCTCCCTCAGACCCAGTCCCGTGACTTCCCTCTGGGAATGGACAAAGCGAGGTGGCATTGCTTTTCCATTTATCACAAGTATTTCTCTACTTTTTACCATCTCCCCGCACCCCAAGCTATTAACTCCATGAGGGCAGTGCCTGTCTTAGACACCTTTCTCCCCCCTCAAACAGGACCTGGCATAGAGTTAGGCCTTTAAAAAAATGTACAGTGGATTTATAGTGTGTCGACTTAGCTAAACTGAAAGGACATTTGCTTGCATAGCTCCAGGTTAGGGCTCCCCACAAGAGATAATTTGCTTGAGATTTAAAGGCCAGAAGTGAAGCCGCAGCCATGTTCTCTCTGCAGGCGGAAGGTCCCTGTAGAGCACCAGGCACTACTGTGGCTCTTTGACTCTTATAGCTGGCCTACGGTGTGGTGAGGGGCAGCAGTGACGTTCCCACAGCTTCTCCTGCTCCTGCTGAACTCCACCTTGGCTTGGAGAAAGTGAGAGACGGACAGGAGTTCAGTTCATCCTCCTGGGTGCCAGTCCTTCCTCCAAGGTTCTAATCCACCCTTGCTTCCCCTCTTGACATCCATCTTTCACTCTCAGCTGCCCTATACGTGGACTTTAGGCTTGTGATGGTTAATTCTATGTATCGACTTGACAGGGTCATGGGATGCTCAGACATCTGGTTAAACATTTTTTCTGGCCGTGTCTCTGAGGCGTTTCCAGGAGAAATTAGCATTTGAGTCAGTAGACTGAATAAAGCAGATCGCCCTTCCCAATGTGGGTGCGCATTATCCAATCCACTGAGGGCTTGAATTAAACAAAAAGTCAGAGGAAGGGAGAAGGAGAACTTGCTCTCTCTGCCTGACCGTTGAGCTAGGACATCAGTCTTCTCCTGCCCTTAGACTGGGACTTACACCATACGTGCTCCTGGTCCTCAGGTCTTCAGATTTGGGCTAGAACTACACCACTGGCCTTCCTGGGTCTCCAGCTTGCAGATGGTAAACTGTGGGACTTCTCAGACTCCATAATCACGTAAGCCAATTTTCATAATAACATAATAAATTTCTTTTATATATATACTATTCATATATTATATATATATATTATTTATATATATTATCTATATATATCCTACTAGTTCTGCTTCTCTGAAGAACTCTGGCCAATACAAGGTTCCAGCACCAGACACAGAACCCAACAGTCTCAAACAAATTGTTTAATCAGCCCCCATAATTGCTCTAGTGATTTTGCTTCTCAGATTGATTGGACCCTGACTGATACAGAATTTGGTACTGAAAGTAGACCAAGAAGAACCTTAAGGATGGTTTTTCTATATTGGTTCTGGGCTACTAGAATAGGTTCTCTAAGACGACTAGATTTAAGGGCATTAAAAACCCTATTTCCAGTAGCAAAGGGGACACTGGGAGTTCACGGTATGCAGTGGCAAAAGAGTTACTTCAATTATCACCCGTCCTCACCTTCCAGGGTGAAGAACAAGTTGCTGCATTCCTACCACTAAGAAGAAAAAACAAAATATACCTCATGTTGACATGCTACACCAACCCATTTACCAAGTAACCCAAAAAGCAGCCAGTTTTGAGTGGAGCCCAGAACAAGAAAAGGCTCTGAAAGCTGTTCTGCCATTTGATTGACTCATCTGATTCCATGCTGTTTGAATTGTTTGTGGTAGGTCTGGAGAATGTCAGGAGATTTTAGCAGGCACATAGAGGTGATTCATAATACAGATCCTTAAGATTTTGCAGCAAATCTATGCTATGCTCTGCAGACAAGTATTCTCCTTTTGAGAAATAGTTTTTGACTTGCTACTTGACCTTAGTAGAATCTGAACACTTGACCACAGACCACCAAGTGACCCTGTGATTTGAAAGGTCCCTCATTGACTAGGTATTGTCTGACCCACCAAATCACAAAGTTAGGCATGCACAGCATCAAACAGAAGTGGTATATACAAGATCTGGCTCAAGCATGTCCTGAAGGCATAAGTAAGTTCAATGAGTAAGTGGCACAGATGCCCATGGCCCCCATTCCTGCCACATTACCCCTTTCTCTCAACCTGCACCTATGGCCTCATGGGGAGTTCCCTTTGTCCAGTTGAATAATGAAGAAGAAACTTCTGGCGTCGTTTACAGATGGTTCTTCATGAAACGCTGGTACCACCCAAAATTGGATGTTGCAGCACTAGAGACCCGATCCAGGGAAAAGGATGAAGGAAAACCCTCGCAGTGAAGAGAACTTTGAATAGAACTTCAGACAGGTTGTTCATTTTGCCTGAAAGGAGAGATGGCCACAGGTTCACATCTACATTGACTCATGGGCTGTGGCTACTGGTACAGCTAGATGGTCAAGGACTTGGAAGAAACATGATTGGAAACCTAGTGACACAGGGGTCTGGAGAAGAGATAAGAACATAGATCTCTCAGAATGGGCACTAATTGTGAAGATACTGTGTCCCATATGAATGTTCACCAAAAGCAGCCCCAGCAGAAGAGGATCTTGATGACGTAAACTGTGGACATAGTTCATCCTTCCTCAGCCACTACTGTCTCTGACTAATGGGCTCGTGAAATTGTCATGAAACAGACATAGAATTACTCATGGGCTCAGCAACATAGACTACTACTCATGAAAAACATGTAATACTTCATCTACAGGCAATCAATAATAGGCAATCAAAAAAACTATATTAACTCTATATTAACTCTATTTGGGATAGTAGGCTTTATTTCCTTAGACACGTTCCCCAATCTTGAAGGACTCAGTGAAATCTCAGCTTAAATAAACAAATTAATGGCACTTAATGGCATGTCCATTTAATTAGAGAAGAGCTCTAAATTGCTAAATTCCAAAAGAGAATTCCTGTCATTATTAAAAATGGCACAATCATAGTATTGCCCTATTTGTATACTAAAATTAAATAAATGTGAGGAGAAACAAAAAAAGTTAACACTACAAAAGTATAAAACATGAAACTTATAAAGGTAATTTTTAAAAGTTCTAAATTTGATAGTTTTTGATGTATCTACAGAGTATTTAAAGACCTAAAATTGTTAAATACTGTTCTCTGTCTTAAAAATAAAAATATATTCACCATCACAACTCTACACCAAGAGTACGAAATAACAAAGAATTTATTCTGCTT
Source organism: Diceros bicornis minor (assembly GCF_020826845.1). Lineage (NCBI taxonomy): Eukaryota > Metazoa > Chordata > Mammalia > Perissodactyla > Rhinocerotidae > Diceros > Diceros bicornis. The sequence continues at coordinate 17,937,047 of NC_080768.1, forward strand.
CCCAAAATGTTACATTTAAAGCACAATGAACTTTAAGGATAGCAATCCACTTAATCCTTGCGAGACTAGTATTGTCCTAAATTAACAAGTGAGGAGACTAAACAAGTAATTTTCCCAAGGTCTCACCCATTGGTGGCAGATCCAGGGTTTTACTCCAATCCATCTGAATGTTCCAGAGGCCACATTCTCCAAAGGGAACACATCACAAAAAATTCAGTCTATAATAGAACTAATTTTCCATAGATAAGGAATGTTTCATATATAAAATGATATAAAGATTATATATATAAAGTTGTTTTATATATATCATTTTATATATATATATATAACAACCTTTTTTAAAAACTTATTTGGTAAAAGAATATAATACTTACTACCCGAAAAGATGAGAATAGCTGAAAGTATTCCGAATTCAAACAGAGGAAACAATTAATGGTAAGCTAATAGAATAAATAAAGTAACAAAGGATACAAATGAAATTAAAACTTTTTTTTAAAAAAATGGCAAACAAAACTCTTAAAAGTAAAAACTTAAATTTAAACTAAATCTTAAAATAAAAATTAATTAACTGGGTGAGGTTGGTCAAAAGGTACAAACTTCCAGTTATAAAATAAATAAGTCCTGGCGATGTAATGTACAGCATGGTGACTATGGTTAATAATACTGTATTGCATATTTGAAAGTTGCTAAGAAAGTAGATCTTAAAAGTTCTCATCACAAGAAAAAAAAATTTGTAACTATATATGGTGACAGATGTTAACTAGACTTATTATGGTAATCATTTTGCAATATATACAAATATTAAATCATTACGTTATTGTCTTGACATGAGTACAGCCATGTTTGGCCGCTCCATTGACCTACAGCCACCAGCACAAAAAGAAATACAAAGCTGCTTTCTGTGTGGTGGGAACTGGCCTTTTCCCGGGAACTGGCCTTTCTCCCACGGAGAGAGTTGCAAGTTGTAACATTTCAAGGCTCTTGGAGCATCGTAGCACGGGATGGACTGGCCATCTGTGCCGGGCTAAGACGATAACCAAAGAGAACAATGCGCGTACACAACTACTGGGCTGGGACGTTAGCCAGGGGGCTCAGTGCCGTACGCCACTGATAACCATTTGTGCATGGGAACACTAAATGCTTGCTCTCTAAACTCTGTAACTACTTATATAAACTGCTGGAAACTGAGACCTGGTGAGAGTTCCACCTGTGGAAGGGACACCTTGCCCAGGACGTGTGATCCTTGCCCAGCCACGTAGATTGACAGGGCTCTCCCGGCAGTGGGCGTGGATGTTGTGAGTAACTGATTTGATGTGAAGTAACTGATTTGATATGAAGTAATTGATTTGATGTGTTCTCTTTTCAGTCAACCTGGTGTTTCTCTTTCCGGTTGATTTGTGTCATTTCTCTTCAGCCGATGTGGATGTTTACCCTTTCCAGTCGGGCTGATGTTTTTTCCCTCTTAATATTTGACCTATTCGGATCTGTTTGCAGACTGTCGCCTTTACTATCCTCTATATAATAAAATATACCTTCAGTCCATTTGTTTGGAGTGGAAAGTTTCCTTTATGTCTCCGATCGAATCCCCAAACCTCTCATAACAGTTACACACCTGAAACTAATATAATGTTATATGTCAATTATGCCTCAATTTAAAAAAAAAAGAGGAAAAAAAGAATTAAATAAAAGAATTAACTGGAATAGTGTTTCTCTTGCCACAGAACTGTGTCCCAAGCTCTGATATTATCCTAGCCCTGGTATTTAGGAGGCATCCAACAGGTATTTAAATAAAGAAAAAAGGAATGGAGGCATAAAAGATAAAATCACACTGTCCCTTTCAAGATCACAAAAGAAGAGACTTTTGTGTTCCTAAACATGTTAAGAAAATCATAAAAGAGGAAATACTGATTATTAATGACAAATTTTTATCATCTGCCATTTAATAGCTATATGAGAAAACTTTTTTTAATTTAAGTGAGCAGCCTGGCACACAAACCTTCTCCAACAGGTGCTTTTTCAGGATGTACTACTTTCTTCAAAAGATATGGAGTCAATGTATTATTCTCAAATAGCTATGCTTTGTCTCTATTGTTAACCAATTTCTTCGAAGTTCTCTCATTAATTCTGCTTCAGGTGCGGTGTAGCGTTCACACTTCGTATTTATTACCTATTGTTCTCTCATCCACCGTGAGGTAACATCTTTAAAAATTCTCATGACTTCTTTAAGTTCCAGCTACGTTCTACCAACAAACTTTCAAATTTCTCTTAAAAGTTTTTCTGCCATATAAACACGTTTTTCCTCTTATACCTTTGTACTCCATGTCTTATATTTATTTAAAAAGAAAAGAACAAAAAATTTTAAAGTGCCTTGATAGAAAGTAATCTCTTTGAAAGTAGGAGCCATGTTTTACACAAGCTTAGCACAGTGTCTCGCACTTTGACAAACCAACAAGAATTTGCTAACCATTTATATTCTGTATAATACTGTAAGTACGCAATAAATATTTATTTAAATGGATATTCAACTCAATCAGCACCAACAGTGCTCAGCATCAAAGCAAGTGAGCATCGTTTTAAGCCATAAGTCTAACAACTCAAATTCACCCCCAAGAGCCCGAATAATATTCAGCACCAAAAAGATTTATTTTTTTCTTGTTCCTTCTTCTGAGACTAATTCCTTCAATGTGATTGCCAAAAGTGTACAGCTCTGTAGACGAATAAATGTTAGAGTACCTCAACCAGAAAATCCAGAAGTTTATTCCTCATTTGCAGCATTATTAAATTTCACTAAAATTTCTTGAGATATCACATAGAGCCCTCAGGTTTTAGGTCAACTTTAGCCAATCTTTTTGAAAAATGAGACAATTAGGGTGCTGATTAAGGAACTATCTTTTTGAAGGGGAGTAAATGATACCCCTTCTATTCTAAAGGAGTAAAGACCTTTCTCTTCACCTCAAATATTCTAGTTATTATTTTTAAAAGGTGCTAATAAAGAATGAGCAAAATATGCTCCAGAGACTCTATGGAGATTTAAAATATCTTCCAAGGCACATGTTTTTCAAAGTAGGTGTTTTTAGAAAACAGAACCATCAAATGTTAGTAAGAACTAAAAGCAAGAAGTTTAATCTAGGACTATTTTATCTTTGGTTAACTTTCAAAATTGCCAAGAGAAAAAAATGATTCTGAAAGCTAGCAAAAATAAGCTCTATCTTATCCATGATTAATTTAATGCTGAAAATCTACTTTCTTATGAGATAAATAGCTGGAGGAACCAAAGATCAGATTCAAATTCAATCATGTAGACTCAAATTCAATCATGTATTTAGGAGTCTGAAACCACTGATCTAAGGTTTCCAGGGAATTCTGGGAATTACTTGGGAAAATTTAGGGTTCCATTACAATGCACTACACAGACCAGAAAAAAAATCATAAAACTTTAAATAATGGCTAAGCATGCAAGGGGGAAAAAATCAATAAAATGTCTTTAAAAGTAAAAAATTGCCTTGAATCAATACTTTCAAATATCATAGGGAGCTATAGGAGGAAAACGCCAACAGTGCTAACAAGAAACTGATCAGATTGGAGGTTCCATTAAGCATTGACTTTGTTGGCTTGAAACCATTTTCCGAGTCTGTACATGTAAGTTAGTGATAACTTTTTGAATGGAAACATACTTAGAGAAAGTTATTGTGGCTTCCAGAGCTGATTTATTTTAAATTAGAGAACAGCATGGATATTGAAATAATCAGTCTCTCAGAGGTTGGATATTGAAATAATCAGAATCTCAGCCCTACTTGCTGTGGAGAGATAATGTTTATTACGGAAAAAAAAAAAAATTGAGACATCTGAGAACTTATGGAATTTGCATAATGCCATGAAAGAGAATTAGATCATAAATCGTCAATTTCTGACTGATTTCACTTCTTATCATTCATAGTCTACTCACTTTAAAAAATATACATTTAAAAATAAATAAGCATTTAAAAAATTAAAACAACCTAGGAAGAACTAGTCATATACTGTATACTAATAATAACATAATAATACCATTATTTGTATAGTATAACTTCAAAGTGATAGGTGGATGGATGGACGAATGGCTGGATGGATGGATGGATGGGCAGAATCTAAGTCTATCCTCCCAGTATCCCTGTGAAATAAGTACCCCATTGGACAGATGAAGAAACTGAGGCCTAGGGAAATTGAGTAATTAGACTCAAAACATACTACAGATAAAGGAATTGCAGATATAAGACTCTACCTGTATCTTCTGATTTTAATTCCTGTGCTCCCTCCACTGTACCACGCTGGACTGTGTGCTGGGTTAGAAATACTGATCATTTATCTGTGAATTTGGGGTTTCAGTTTTCTTATCTACCTGAGGAGGCTATCATAAGAACAAATAAAACAAAATGTGAGAAAGTGTTTTGAAAGCTGTAAATTGCTCTAAGCGCATACGTACAAAACACTAGACATTCTAAACAAGAAAAGAAGTTCTTTTTCTACTTTATCCACAGAAATCAGACCGAATTAGCTATCTGTGAAAAATGTGACACAAGGTGCAATTCCATCAGTTTCCCATTTTAATTTTCTCAAATTTGAAAAATGTTTCAGACAAATTCATAAATAAATTTTAAAAAATAAAATTGTAGGGTTAAAAAACTAAATTCCTTTAATAATTGGGGTTGGCTTGATATGTGCAGTATAAAATTATTTGTATTTTAAATGGAAATGTTCACCAAAAGATAACCAGCAGTTTTTGCAAAATCAGTTATGGACCAGAACAATAAAAAGAAGGCTTCAGAGTGACGTCAGCATCATGGCGGAGTGAGCTTTCCTGTGAATTCTTCCCCCACAAGATACAACAAAAGCAACAGCCACAGACCAACAACGGAATCCCAGACAGTGAAAACCTAGAGCGGAGGGATCCACACTGCCGCACATCTGAGAGCTGAACGTGCTGGGCCCCCGGAGGAAGTGGGGAGAGGTAAGGAGAACTCCGCTCCCTCCCCATCAGATCAGCGATCCCGGTCCGCGTGGCTCCCAGAGAGGGGGGAGGGGCGGCCCTCGGCGGGAAACTGCAGCTCTTCGGGCTCTCTCAGCCAGTGGGAAACTCCCGCACAGAGGGCTCAGAGGAGCCACAGGGCTACCATCAACATCTGAGCACCCCAGAGAGCGGATAAAGAGGGGCAAACGAGAAGCCTCCCACGTCAGGGACCCAGAGGGCAAAAGAGAGAGCTCCCCCCTCCCCACAACCCGGAGTCTGCAGCTCGACCAGACCTAGCGATCCCAGGCAGACCTGAACAAACTGGACTGGACCCGTGGATCGCAGTGGGGAAAAAACAAAACAAAACAAAACAAAACTGCGGATCGCAGCAGAAAAACTGGGGCAGAGTGCAGGGGGCTTAGACTACACAGCCCTTTACCACCAGACAGTGGCGGCAGGTGGAAATTGCAACCAGAGACTTCCAGGATGAGGAAAATCAAAACCAACACAGGAACCACAATGCAAAAATATATGAAATCACCAGACCAGAAACAAAATGACAAGCACCCAGAAATCAACCCCGAAGACACAGAAATCCATAAACTAAATGACAGAGATTTCAAAATAACTATCATAAAAACACTCAACGAAATACGAGACAACACAGACAAACAATTAAATGAGATTAGGAGTTTCTTCACAAAAGAGATTGAAATCATAAAGAAAAACCAATCAGTGCTGATGGAGATGAAGAACACAATGGAGGAGATAAAGGAGAATCTGGAATCTTTACAGAACAGAGCTGACAATATGGAGGAAAGAATTAGTACTTTAGAGGATAGGAATACAGATATACTCCAGACGGAAGAAGAGAGAGAACTAAGACTAAAAAGAAATGAAGAAAGACTCCGAGAAATATCTGACTCTATTAGAAAATGTAACATAAGAATTATACGTATTCCTGAGGGAGAGGAGAGGGAAAGAGGAACAGAGAGCCTATTCAAGGAAATAATAGCTGAAAATTTCCCAAATCTGGGGAAGGAGCAGGAAATACCAGTAAGCGAAGCCAACAGGACGCCTATATATATTAACAGACAAAGGCCTTCACCACGACACCTAGTGGTAAGGCTAGCCAGGGTCAACGACAAAGAAACAATATTAAGGGCAGCTAGACAAAAACAAAAAATAACGTACAAAGGAACTCCCATCAGGCTCTCAGCGGATTTCTCAACAGAAACTTTCAGGCTAGAAGAGACTGGAATGATATACTCAAAATACTAAAAGACAAAAACTTTCAGCCAAGAATACTCTATCCAGCAAAAATATCCTTCAAATATGATGGAGAAATAGTAACTCTCCCAGATAAACAAAAGCTAAGGGAGTTCATGGCCACGAGACCCCCACTACAAGAAATACTCAAGAAGGCCCTCAGGCCTGAAAAAAAGAAGAGAAAGGGAACACAAAGCTTGGAGTAAGGAGAAAAGTAGGTAGACAAAATCAGAGAAATAGTAGATCTTTACCAGAATAGGTTAGCAACCACTTAAATACTAAACTCAAAGATCAAAGGAAGAAATTCACCAAAAATAAATTTAACCTCATCACTGTAAACACACAGCCACAACACAAGATAGAATAAGGTATAACAAGAGCAACTTAGAAGGGGAAGAGGAAAGTGACTGAATTGACT